>NC_059363.1:39643281-39982031 GCF_019703515.2 Myxocyprinus asiaticus | reverse complement strand
ATCAAACTACTTTTTGTTAAAGTTTATTTTTCTTTGTTAAAATGTTGTTTTTAAGCATCACTTTTTGGATCATGATTACAGTCAAGCATGAACACAGAGAAATAATTTTGTTACACATTAACTCAAACATTCATTTTAAATAAAAATGAAATAAAAAACAAAAAAGAAAAGGAATGCTTCATCAGAGGTAGAACTGCCTGATTTCAACCTCTTAGTTGAGTCTTCAGACTCAACTAACTGGTAAACAGTCTCAAACTCAGCCTATGATTTCACTGTTTGTATACAGTATGTGTGTGTATAAGTGTGTGTACATGTGAGTGGGTGTGTCTAATATACACTCCTGATGTTTTTGAGTTTAACCCCTTCATTGATGTGTCCTTCATTGATGTGTGCTTTGTTCCTGTATTGTGACTGAATTATTGATTTATCATTATTGATCATATGTGTGTGCATAAGTGTTTCTGTGTGAGTGTGTGTATTTTGCAGTCTTGATGTTTTAGAGCTGAACCACTTCATCGCTGTGTTCTTTTTATCTGCAGTTTGTATTCCCCCAAAATGTTCTGTATTTTAACATGTTTCGTATTCATTTGTTATGGTGGTCATTTTTTTTTTTTTTTTACTTTTTAACTGTTATAAAGCCACAAAGCACCCAATCTCCAAAAAGGTTTTAGAAGTTTGAATATTTATTTGAGGAATTACAGGGTTTTGGATACACTTGGTCAAACCCACATGATAAATGCAACCCCTAAATAACTAAATAAATAACTAAAGTTCAACTTTTCTTTGATAATTGTTGACCTAGGAAGTCCTAGATGTAGTTCACAATAGCAGGTAACATTGGATAATATACAATAATTTAAACACCATTTATGCAGCCATTTTGCTGAAAATTGATTGGGTGCTGGCGGCCATGTTTTTTTATTTGTCATATTGTAAAATATGTTAGCATTTGGCCCCTATAAGAAGCATACCAATTTTCAACTTCATTGATAATACAGTTGAGGAGTTATGAGCATTTATTTGTTGTAGCGCCCCCTATTGGCAAATGTTTTCACAATTTTGCATGCAGACTCAAAATGTGCTGTTGTATATGTGTGTCAAGGTTCGTAACATTTGGCCTTTTCATTTGGTAGATATTGGTCAATACGTACAAAATGAATGGCACCTGACCAATTTGTTGGTTTATATCTTCGCAATGTTTTGACGAATCAAAATTCCTTTGATACATTTTTGTCAGGAGGGTTCATAGTAGACACACCACAATTTTCATGAGAATCGGACATACGGCCTAGGAGGAGTTCGAAAAGTAGGTTTTTTTTTAATTATGCAAATTAGAGCAACAATTTTCATGACGGAAATTAAATTGGAGAGTTTCAGCTCTCTACGACTTACGGTTTGGTCTGCATGATCAGTTTTAAAGCATAATAATAAAAATAATAATAATAATAAATCCTGACAAATACAATAGGGTTTCAGCCCTTTGGGTTTGAACCCCTAAAAATTCCAACAAAACAAATAGGGTTTCAGCAGTTCGTGCTTGAACACCTAATAAAACAATCTGAGCAAAAACAATAGGATTTCTAACACTTCGTGCTTGAACCACTAAATAAAAAAAATCTGAGCAAAAACAATAGGGTTTCTAGCATGTCGTGCTTAAACCCCTAATAATAAAAAGAAAATCAGTACAAATACAATAGGGATACAGTAATTCATGCTTGGACCCCTAAAAATAATAAGAAAATCAGAAAAAATACATTAAGTTCCGGCACCTTTGGTGCTTGGACCCCTAATAATAAGAAAAATAATACAAATGGGAAAAGTACAATTAGGTTCCTGCACCTTCGGTGCTTGGATTCCTAATAAGAAAAATAATACGAAAATCAGAACAAATACAATAGGGTTTCTGCATCTTCGGTGTTTGGACACCTAATAATAAGAAAAAAATCAGTACAAATACAATAGGTTCCAGTACTTTGTGCTTGCACCCCTAATAATAAAAAAAAATCAGGAAAAATACAATAGGGTTCCTGCACTTTCGGAGCTTGGACCCCTAATAAGAAAAATAATCAGAAAATCTGAACAAATACAATAGGGTTCCTGCAACTTCAGTGCTTGAACCCCTAATAAGAAAAATAATAAGAAAGTCAGAACAAATACAATAGGGTTCCTGCACCTTCGTTGCTTGGACCCCTAATAATAAGAAAATCAGTACAAATACAATAGGGTTCCAGCACTTCATGCTTGGATCCCTAATAATAAGAAAATCGGAACAAATATAATAGGGTTCTTGCACCTTCGGTGCTTGGACCCCTAATAAGAAAAATAATAAGAAAATAAGAACAAATACAATAGGGTTCCTGCACCTTATTTCTTGGACCCCTAATAATAAGAAAATCTGAACAAATACAATAGGGTTCCTGCACCTTTGGTGCTTGGACCCCTAATAAAAAGAAAATCTGAACAAATACAATAGGGTTCCTGCACCTTCATTGCTTGGACCCCTAATAATAAGAAAATTGGAACAAATACAATAGGGTTCCAGCACCTTCGGTGCTTGGATTCCTAATAATAAGAAAATAGGAAACAAATACAATAGGGTTCCTGCACCTTCGGTGCTTGGACTTCTAATAATAAAAAGAAAATCAGTACAAATAAAATAGGGTTCCAGCATTTCATGCTTGGACCCCTAATAATAAGAAAATTGGAACAAATACAATAGGGTTCCTGCACCTTCTTTGCTTGGACCCCTAATAATAATAATAATAAAAAAAAGAAAATCTGAATAAATATAATAGGGTTCCTTCACCTTCAGTGCTTGGACCCCTAATAAGAAAAATAATAATACAATTAGAACAAATACAATAGGGTTCCTGCACCTTCGGTGCTTGGACCCCTAATAATAAGAAAATCTGAACAAATACAATAGGGTTCCTGCACCTTTGGTGCATGGATTCCTAATAATAAGACAATCTGAACAAATACAATAGGGTTCCTGCACCTTCGGTGCTTGGACTCCTAAATAATAAGAAAATAGGAAACAAATACAATAGGTTAATAATAAAAAGAAAGTCAGTACAAATACAATAGGTTCCTGCACTTCATGCTTGGACCCTTAATAAGAAAAATAATAATGACATCGGAACAAATACAACGTGGTTCCTGCACCTTCGGTGCTTGGACCCCTAATAAAAAGAAAATCGGAACAAATACAATAGGGTTCCTGCACCTTCGGTGCTTGGACCCCTAACTAATGTTTATATTCAGATTCTATCATTGGCAGAGGCTATTTGCACTAAGTGCAATTAGTAATAGATGCTATTTACACTACGTTTAAATAGCAACCAAAAGCATCTTCTTTGCTCTAAGTGCAAATAGTGGCAGATACTATTTGTAACCTAATTAAATACTAACATCCAGTAGAGGGGCATCACTACAACATGTTTAATTTGTTTATTTAGAGTCCCACAGACATGTTACAGCACCCCGTACCCCTAACTCTTACAATAATTAACCATGGTTTTAATACAGTAATCATAGTATCCCCATGGTATTTTGTAGTAAAATCATAGTAACCTCAAAATTAAAACATGGTTACTATATGAACACCATATTACTGAAGTAACATCATGGTTAATTGCATTAAAACTATGGCTACAGTAAAACCATAGTTAATTTTACCTAGATCAAACCTTTCTCTTAACTCCCCGACCTTCATAATGACCGTATCATTGCGATGAAATCGACCTTCGTATTAGTTTTTAGTTATTATTATTAGTATTAAAATGAAATATTAAGAGTGGAGACAGGAAATGTGGGAATCAAACCCAATTTGTCTGTACGAGAAAAACACATCCACAGCATCTTACACACCATACCATTGAAGCAAAATTTGGGTTGCAATTTGCCTTTAGGCTAGTTTCAGTGTTTCCACCAGACTATTTGAGATCAAACAGCCAAGCAGTGTGCAGGTGCTATTTACACTTAGAACACACAAATAGCGCAAATAAAAAACTCAGATAATTATTTCCTGTCTACCACCATAGTTGTAATCTCATAATAACTAATATTATTTACTGTAAATGATCATATGGTAATTATATAGAGTATTGAGACAGGGTCTGTATATTGCTGTAAGACTTTGTTTTCTTTCAAAGGCAGCAAAGGGGCTGTGGGTACAGTATTTATCCATGTCCAACTGCTGCTCCCTTATGCAACAATGTTCAGCACCTTATTGCTCAAACAAATCTATTCAGAGTCATGCAAAAAAGACCATCATAGGCCAAAATATCTTAGTCTTTAGATTTTTATGCTAAAGAAAGGGAAATACAGAAGCCAGTAGCAGGCAAAGGCTTCCTTTTCTCATCTTTTTTACAATATGGTCACAGACTATTTAATAGTATTAGAAGCATTTATTCACTGTCAAAAGGGTAATTGCAGTTCATGGAAACCAAAATAAACTTCACTCTATGCCTTTTCTCAAAAGAGGCCTTTTGTAGTAAAGTCCAGTTTACCATTGATGTCCAACAGACTTGCTTACTACACCTACAGAAAGCACAGACATTTACTTTGAATTAGTGAAAAAAAAAATGCTAACAGTGAAATTACCAGAAACATCTGACAGACAGCTTTATATTGGAACAAAACAAAATAAAATGATGGAAATTTGTGATATTGTTTTATAGAAAGACTTTTATATAGAGCAGACAGTAAATTAAAATGCCAGAAACAAAGAAAAACAAAAGGACATGATTTAATCGCTTTGTAACTAAGACTATATTGGGTTTGGCAGGGTAACAGATACCTGATCAGGTTAACACTTTACAATAGCTTGTAAAGACATTTGCTCAGGTGAGATGAGTGCCTTCACCAATGATTTATATGTTTGCTATGCAAATGCATCACCCGGAAATCCAGCCTTTCATTTCCAGCATGTTCTCTACTAAAAGATAAAAGATCGATAACTAGACAATTTTTAAATGGAGGTGTAATACAAAGTGATGCTTTTAAATTTGTCACACACACAGCTCCTTCTGAGCCAGTGACCTGAAGGTTATTTTGTGACATACTATGTTTAGGTGTCATAAACGTTTTCTTTAGTGATCAGCATGGCCCAAAGTTGCATTGCTTGTCCTCCTCTAGGCATTAAGTGTTCTTATTTTGCCACTCCTGAAACACAAAAACAGACATTTTGTTAGACAAAAGTTTGTGTGTGTGTGTGTGTGTGTGTGTGTGTGCATAATGAGGTAAACAAGCACAATTTATGATACCAATGTTGTCAGATTTTACTGCCGATTTTAAATATGTTCTTTGGTTGTAATCTTGACCAGCCGTTTTGATGATTCCGGTCTTTCTCCACTCGAGTAAATAGGAGCAGCACTTGTATGCTGCTTGTTTACACAGAAAAATTGCTGCCCAGACTGCCTGGGAGCACTCCAAAAAAATGGCCGCCGAGTGAAGTGACTTACTAAAAAGACTTTAGCGGCACCCAGCTATGACTCTGTAGTCTGTTAAAAATTCTGCAGTACCACAGAGTGCAACTCGATTAGTTTTCCATTAAATTCAACCTAAATTTTTAATCAGAGGACATAGAGGTCCCTGCTCATCTGTGTTAATGTGCCTTAGGCATGCCGCATGGAGGCATGAGTACTGCAGATGTGACCAGAGCAATAAATTGCAATGTCCGTACTGCGAGACGCCTAAAACAGTGCTACAGGGAGACAGGACAGCTGATCGTCCTCGCAGTGGCGGACCACGTGTAACAACACCAGCACAGGATCGGTACATCTGACTATCACACCTGCGGGACAGGTACAGGATGGCAACAGCAACTGCCCGAGTTACACCAGGAACGCACAATCCCTCCATCAGTGCTCAAACTGTCCGCAATAGGCTGAGAGAGGTTGGACTGAGGGCTTGTAGGCCTGTTGTAAGGCAGGTCCTTACCAGACATCACCGGAAACAATGTCACCTATGGGCACAAATCCACCTTCTCTGGACCAGACAGGACTGGCAAAAAGTGCTCTTCACTGATGAGTTGCAGTTTTGTCTCATCAGGGGTGATGGTCGGACTCGCGTTTATCATCGAAGGAATGAGCGTTACACGAGGCCTGTACTCTGGAGCGGGATTGATTTGGAGGTGGAGGGTCCGTCATGGTCTGGGGCGGTGTGTCACGCATCATCGGACGGAGATTGTTGTCATTGCAGGCAATCTCAATGCTGTGCATTACAGGGAAGACATCCTCCTCCCTCACGTGGTACCCTTCCTGCAGGCTCATCCTGACATGACCCTCCAGCATGACAATGCCACCAGCCATACTGCTTGTTTTGTGCATTATTTCCTGCAAGACAGGAATGTCAACGTTCTGCCATGGCCAGCGAAGAGCCCGGATTTCAATCCCATTGAGCACGTCTGGGACCTGTTGGATCGGAGGGTGAGGGCTAGAGCCATTCCCCCCCAGAAAAGTCTAGGAAATAGCAAGTGCCTTGGTGGAAGAGTGGGGTAACATCTCACAGCAAGAACCTGCAAATCTGGTGCAGCCCATGAGGAGGAGATGCACTGCAGTACTTAATGCAACTAGTGGCCAGCTTGCTTATAGAGGGACACTTTATTCCATTTCTGTTAGTCACATGTCTGTGAAACTTGTTCAGTTTATGTCTTAGTTGTTGAATCTTTTTATGTTCATACAAATATTTACATGTTAAGTTTGCTGAAAATAAAAGCAGTTGAAAGTGAGAGGATGTTTCTTTTTTGCCGAGTTTACATTCATTGGCAGACATCTAATTTACATGAGGAAGACAGCATAAACATTCCAATGTTAATTAATTTACACACAGGGTGCCATAAAGGGGGGGGGGGATGTTTAGGAGGATTCTAGGGACCCTGGACACAGCAGGGGCCCAGCAGAACCCCCAATACTTTTCCTGCGGGATTTTGTTATAAATGGCCACTTCACACTGGTAAGCTATAATAAAGACTGCTCTTAGTCTTACTTGATAAGATGATCTAGTCTGTTGAGATAAACCACTGAATGTCTTAAAGGTGATTCAAAAGTGCTTTAAGCGCTAAATGCGCTTCCCATTTGTGAAGTGTGCAGCTTGACTGGATTGTGTGGAATGCTAAATCGTGCGGTACAGACCACAAAACCTGAATTAAACTGAGAATTTTCTACTTTTAAGCACTGAGATGTTTGACATCTACAAAGACCAGACATTTTAAACAGTGCTGATTAGGAAAAGAAAACAAAATGTTATAATTTGTTTTATAGAAACCATAGTTACATTGATCTATTCAATGAGCCATCCATTGTCAAACCTGTGGTAATTTTTAGAAATGAAAAAAGGAAAATCAAGGGCTTTAAAGCCTGGACCTCTATGAATTATGGGCCAAGCTATCAGTTTTTCACCTGTATAAAATGTTCTATTCCAATACTCTTGTAGGGGAAAAACATTGGTTTTATTTGTCTTCAAATATTTAAAGAAATGACTTAACCCTAGAATGTATATGTAACTTCAATCCTCTTTAATACATACAGTTGAAGTCAGAAGTTTACATACACTTAGACTGAAGTCATTAAAACTCATTTTTTAACCACTCCACAGATTTAATTAGCAAACTATAGTTTTGGCAAGTCATTTCGGACATCTACTTTGTGCACGACACGAGTAATTTTTCCAACAATTGTTTACAGACAGATTGTTTCACTTTTAATTGACTATATCCTAATTCCACTGGGTCAAAGGTTTACATACACCAAGTTAACTGTGCCTTTAAGCAGCTTGGAAAATTCCAGGAAATTATGTCAGGCCTTTAGACAATTAGCTTCTGATAGGAGGTGTCCTAAATTGGAGGTGTACCTGTGGATGTATTTTAAGGCCTACCTTCAAAATCAGTGCCTCTTTGCTTGACATCATGGGAAAATCAAAAGAAATCGGCAAAGACCTCAGAAAAAAAACTGTGGACCTCAACAAGTCTGGTTCATCCTTGGGAGCAATTTCCAAATGCCTGAAGATACCACGTTCATCTGAACAAACAATAGTATGCAAGTATAAACACCATGGGACCACGCAGCCATCATACCTCTCAGGAAGGAGATGCATTCTGTCTCCTAGAGATTAATGTAGTTTGGTGAGAAAAGTGCAAATCAATCCCAGAACAACAGCAAAGGACCTTGTGAAGATGCTGGAGGAAACAGGTAGACACGCATCTATATCTACAGTAAAACGAGTCTTATATTGACATAACCTGAAAGGCTGCTCAGCAAGGAAGAAGCCTCTGCTCCAAAACCGCCATAAAAAAGCCAGACTACAGTTTGCATGTGCACATGGGGACAAAGATCTTACTTTTGAGAAATGTCCTCTGGTCTAATGAAACAAATTTAACTGTTTGGCCATAATGACCATCAAAAACACCATACCAACCATGAGGCATGTGGGTGGTAGCATCATGTTGTGGGGGTGCTTTGCTGCAGGAAGGACTGGTGCACTTCACAAAATAGATGGCATCATGAGGAAGGAAAATTATGTGGATATATTGAAGCAACATCTCAAGACATCAGCCAGGAAGTTAAAGCTCAGTCGCAAATGGGTCTTTCAAATGGACAATTACCCCAAGCATACCTCCAAAGTTGTGGCAAAATGACTGAAGGACAACAAAGTCAAGGTATTGGAGTGGCCATCACAAAGACCTGACCTCAATCCGATAGAAAAGTTGTGGGCAGAACTGAAAAAGCGTGTGCGAGCAAGGAGGCCTACAAACCTGACTCAGTTACACCAGTTCTGTCTGGAGGAATGGGCCAAAATTCCAGCAACTTATTGTGAGAAGCTTGTGAAAGGCTACCAAAAACATTTGACCCAAGTTAAACAATTTAAAGGGCAATGCTACCAAATACTAACAAAGTGTATGTAAACTTCTGACCCACTGGGAATGTGATGAAAGAAAAGCTGAAATAGATCCTCTATACTATTAAATAGATAAATAGATCCTCTATTATTCTGACATTTCACATTCTCAAAATAGTCATCCTAACTGACCTAAGACAGGGAATGTTTTTTACAATTAAATGTCAGGAATTGTGATAAACTGAGTTTAAATGTATTTGTCTAAGGTGTATGTAAACTACTGACTTCAACTGTATGTAGGTCACAAAAGATCCAGGTGAAATCTAGAGGCTTGTCCTTTATAAAACTACTTACAGTACTTTTCAAGGTATATTATCTTTAATGATAATTGTATATGTAATTTACATCTTAAAATAGTTTATATATCTTTTATTCAATTCTTAAGACTTTCAGACACATAGAAAATGAAGTAAATCACTTCTGGGTGAGAGTCTATAAAGCCTGTATAACAGAAATACGGGCGATTACAATGGTGGTAAAATATTAAATGTCTCAACTCTACCCACACAAACATACAGTATATGTACAATAGACTACAATAAAATCAAGCATAGTGTCAGTTCAGGCAGGTCACGTGAATCAAGCTCACAATCAGCTGACACTCAACTGATCATGATGTCTACCAATACAATTCAGACGCTTAACAGGCCGGTCCTGTTTAAGTCCTCCATTTATTTATTGCCTTGGCTGTGCAGCAAGCAAGCCGTGTGTCCAACAGCATCGCCCTTGGCAACAAGCACTTAAAATGGAGGGAGCACCTTGATTGGGCACAGCTGAAGTGCATGAGCCTCATCAAGCACAAGCTACAAAAGCCAGACTCAGTCACACCCCAGATGAGCTCTGACTCCACACCAGAAACGTACTGAGTGTTTCCTCTCACTTCCAGATACGGACTGACCCCAGTACCTCAAGGCGCTGTTCCCTCAAGCTCAACAACAAAGTCCCACACCTATCCTCCACTCTCCCGGCACCTGTTTGTCGAAGCCTCCCCTCTTCCATGCTGATTTCCCCACTTCTACATTACCCTCTTCTAGGAATTTGACAAACTCCACAACGCACAACTCTTTCACCTCTGTCTGCCCTATTTTTGTAAATGAATGGACTCCTCTGCACCTCTTTTCTTCCCCCACCGTAGTGGTGGAGAATGCAGGCAAGATTGTCAAAGCCAAAAGAACTTCCTAACCCCGTTTCTCAGTGTTTCAGCAGCACCCCTTCCACCCGAAATGGAAGACATCATCTGCCATCTTGCCGAGCTGGCTACATGACAGAGGATTACAGAGCAGTTGGTGAGTGGCCAGGAAAAACTTTGCCGCCAGTCAGGAAAGAATGGAACATGAGCTTGTGCAGCTTCGAGCCGAAGCCATGGCCAAGACAGTCTGCCCCACTGGTTCCAACAAAGTTCATAGCACAGGATGATGTGGAGGCATTACTTTTATACCTTTTGAGGTGGTTGCTCGTCACGAGGGGTGGGATAAGAATGAGTGGGCCTGCATCAGACCCCTAACCAACCAGGGAAGCACAGCAGGCTTATTACAGTCTCTCAGATTCCTCTGTAAGGGAAGAAGTTTCATATTCAATTTCGTATTTTAAATTTGTTAATTACTTGCATAGCTTTGAATGGTATAACTCCACAGTATTTAAGCAACCCTCTATCACGCTGTATTCCATCACGTTCATTAGGGTCACAAAATTCTGGCCTGTTAATGCCTAGAATATCAAAACCCACAAAAAGGGGGAGATCCTTTTCGGCTCCTAAACTATGGAACAGTCTTCCTAGCGACGTGTCTGATTCCAAAACATACTCCCAGTTTAAGTCTAGACTAAAGATTTATTCAGTCAGGCATACACCAGATTTATCTATCAACCCATGGTTATGCTGCATTAGTCTGTTGGAACCGGAAACACTTCTCATATTGCATAAAATGCATGATGGCATCTATGCTAATATTATTCTATTTGTTTTCCTGTTTCAACCTCGGGATACATATCCTGAGGTTACCAGAGCCTACCAAATCCAGCTCCAGTCCTGCCTGATGTCCAACTCATACTGCGTGTCGCTGAGTGATGACGACTAACTGCATCCTGTGTAAGTCAGACATCACTTCAGTCTACTACGATGGACTTCACAGAGGATGAACTGCTGCAAACTCCAACTGTAAGACATGGGATATTCACTGGCCATTGCCTGAACCTTGGACTTAAGATGGACTCCCCAAAATGAACTGCGATGCACCTCACTGACCTCTGCCAGCGTCACCTTGGACAACACTCTTTTAAAATGGAATACATAGACAATCAATTAAATTCCAACTAAAGCCTTCAACCAAATAACAAAGGACAATGTATCTGTGTGCATTTGTCAGTTAATTCAGGATGGACATCAAAGACTTTAAGTCATGATCTTACAGTTCAAACAAAATCTTTTAGTTTGAACAAGCATTATATTCATGTTACACTAAATGCATCTTGCCGTCTCAAACCTGTTTGCAATATTTGAAAAATTGCATCTCTTTCCCTAATATTTACACACACAAAAAAAAAAAAAAAATTGTTAGTTATAGTTGTTATATTGTGCACTGTTGTAAATAAAAAAAAATCTGTGGCATTCCACATTGGTAGCCCCATTAGGGCATGGGCCATTATCACCCTAGGTGTGGAGTACATCAGTATTCATGACCATTGCCACTCTCTTGCATACAGCTTTTCTAAAACAAAAGGTGTCATACAAAAGTAAAATGTAGTGTTTGTGAATGAATGGTTTTCGCAATATGTTGTAACAAAAACACTGGTCTACTAAATTCAGCACTCAAATCTTGTGAAAAATTTGTGTTTTATGGCCCTATCAAGTTTAAACTTGATTTTTTCAAACACAACAATACATGTTGCTCATATTATTGTAGCAAAATTTGTGCTGAATACAGTGTAAGAAGACTTTTGCAATTAATATGGTGTAAGTAACTGAAATAAGCACAGATGTCAAGGCATGTCAAAACATCTCCAGGATCCAAAAAACACCTCAGACTCCAGAGGGTTAAAAGAGACATTATTAAATGAAAATGGAGTGTGTGGATCTTTGGACACGTTACAAGTTAAAGAAAATTTTACTTGTATAATGTGCATTGACTTGTGTGTACAAATATTTATTGTAAAAGTTCTCAAATTCGATTCATATCTACAAGCTCTCAAGTTTTGCAACACTTGTCCAACAGGCGCGTTACGCTGGTCTGTAGACATGCTGTAAAATGGAGAATGTTGTGAAAATCCATGGAAAAGTTTAAGCAAAATCAGAGTTGACCTTTTTAAAAACGCAATATAAATGTAACTATGGCATATCATGGCTCATCTAAAGTGATGGTGACACCACAATCCACGACAACTCATGAGTAACCACTGCAGCCACCACAGGCAAATTTCCTTAGCGTACACACTCAAGACACAGCATGCAGTGAGAAGATTTTGATGCAAAGTTCTTCACCACTACATAACTCAACCACTGGCCAGTGAAATCTGAATATTTCATAGCCAGAGGCTAATAACAGAATTTTGTTGCAGAGTGCAAAATTTGGTTGCATTTGAGTGATTTACTCAATGTAGAGGGCTATGGGCAGAAGTGGATGAAGTTTCACTATATTAGGACATTAAAAAAAAAAAAAAAAAAAATCTATCTATATATATAGTGAAACCTGTTGAAAACCCACCAGTGAGGACATTTTTGTTGGTCCTCACTAGTAAAAAAAAAAAAGGCTCAAACTGACCAAGTCTAGTTTAGCTTTAAATCTACTGATGTGCACAGGTTTCTGTGAGGGTTGGGTTATGAGAGAGAAGATATCATTAGCCTGCTATGAAAATCAATGGAAGTCTATGAAATGTCCTCACCTATATAGTGAAACAAGCCTGTGTGTGTGTGTGATGTATAAAATACCTGTCCTGTTTAGTAGGTTGTGTCTGGCTTTGACAAAGGCCAATATATCAGCATCAGTCTGTTTATCTCCAGTTAGAGGTATAGAGGTTGATGAGAGGCCAGTTGAGAGCAAAGCTCTAAAACACAAGACATGATCCTTTGGGAATTGTAAGGATCTGCGAGTTGGTCCATAATTTCTCAGTGATTTGGCAACACCACAATAAAAGACCCTTTCCACTGTATATTAACTGTTTCAATAGTAACCAAGATTGCAATGAAAGGTCACTTTAACGGTTATTGGTTTACTAATTTCAAAACTTCATCTTTTTATATTCTCACAATAATACATATATAAATAATGCTAACAACAAATCTCACACACACACACGTTTGAGTGTAGTTTTATTTTATAAGAGGTGCTTTTACCTCAGTTTTGTGGTGGTCACAGGATTGGATGTATTGTCTCCATTTCTGAAAGAGGAAAAAAATACTTTTAGTCCTATTAAAAAAAAAGTTGAATTTAGATAGAGCTTAACATTTATTTTTGTTATCAGTTTCATTTGTACAATCCACAAGATGGAAGTCACCAGGTGCTTTTATCCAAAGCAACTTACAGTTCACTCAAAAAAAAAAAAAAAAAAAAAAAGTCCAGGGATCTTTGCTTTGCTTTGCTCTGCTCACGACACAATGTGGCTCATGCATCACCTTGACCCTGTGACCCAGGTGTAATGAATCAGCAGGGTTGAGATCCATGTGCAACTTTATTAACCATAAACGTAGTAATATAGACAGGCAGGAGTCAATCACCAGCAATAGTAATATCCAAGGTAAATCAGAGAGATAGTCACAAAACAGGCAAGAGGTCAGGTCAGGCGGCAGACAATCACAGGTAATATCCAGGTAAACAAAGCAGTAATAGTAGGCAGGTAGCAAAGGGTCAAAACAGGGTAAACAGTCCAGGATCATACACAGGTCAGGAAGTAAATACAGATAACACTCAGAAATGTCAGCCAGGGCAAAACAGGACTTCACAAAGACAGAGAGTGAGAGTGAGTCTTAAATAGCTGAGTAGATAGGCAACAGGTGAGGAAGTAATCAGTGCCTGGTACGGGGATTATGGGAAATGGAGTCCAGAGAGTTACAGTCAATACAGTGATGGAGCCCTCTGGTGGTGAGTGGGAGGAACTACAGAGGCGGGATTCGTGACACCAGGTGCCTTTTTTTCTTCTTCTTCTTTCTCAGGGGACAAGAACGAATGCATTGGCACAGTATCAATAACAATATCAGTCCAAGAACACATCATTGCTTTTGCATGCAGTTTCATAAGTGGAAATCTGGAGTTTTCTGCACTCCTGTTAAACTCGAGCAGTGGATGAAACTGGTGGCAACTAGTTGGTGATGGGCTGTGAGATTTGGGTGTTTTTAATAGCGATACCCAGTGTTTATACTATGTATTTCAAGGGGCAAATTCTGTTCTGTTTTTAAAAGTTTGGACACCCCTGCTATAACCCTTCAGTTACATGCTCAGATCTTTAAGTATTATACTACTCCATCCTACAATGTATATATGAATGACCAACTGATTCAGCTGTAACAATTACATTTTATTAATTTTTGTAGGATCATGTTTGTGAGGATTTACCTCTGATCTCTGGCATAGAAAGAAGTTTGCTCCTTTTGTCTTCTCTCCTCAGGGTAGAAATTGTCATAACCTTTTGAATTTGTGTCTCTGTAAAAAAAAAATAAAAATAAAAAAATAACCGTTGCTAAAAGCAAAACCATTCAAACTATTGGTCCATGTGTTAGTAAAATGTTTTGTAGTTACTGCAAATCTTGAGTATTTGCAAATCTGCAGAATCTATAATCTAGCAGAATCTGATCACTAGTTGATGTACACAGCTCAGAAACTTTGTTGGGATTTTTTTGCCTTGCCTTGCCTACAGGCAGCAGCGGCACCCATTGCAGTCAATCAGTCTGGCAGTTTCAACTACAGCAGGATAAATTAATGTCATTCAGCCATTCTGCTGTCACCAAATCAAAATGCTACATAACATTTTATTGCAGTCTTTTTTCTGGTTTAGTCTGCAATGTATTGAGATAGTCTCACCTGATTAACATGCAGCTGAGAGGGCTGGCGTGACTCTGTCCTGTGTTCTGTGCATGATGACCCTGATGGCAGAATGATACAAATATACTTGAATCCAGCTACCAATTAAAATTTGATTTAGTTTGGTGTTTTCATTTAGCAAAGCACTCATTGAAAAAAGAGCTGAAAGCTGAGTGTAAATAACATCCTAGTACATACCTTAATTAAATTGCTGCCACTTTTACATCTCAGTTGCAAGAATTTGTTAGATCTTGCCAAATAATTTTTCCTAACACTTCAGTGGAATATTTAAAGTCATTCTGCTACACTCAGACAGTAGGTCACAACGGGGCTAAAGGCACACCTTAAGGAAAATTTTTCTGGTCACAAAGTGTATCAAGATTAGAGAAATACATCTATTTTCATTGAATATTGATGGAGTAACATAATTTATGTGAAATGAAATAACAACAGTTATTTTTTTAACGGTTGTTTTGAATAAAATTAATTTTTTTTAAATGGTGGCGAGGGGGCCATTTACCTCACACCTGGGGTAAAGGCCTCCTTCATTTGGGGGTAAAAGGCTTTAGCCTCTGCAAAAGAGGGTCTTTTTACACCAAATACTATCCTGTCACTTATTGGAAATGACAGCCTTTACTGCAGCCAAAAAAACTATTCTGCAATCATGGATTGCTCCAGATACCAACATAAACAGATATTGTTGTCTTTGTTTTACAATATAGCTTGCCTAGAACACAGTAGAGCATGAATCAATGGGGCAAAGAAAGGTACTGTGAATTGCTGGAGCAGGATAGTTAAAATTTTGATGGAACTGCCTTAGCTTAGTTTATGTGTGTCTATATGTACTGTATATACTGTACATACATATGTATACGTCTATGAGATCAATATGTACGATTAATAAGTACACATAGACGAGAATGTATATCTGAGCATATAAATGTATGTACATGTTTGTTTTTGTTTAAAAAAGATAATAAAATAAATTACAACTAAGTATATTGTCTTAAAATAAAAACTTTGATAATTTCCAGGATATTCATTAGCTACATAAATTGGCAATATTTAAAACATGATTAAATATGAGATCAAATTGCCTGAAAATCAACCTTTAGACATATGTTGGGCATCATGTATTCAGATAGAAGACAAAGGTAGGCCTAACACGGTCATAAAACCTAACTGAGGCCCACATACAAAGTCATAAATCTTACTGATAAAAACCGTGCCAAAATTAAACAAAGGGAGTCCAAAACAGACTACAAATCCCATGAAGATTTGCTCACTAAAGGATCGAACTCTTAACTCCTATTGGATGAGGCACACAACAGAACGGCCCTCAACCATGACGTCACCGGGAGTAGAAATAACTCTGAGATGCTTCTGGGATTAGCTTCCAGCAACTTTGCTCGCCGTGCGTAGACGCAGCTCATCGCTGCTCTCAGGTGTAGCCTCGTGGCACAAGGAAGTAAAGTCCGACTTGAAACTGTGGCCATAAAACATCCATCTCGCTGGACGAGTTGAGATTACTGTGTTCCACCCAACACTCTAACGGATCCGAAGGAGAATGCTGAGCAATCCGCATCTTCATCCGTTTGCCTGCAGAAGTGAGGAGATAAAAGATTTCTCGCCAGCCTGCTGAGAATCAGCAGCTGTACCGCCCACAGACAGAACGAGGAAACGGCCTCCCGTCATCACCTGAGCCTCGAGAAACCGAGTCGGAGTCAAATGACGGATGAACACACATTCTAGCTGAATCCTCATGCGATTCAAGTCATGCGATTCTATCAGAGATAGAATATTATAGTGTGTTATTCTTGTGTATCAAGGTTATTGCTTGTACAGTTTATGGACCGCCGAGTCCGCTCATTGCTGCTAATAATACTCAAGGTATTACTGTAATGTACTGTTATCACGAATGAGATCTTCTGTGTTGAATTTGAAGAATCAATAAGCTAGTGTTCATTTTAATCAATGTTTCATCGATGTTAATAATTGATGAGTATCTTTGATAATTGTTGATTTAAAGGATTAAAAAAAGCTAACATTGATTCTCATCAATGTTCTATTAATTATTGCTAATAACCAAACCCCCTCCTGAGCGTAGCGCATTACATTTAATGGTGCGGCAAGTGAGGATTTGAGTTAGATTCTATTATTTAATTTAAATATTAATTAATAACTAAAGAAATAATTATTAATTATTTCTGATAGTAACACTGCTCTAAACAACCAGTAAAGCCCTACACATAATACACAATGATCTCATGGAACATTACAATTTTGCATTCTATAGTGGCAAACAGGTGTTTGGGAAAGTGCTGTGGTAGTGTTTGTTTTTTTTTTCCTCCCCTTTTCTCCCCAATTTGGAATGCCCAATTCCCAATGCGCTCTAAGTCCTCATGGTGGCATAATGACTCGCCTCAATCCGGGTGGTGGAGGACGAATCTCAGTTGTCTCCGCGTCTGAGACCGTCAATCAGCGCATCTCATCACATGGCTTGTTGAGCGCGTTACCGCGGAGATGTAGCACGTGTGGAGGCTTCATTCTATTCTCCACAGCATCCACGCACAACTCACGACGCGCCCCACCGAGAGTGAGAACCAAACATTATAGCGACCACGAGGAGGTTACCCCATGTGACTCTACCTTCCCTAGCAACCGGGCCAATTTGGTTGCTTAGGAGACCTGGCTGGAGTCACTCAGGCTGTGGTAGTTTTTGATGCTATTTAGTGTTTTGGGAGAAAATAAAATCAAAGGAGACTTTTACCCCAGGGAGCCTTAAGCCACGTTGTAACCTACATATTCTCAACTTGAAACTCAATAGACAAACCCAAAAAATACATGCAAAAATATGCATGCAATCCAAAGGAAAAACTGAAAAGGATTGAGGAAAAGTGTTCCACAGCTTGTCAAATGTCTGGTCAAGAGATTTCTATTTCCTTTTAACAGGAATAAACAAAAACTCTGCCATAGGGAAAGGTCAGATGCTAATGAGCAGCATTAAGAAATTTGGGCACCAAAAGCATATTTCTGAACATCCGGCACAGAGAATCACTGCATGTTTTATGGTTAAGGATGGCTTCCTTTCTTTGGACAATTGTCAAGATATTGTTTGGACTAAACAGACTGTTCAAACATACTGTAGCGTGAAATCTGTAATTGTTTTCAATGTTAAAATACTCTTAGAACCCCAGCTTCAAATGCAAAGACAACTACAAGTGGCCAGGGACCAAGAAAATGGTTCAAGGAACAAAAAACAAAAACAGTATCCTAACCCTTGATAAGTATAACCTTGGTACTTCCGGGTTGCTTTCATTTGACTCAGGGTAGCAAAGAGCTTTGAGTATCACCTTGGTAACTGCCTAGCAAACATATGGGGTTACCCTAGCAACCAAGTAACAAATCACATACAGTGCATCCGGAAAGTATTCACAGCGCTTCACTTTTTCCACATTTTGTTATGTTACAGCCTTATTCCAAAATGGATTAAATTCATTATTTTCCTCAAAATTCTACAAACAATACCCCATAATGACAACGTGAAAGAAGTTTGTTTGAAATCTTTGCAAATTTATTAAAAATAAAAACCAAAAAAAATCACATGTACATAAGTATTCACAGCCTTTGCTCAGTACTTTGTTGAAGCACCTTTGGCACCAATTACAGCCTCAAGTCTTTTTGAGTATGATGCTTCAAGCTTGGCACACATTTTTGGGCAGTTTCTCCCATTCTTCTTTGCAGGACCTCTCAAGCTCCATCAAGTTGGATGGGGAGCGTCGGTGCACAGCCATTTTCAGATCTCTCCAGAGATGTTCAATCGGGTTCAAGTCTAGGCTCTGGCTGGGCCACTCAAGGACATTCACAGAGTTGTCCCGTAGCCACTTCTTTGTTATCTTGGCTGTGTGCTTAGGGTCGTTGTCCTGTTGGAAGATGAACCTTCGCCCCAGTCTGAGGTCCAGAGCACTCTGGAGCAGGTTTTCATCAAGGATGTCTCTGTACATTGCTGCATTCATCTTTCCCTCGATCCTGACTAGTCTCCCAGTTCCTGCCGCTGAAAAACATCTCCACATCATGATGCTGCCACCACCATGCTTCACTGTAGGGATGGTATTGGCCAGGTGATGAGCGGTGCCTGGTTTCCTCCAGACATGACACTTGCCATTCAGGCCAAAGAGTTCAATCTTTGTTTCTCATGGTCTGAGAGTCCTTGAGGTGCCTTTTGGCAAACTCCAGGTGGGCTGTCATGTGCCTTTTACTGAGGAGTGGCTTCCATCTGGCCACTCTACCATACAGGCCTGATTGGTGGAGTGCTGCAGAGATGGTTGTTCTTCTGGAAGGTTCTCCTCTCTCCACAGAGAAACACTGGAGCTCTGTCAGAGTGACCATCGGGTTCTTGGTCACCTCCCTGACTAAGGCCCTTCTCCCCTGATCGCTCAGTTTGGCCGGGCGGCCAGCTCTAGGAAGAGTCCTGGTGGTTCCAAACTTCTTCCATCTACGGATGATGGAGGCCACTGTGCTCATTGGGACCTTCAATGCTGCAGACATTTTTCTGTACCCTTCCTCAGATCTGTGCCTCAATACAATCCTGTCTCGGAGGTCTACAGACAATTCCTTGGACTTCATGGCTTGGTTTGTGCTCTGACATGCACTGTTTTGTAATTAACATTTTTTATTGATTCAAAAAGAAAGCACAACAGAGAAAAACACAACATATATACACAGAATCAACATTTAACTTTTAACACTCATTAATATCCCTCCCCAAACACCAACCCCGCCCTACCCCAAAGAACACCCCTGTGGTCACATAAAATAATACACACACACAAACAATAAAATAAAAAATCAAAATAAATAAAAAATAAAATATATAATAAATATACATAATTAACTAAACATCTCCCTCCTCATCCCTTCCGCTAGAGTCCTCCAAAACTGCCAAATACCTACCCCATTTCCTGAAAAATAAGTCCTCCCGCCCCAGCCATCCATCTATCATCCTCTCATAAGCCGCCGCCCTCCCCATCTCCGCACACCACTCTGGAAATGGTGGCGCTCCGTCTGACTTCCATCCCCTTAAAATAATTTGTCTACCGATCATCACGCTAGTCAGAACCCAATTTTGTATATATTTGTCACCCGAATTTATAACTTCCCCATTGCCCAAAATGCAAAGTCTGGGGCAAAGTAAAATTTGAGTGTCCAGAATGTCACGCAAATAATTCTGAATCTTTAACCAAAAATCTTGGATCTTAACGCATCCCCAAAAAACATGGGCTATGTCTCCAACTTCTGATTGGCATCGCCAGCATGTGGGTGTGTCTTTAAGACCAAGCCTGTATAATCTAGAAGGGGTCCAATAAAATCTTTGTAAAATCTTAAATTGCATAAACCGAACCCTTGCATCTCTAGATGCAGACTTGACATTTTTCAGAATCTTAGTCCACACTCCATCCTCATATACCAAATTCAAATCTTTCTCCCATACTTTCTTAATAGAAGTTAAAACTCCATCCCACATACTCTGAATTAACAGGGAGTAGTACACTGATGCCTCATGACCTTTTCCAAAAGCCGCAATCACCTCTCCCAAAGCATGTGCCTCCTCAGGGGGTGTGTGCTACTCCCAAAAATAGTACAAAGCAGGTAGTGCAATTGTACATACCTATAAAACTGAGGTCTGGGGATCCCAAAATGTTGGACCAAGTTTTCAAACGATCTCAACACACCACTTTCATATAGGTCACTGAGTGTAGCAACCCCCCTCACAATCCACTCTGGCCAGCAGAAAGGGGACTGCCAATGCACAATCTTGGGTTTTGCCATATGCTCGAGGCAACATTTAAATAAGTGTCCAATTTAAACAATCTGGACACTTTAGTCCATATCGAGTGTAAATGCGAAATAACGGAGTAACTTAACTTTTCCAATTAGTTTGATAGAGATGCTTTGTAACGGCGAAATAGGGGCAAGAACTGCCTGTTCAATAACAAACCAGGGAGGGGCTCTCTCTGGTGGAAGTGACCAATGAGCCAAATGTCTGAGACTGAACGCATAGTAATAAAACAAAATCTTGGGTAGTCCTAGCCCACCTTTGTCAATCGGCCTATGTAACTTATTAAAATGCAATGTGGGACGTTTACCATTCCAAATGAAGGACTTCTCTATGCTATCAAATTGCTTGAAATAAGAGAGGGGGACATCTACAGGTAGGGACTGTAGCAGGTAGTTGAATTTTGGAATACAATTCATTTTAATAACATTAACCTTCCCAATCATCGATAAATGTAATGAAGCCCACCTGCCCACATCGCTCGAAAACCTTTTTATTAAAGGGTCAAAATTAACACTAACTAAATCAGACAAATTTGCTGGGAATAAAATCCCCAAATACTTAATACCCTGTTTGGGCCACTGGAAGGCACCGGGCTGAAAAACCGTTACTGGACAGTATACTGTCAGAGCCAAAGCTTCGGATTTAGACCAATTAACTTTGTATCCTGAGAATTTAGAAAAGGAATTAATAATTCTGTGGAGGCAAGGCATAGATCTAGTAGGTTCAGAGACAAATAATAAAATATCATCTGCGTAAAGCAGAAGTTTATGCGCCACACCTCCCGCCACCACCCCTGGAAAATCATCCTCCTTTCTTATCACGGCTGCTAATGGTTCCAGGGCAAGACAGAACAATAATGTGGAAAGAGGGCAGCCCTGCTGAGTTCCCCTATCCAAAGCAAAATAATCTGAAATTAATCCATTTGTTTGTACCACTGCTACAGGGTGTCTATAAAGTAACTTAATCCATCCAATAAAAGTATTTACGAACCCATACATTTCCAAAACCTTAAAAAGATAATCCCATTCTACCATATCAAATGCCTTTTCGGCGTCAAGTGAGATGGCAGCGACCGGAGACTGATCATTCGCCACTGACCACATAATATTGATGAGACGCCTGATGTTATCAGAAGAGCTACGGCCCCTAATAAACCCCACCTGATCTATATGTATAAGAGATGTCATAACTTTACTTAATCGATTAGCAAGAATTTTTGACAATATTTTTACATCTAGTTGGATCAGGGAGATTGGATGGTAACTTTTACACTCACTTGGATCTTTGTCTTTTTTAAGAATCAGACTGATCCGGGCTTGTGTCATGGTTGGCGGAAGCGTTCCATTCTTTAATGATTCAGTATAAACTTCTAACAAAAGTGGAGCCAGTTCTGTAGCATAAGATCTGAAAAATTCAGCGGCAAAACTATCTGGCCCCGGAGCCTTGCCAGTAGGTAGGGACTTGATTACCTCATCAAGCTCCTCCAAGGTTATCTCAGAATCAAGAGAGTTTTTTTGTTCAATCGTCAGTTTAGGGAGTTCTAATGGTTCCACAAAGTTTCTAATATCTTCATCAGTAGACGAAGATGTGGAACTATAAAGATCAATATAGAACTCTTTAAAGGCATTATTAATATCAATGGCTGAAGTAAAAATTTCACAACCAGCAGATTTCACTGAGGGAATGATAGAAAGAGACTCTCTCTGCTTTATATATCTAGCCAAAAGCTTTCCTGCTTTGTCACCCGACTCAAAGTATGACTGTCTTGCCCTGAATAACCGAAACTCCACTTTCCGTGACAAAACAGTATTATATCTATATTTCAATTGGGTCAGTTCTCTGAGGCCATCAGCTGACATACGGCGCTTCAGCTCTGCCTCAGCACTTTTAATATTCTCATGTATTGGATTTTTTGATGAATGAAGCATACTGTATGATACGACCCCTAAGAACCGCCTTAAGTGCCTCCCAAGCCACGCCCACAGAGGATACCGAGGACCAGTTGGTCTCCATATAAACATTGATTTCAGTCTTTAACATTTGTTGGAAATCAGGATTTTGCAAAAGGGACACATTAAGGCGCCAACTATATGATTTCTTTTTCTCTATATGTGGCACCACCTCTAAACTCACCAGGGCATGATCTGAGACTAAAAAGTTTCCAATTGAGCAATCCACAACAGATGAAATTAGGGATTTGGATATCAAAAAAAAAAATCTATTCTAGAATAAATCTTATGGACTGATGAAAAAAATGTTAGTCCCTACCAGATAGGTTCAAAAGTCTCCAAATATCCGTAAGACCAAGATTTTTACACATCCTGTGAAGCGTCAATGTTGCTCTAGGGGGTTTACATACTTTTGCTTCACTATGATCAAGGACTGAGTCCATCAAAAGATTAAAGTCCCCTCCCAATATTATATCATGAGTGGTGCCAGCGGCTTGCAACATCCCTTCAAGATCTATAAAAAAGCCCTGATCATCAGCGTTAGGTGCGTAAATATTAGCCAAAATCAACCTTTGCCCTTGAATTTCAACTAACACAATAATGACTCTTCCTAATTTATCTTTAATCTGTCTGAGAAATTTGAATTGTAAATGTTTATTTACCAGTATAATGACTCCCTTGCTCTTACTTGAGCCAGCACTAAAAAAAACATGTCCACCCCATATCTTCCCAAATTTAGCTTCCTGTGGGGAGAGATGTGTTTCTTGAAGAAACACTATATCATATTTCTTACGTTTAAGTAATAACCTTCCTTCTTTTTATGGGGTGACCCAACCCATTTACATTCCATGTGGAGAGAGATAGTACACTCATATTAACATTTGACATATTGATATAATAATAAAAAAAATAAATTGTGTGTGAAAAACTCAATTATACAGACCACATTCCCCATTAGTGAAACAATCAACCCCCGAACATCCCCCCCAACAAAACAAACAGAAAAAAGAAAAACGTGCACATTAACCCCACGCATGAAAGCGCCAACTGGCGACAATCCCTTTAAACTCAAAAGGTCCATGAACGCCCACGAGTCCCCACGACAACTTTGCCATCGGATTGCTCAATTTTGCCTCACAAATTACATAACAGAAAATACTTTGTACAATAAACCCAGCAAATAGGAAGAATGAACACAAAGAATGTGCATATTCATTCACAGAACTGTCTCAAAGGTGTGATCATCAACAAAACAAATTCCAGCTGATATAAACCGATCAGATTCCTCGGACAGACAAACGAATGTTCCATGAGCCAGCTGTTATGGGTTCAGCGGATGATGTAATCATTCCAATGTCTCGTAAAAAAAAAAAAAAAAACTCAACAAAACAAACTATAGCCAGCAGGAGGAATAAGCACGAAGAATGAACAGATTAATCCACAGCTGTTCCAAAGGAGTGTTATTCAACAGAACAAGCTCCAGCCGCTAGGCGGAGCCAATACAAAAAGAAACAAAACCGGCATCCCGGTTCCCCGGATGGTCAAGCCAATTCACTCGGAGGCCGCATAAACATATATACCATGACTTACACAATCCGTCAACTTTATAAAAGACATCCTTTGTGTGAGCATGTAGATATTTTGTTGTCATAAGTAGTGTCCACTCTCAAACTGTCCGGGAACTTCAATGCAAAAGTAATCTTTCATCAATGCAAAAGTTTCTTTAAGGAAAAGTGTTAATCACAAAACAAGCTCCAGCCGCTAGGCGGAGCCAACGCAAAAAACCCAAAATGTTGCTCAGCTTCCTCAAGAGTAAGTACAGCAAGTCAGACCCACTCACATGAGAAATATCCAATAGTTTACTCAAACATTGATTCTATAAAAGATATTGCCTGTTTTGGACATGTCAATACTTTGCGACCGACCTTCGTTTCTATTCTCAGTTTGGCCGGAAACATCACAGCAAACAAGATCTTTTTCTGATGTAAGAGTTTCTTACATTCCGTGAACCGATCGCGTTTCTCTCTTGTCGAACTCGCAAAGTCTGGGAACAAGAAAATATTATGGTTCTTCCAAGAAAGCTTCCCTTTGCTCCTCACCTGGCGCAACACAAGATCTTTATCGGATGATCTCAGAAACCTGGCCAGAATTGATCTGGGCCTGTCTCCCTCAGCAGATCTATGAGCTGGTACTCTATGAGCTCGCTCGATTTCCAGCTTGTGGCCTGTCATGTCGAGCAGACTCGGGAAAAACTCATCTAGGAATTTCACCATATCTCTGCCCTCCTCATGCTCCGGAATTCCAACAATTCGAATGTTATTCCTGCGGTTTCTATTCTCAAGATCTTCAAGCTTTTCAAGATGTTCCAAATCAACTTTGGTCGCAGGTGGATTAGCGGTTAATTCCCTCTCCGAAGATTCCAGAAAATCGATTCGTTTTTCAACATCAGTCACTCTTGTACCTAACTCAGAGAATTTTATTTCCATCGCCGTAATCGATCGACGTATTACAGCGAGATCCTCCAAGTCAGCAAGAATCTTCGTCAACATCACCGACATGTTGGACATCTGACGCTGGATCTCCTCTCCCGCCGCGCCATCCAAATTCAGTCCCTGGTCTGTAGGCCTGTCGGGGCTTTCATCCTGAACACGTAAGTGTCTTTTAATGTCTCCAGAGCTCGAAGATTTTGACTTTTTTGCCATGTTTTGCAACAAAGGACAAATGTGTAACTGGGTATTTCAAAATTCACCAGATTATAACATGAAAATAATCGAAAATTCAGCAAAGTGCACAGAGCTCGTCGCTCACACGTCTGCTCCTTGCATGGCGTCACGTCCTGTGTCTCTGACATGCACTGTTAACTGTGGGACCTTATATAGACAGGTGTGTGCCTTTCCAAATCATGTCCAATCAACTGAATTTACCACAGTTGGACTCCAATCAAGTTGTAGAAACATCTCAAGGATGATCAGTGGAAACAGGATGCACCTGAGCTCAATTTTGAGTGTCATGGCAAAGACTGTGAATACTTCTGTACATGTGATTTTTTTGTTTTTTATTTTTAATAAATTTGCAAAGATTTCAAACAAACTTCTTTCACGTTGTCATTATGGGGTATTGTTTGTAGAATTTTGAGGAAAATAATGAATTTAATCCATTTTGAAATAAGGCTGTAACATAACAAAATGTGGAAAAAGTGAAGCGCTGTGAATACTTTCCGGATGCACTGTATTTCTGCACCGGAACATCATATAGACTTCGGGTTGCTTTCATTTAGAATGGGGGTAGCAAGGTGCCATTTGAGTATCACCTTGGTAACTGCTTAGCAACCAGATGTGTTTACCGTAGCAAATAAGTATCAAATCACATATCTCTGCACCAGAAAATCGTAGAGACTTCTGGGTTGACTTATTTCACTCAGGATAGCAAGGAGCCATGTTAAGTATAACTTTGGTAACTGCATAGAAACCAGATGGGGTTACCCTAGCAATCAAGTAACAAATCACATATCTCTGAACCAGAAAATCATAGAGACATCCGGGTTGACTTATTTCACTCAGGATGCCAAGGAGCCTTGTTAAGTATCACCCTGGTAACTAGCAACCAGATAGGGTTACCCTAGCAACCAAGTAAAAAAATCACATATCTCTGCACCAGAATATCATAGAGACTTCCAGGTTGACTTATTTCACTCAGGATGGGAAGTAGCCTTGATAAGTATCACCCTAGTAACTGCCTAGCAACCAGATGGGGATACCCTAGCAACCAAGTAACAAATCACATATCTCTGAACCAGAAAATCATAGAGAATTCCGGATTGATTTATTTCACTCAGGATGGGAAGTAGCCTTGATAAGTATCACCCTGGTAACTGCGTAGCAAACAGATGGGTTTACACTAGCAACCAAGTAACAAATCACATATCTCTGCACCAGAAAATCGTAGACACTTCCGGGCTGATTTATTTCACTCAGGATGGCAAGGAGCCATGTTAAGTATCACCTCAGTATCTGCCTAGCAACAAGATGGGGTTACCCTAGCAACCATGAAACAAATCATATATCTCTACAGCAAAAAAGTTACAAATCACATATCTCTGCATCAGAAAATCGTAGAGACTTCCAGATTGACTTATTTCACTCAGGATGGCAAGAAGCCTTAATAAGTATCACCTTGGTATCTGCCTAGAAACCAGATGGGGTTACCCTAGCAACCAAGTAACAAATCATTTATGTCTGCACCAGAAAATTGTAGAGACTTCCGGGTTTACTTATTTCACTCAGGAGAGTAAGTAGACATGTTATGTACCACCTTGGTAACTGCCTAGCAACCAGATGGTGTTACCCTAGCACAAAATTAACAAATCACATACCTCTGAACCAGAAAATCATAGAGACTTCAGGGTTGACTTATTTCACTCAGGATGTAAATTAGCCTTGATAAGTATCACCCTGGTAACTGCCTAGCAACCAGATGGGGTTACCCTAGCAACCAAGAAACAAATCACATATCTCTGCACCAGAACATCGTAGAGACTTCCAGGTTGACTTATTTCACTCAGGATGGCAAGAAGCCATGTTAAGTATCACCTCAGTAACTGCCTAGCAACCAGATGGGGTTACCCTAGCAACCAAGAAACAAATCATGTATCTCTGAACCAGAAAATCATAGAGACTTCCGGGTTGATTATTTTCACTCAAGATGGGAAGTAGCCTTGTTTGGTAACTGCCTAGCAACCAGATGGGGTTACCCTAGGAATCAAGAACAAATCACATATCTCTGAAACAGAACATTGTAGAGACTTCCAGGTTGATTATTTCACTCAGGATGGCAAGTAGCCATGTTAAGTATCACCTTGTTAACTGCCTAGCAACCAGATGGGGTTACATTAGCAACCAAATAACAAATCAAATATCTCTGCACCAGAAAATCGTAGACACTTCCGGGCTGATTTATTTCACTCAGGATGGCAAGGAGCCTTGATAAGTATCACCCTGGTATCTGCCTAGCAACAAGATGGGGTTACCCTAGCAACCATGAAACAAATCAAATATCTCTGCACCAGAAATCGTAGAGACATCTGTGTTGACTTATTTCACTCAGGATGGCAAGTAGCCTTGATAAGAATCACCCTTGTAACTGCCTAGCAAACAGATGGGGTTACCCTAGCAACCAAGTAACAAATCACATATCTCTACAGCAAAAAAGTTACAAATCACATATCTCTGCACCAGAAAATCGTAGAGACTTCCAGGTTGACTTATTTCACTCAGGATGGCAAGAAGCCTTGAAAAGTATCACCTTGGTATCTGCCTAGAAACCAGATGGGGTTACCCTAGCAACCAAGTAACAAATCATATATGTCTGCACCAAAAATTTGTAGAGACTTCCGGGTTTACTTATTTCACTCAGGATAGCAAGGAGCCTCATTAAGTGTCACCTTGGTAACTGCCTAGCAACCACATGGGATACCCTAGCAACCAAGTAACAAATCACATATATCTGCACCAGAAAATCGTAGAGACAACCGGGTTGACTTATTTCATTCAGGAGAGCAAGCTGACATGTTACATATCACCTTGGTAACTGCCTAGCAACCAGATGGTGTTACCCTAGCAAAAAATTAACAAGTCACATACCTCTGCACCAGAAAACCGTACAGACATCCGGGTTGACTTATTTCACTCAGGAGAGCAAGTAGACATGTTAAGTATCATCTTGGTAACTGCCTAGCAACCAGATGGTGTTATCCTAGCAAAAAATTAACAAATCACATACCTCTGCACCAGAAAACCATACAGACATTCAGGTTGACTTATTTCACTCAGGAGAGCAAGCAGACATGTTAAGTATCATCTTGGTAACTGCCTAGCAACCAGATGGGGTTACCCTAGGAACCAAGTAGAAATCACATATTTCTGCACCTGAACATCATACAGACTTCGGGTTGCTTTCATTTGAATAAGGGTAGCAAGCTGCCTTTTGAGTATCACCTTGGTAACTGCCTAGCAACCAGGTAGTGTTACCCTAGCAACCAAGTAACAAATCGCATATCTCTGCACCAGAATATTGTTGAGATTTTCGGGTTGACTTATATTACTCAGGATGGAAAGGAGGCTTGATTAGTATCACCTTTGTAACTGCCTAGCAACCAGATGGGGTTAGCCTAGCAACCAAGTAACAAATAACATATCTCTGCACCAGAACATCATAGAGATTTCGGGTTGCTTTCATTAATATAAGGGTAGCAAGGTGCCTTTTGAGTATCACCTTGGTAACTGCCTAGCAACCAGATGGGGTTACCATAGCAACCAAGTATCAAATCACATATCTCTGCAACATAACTTCGTAGAGATTTCAGAGTTGACTTATTTCACTCAGGATGGCAAGTAGCCATGTTAAGTATCACCTCGGTAACTGCTTAACAACCAGATGGGGTTACCCTAGCAACCAAGTAACAAATCACATATCTCTGCACCAGAAAATCATAGAGACTTCCGGGTTGACTTATTTCACTCAGGATGCTAAGTAGTATTGATAAGTATCACCCTGGTAACTGCCTAGCAATCACATGGGGTTACCCTTGCAACCAAGTAACAAATCACATATCTCTGCACTAGAAAATCATAGAGACTTCCACGTTGACTTATTTCACTCAGGATGGAAAGGAACCATGTTAAGTATCATGTTGGTAACTGCCTAGCAACCAGATGGGGTTACCCTAGCAACCAAGTAACAAATCACATATCTCTGAACCAGAAAATCATAGAGACTTCCAGTTTGACTTATTTCACTAGGGATGGGAAGTTGACTTGATAAGTATCACCCTGGTAACTGCCTAGCAACTAGATGGGGTTACTTTAGCAACCAAGTAACAAATCACATATCACTCAGAATTAATAGTATTTACATCTATTTTGCTTCAATCGTACTTTTGTAGAAGTCAACAAGTTTGTGTTTAGCATTCTCAGTGTCATAAATTAAGATGGTCAGAAATACTGGTCGGGACACACGTGATCAATCTTCTCTGAAAGCTACATGACCTAAACCTGCTCATGTCTAGAAGAGGAAATAGCTGTTGAAGAGGAAGTCTGCTGACACAATAACTAACTAGAATCTCTTGAAAGAAACTAAAATGTTTAATTATCTAACATTGTACAATTTACAAGTACAGAACATCTCTTGAAAGTAACTAAAATGTTTAATTATCTAACATTGTACAATTTACAAGTAATTTAAACAAATTATTATTGCAGAATTACTTTGAAATAGTTCTCTCTATCTCAATTGTTAAGTTGATAATCACGTTTAAATAGTGTACCTGTTATGATTCAGAATAAAAGGATAAATGTAAATGATTAATTAACCATATTGAGGACTTTGAACATTAAAACTTAGTAAATAAAAGTTACAACTTGCTAATTTGTTAAATGACAGGTGTCAATTTCTTCAATTGAACAATTTCTATGCAGAACGATTTGAATTCAGGATTTACACTGATATTTCCTTCCAAGTTATAAAAACTAAGACACAGAGGCCTGCAGTCCACACTGGAATTCCTGAGGACAATACATTTAAAAACTCTGCCAAGACAGTGCCCTAAAGTCTGAATCAACCCTGTGGAAATGAGACGAAATGTACATCTGCCTAAACGTAACCGTCTTGAGAACAAAGGGAACTTGTCCTAGATAGCACAAACCTTCTTCTACACCCCCTTCTAGTTCCTGTGGTAAGACCACATATTCAAATTTTAATGTGTAGTGAAGTAACCACAAAGAGAATTTATGTCATGTTTCATTTGTAAATGCTTGTCTTATTTCATAGAGAATGTTAATGTTAACAAATGTCATGTCTCTTGCACCGATTTCATTATATAAAAGTCAGAATAAAAGTATGCTCTTTTTCTGCGCAGGAAAACTGTAGAAACTGTAGAAAGTCATAAGTTAATTATCTTGAGGGGAGGACATTTTGACCACAGGCCCTCCGAAAAGCTGCCTCTGATTGGCTTAGATCCTCTTTGGGGTGTGACCAAACAGAAATGGTTAAAATACCAGCCTGGACAACCCCTCTGGCTGGCTCTTCTCTGCTTTATGGCTTACACACACTTTGACCTCTGTCCTGGGAAGTCCTGGGTCTCCCTTGCAGGAGGCCTCACTTCCGGGGCTCTACCTGGTCATTCCATCACACATCCATCGAACCAAACAAAGGCCTCCTGGAACTGAACCAAGCCAAAGGACTTCAAAATACTCCACACGCCAAACAACGCACGAATGCAATGCAAGTACAGACCACCAGACTTTCACTGAAATCTGGTGCTTTCTTTAATTTGATTAACCCCATTTCAAATCAAGGTGTACTAAAGGAGTTCTCTTTAAGAGTATCGCAGGAGTTTTCAAACTCCATCCTGTCCGACTTCTCCAAAGATGTTGAAGTCATCGCTTCAAAGCCCCACCTGATTATTCCAGCACAAAACTATTCAACATCCACGATCTTAAACAGAGGTCCAAAACTTATACTGAGCACAACCAGAACTTTCTAAGGACCCAGCCAAAGAACCAAAGCAATGCAACGAAATGCAAGTACACCTCCAGACTTGTGCTAGATAGTGCTGGTGTTTTATTTGAATACTTCAGGTAACCCGATTGCATATTGAGGTATACTGAATTAAATATTGATGGTTCTCAGGGCATGGTCTATAGACCTCATAAAGTTCAATTTACTCTGTTACAGATCATTTCCATTCACCTTCTGTTACAGCTCACTCACCAACCTGTTTTATGTTTTTCTATGTTGATTAGTTTAGTTTTATGTTGTAGATTAGCAATAAAGTCTTGTTTGTATTCAAAGAGAATTTGACTGTGTATTTTATCAAATCATATTGATCCCTAGAAATCTGTCGATCTTAAACCACATGCTCATAAACATTGTTTAAATCGAATTTGTGATATTATTTTCAATCACACTGAAAGTAGTATTACTGTATGAATTTACATTCATATCAACTCATCGTTGGCCGAAGACTTTGATTGGACGTAAACATTAATTCTGTTAATATTCCCCAAATCAATCGTTAATCCCCATATTGAGCTAAATAATTTGCATTAGTGATTGAAAAATGACGCAGGCATAACTTAAAGCCGTAAGCTAACCATTATGAAAATCCCCTACATATAACTGATGATGAATGCTGGCAGCTGTAAATATACCCTGTCACAAAGTCGCTAATTCCCTACACATAATGGTGGTGAAATGCAGCCAAGATTCTTAAACCAATTATTTACATATAAAATCCTACACCCCCCCATCAAATCAATTTTGACAGATCCCCTCTAATATGAACTACTTGCAGTTTTTCTTACTGCTGTGTAAATGTCTTTAATTTCTTCATAATTGTACAGTGATCCCTTGTGCTGTGTAAATCATGTGTTTTAATTCTTCATGATTTCATGGTGATCTCTTTTGCAGTGTAAATGTGTTTGAATTTTTCATATTTTAATAACAGTCTCTTGTTGTGCTGTTTAAATGTATTTAAATTCTAAATTATGTAAATTTTAATAATGATCGGCCCTCAGCAAAAAGTGTAAACACTAAATCTTTGTGGTAATATCAAAACATCGCATTGTTTGTTTGAACATCCCAGCCAGACCAACACAGCAACATTGGCTCAACCAATGGCATAGGTTTAGGATGGGGCTGTCTGATGTCAGACAAAGGGAGAGTAGGACCATGTATGACAGCTGAAAATGACACTGTCAGGTTATATCACCCAGCGATTGAGCTACTGTCATGTTAATCATAACATATACCAGTGAACATATCCTGACTTTAAAGTAAAAAGGAGTAACACATCATGCTGCTAAATACAGTACAAGCCAGTGGTGTAGTCAGGGCCAAATGCACTTATACACCGTGTGCTTACTTTTTTACCAGGACTGTTTGCGTATAACGACTTCTAAGGATCAATATTTGCGTATACCCTCGGTATACCCACTTGTTTTGCTGCTTCAGAAGTCTATGTATAATCTACTGTCATTAGTTTCCCTTTAAATGTATTAGATGCTGTTTTGTGAAACTGGAGATTCTTTGTTGTAATTGGTGCATTATCACTTGAATTCTGCCATTCCCCGCCCCTGACAACCGTTGTCGCCACCATCATCAACTGAGGGAATTTATGACAGTGAGTTGAGAGAGAGTGTCACCCTCACACTGAAGCAGTATCATGTAAAATTAATTAACAAAATATGCCAAACGTCCTGTAAAATAAGGAATCATCCCGTAATTAAGGGAAAAAAATTGTGTTCTGTATGAAATCCATACGCGATGCCGTTTGTCCCTCATTTTAGCGTCACATACCCAAACTGCTGAGAATGTTTCACAAATCGAAAGATGTTGACCTGAAACACACACACCTTTCGCATGAGTTGTGTGAGATATCGGCTGTTGCTTTACACAGACGATCAGTAACAATCAGCATGTTTTCTGTCAGAAACAAGATAATTTTTTAAAAATAATATAGCATTCGAGTGCTTGTTAAATGTTTCCCACAATTGGGATTTTAAAACACCAGTAAACGCTCCTATTCATGACGTGCCATTACATTTTATTGCATATGTCAGAGCTTGTTCTGGTAGAGAGAGGTAAGAAAAACTGCATTAATGCATTAATTCAAATAAAAGTACAGTAGTGCAGGTGTAGTTAAAACACTTATCGTGATTTTCTTACATTTCCCTTATGATAAACACTATTTACTGCCAAAACAACAACACTAATCCAAGGAGAAATACACTATTTTCATGTTAAGCCTTTTCTCTCCCTTTCTCTCTTCTTCCTGGTCATTGTATTAAAGCATTTTTCATTTTAAGTTTAGTGGGGACGTTCACACTGAACATGTTTTTGCGTCCGTCCAAGCTGTTTTTCAAAGTAAAGCAGCGTCTCGCACAGGAATGCCTGTAAATATGGGTCATTCCTACAATTCTGTGTCATTTAAGTCCCCATTACAGGTGTGAGTGGAATTTATATTGTTTAATTTCACCCGATTACAATTTTGATAGGCTTGTTAAAAAGAATAAAGACTTTTTATAATGTTATACACTTCTGTGGGCTTAAAAGTTAAATTTTAAATAACTGAAATCCTCATCTATTGCACTGTATCATTTTCTCATGTCCCAAAAACTGCACATCAAACAAAAATAAATGCTAAATCATTGGATTGCTATTTTTCCCCCTGCATACAGTAAAGAGTTTAGTGTTACACTCTCTCAATAACATGTATTCATTTGTGGTAAATGTATAATTTTAACACTGATAGTGGACGTTTTCTGTGTGTCCCTTGATTTATTGCACACCCTGTATGTCATGATACTATGACCTTCCATTGAAGATATACTGTATGTTAGGAAAATACATCACACACTGGAGGTGTACATCACCCATTCTGCAAAATTACTTTGAGTCATTTGTAGTTTATAACTCTATTTTTTTATTTATGTTTTCCTTTATTTTGTGGTGTTAGTCATATGTGGTCAAGCATAACATGTCCACCCTGTTATGGGAAGATATATGGAAAATTAATATAAAAAAAATTCAATATACAATATTTATGTTAACAGAAGTAAAATTGTAAATATTAGTTTACAGATATGTTTCTTAGATATCAATCACATGATGATGATGAAACATGAAGAAACTTGTAAAAGTATGTTTTATTTTTCAAAGTTTCAAAGCCGGAATGTCACCGAATTGTAGGAATGACCCATTTACGATATTTACAGAGTTGTAGTTTTGCCGCTCTCTATAAGCAGATTACGCCATCTAAGGACTGGGCAATAGTAAACCACTTTTTTTAGTAGAACTACACCACTGGTACAATCATATTTTTAACATTGTAGACAAGTTTAGCTTTGTCATTGAAATTAAATAACTATAAAACCTGCAGTCTGCTGGTCTCCTGGGTCCACCATTCCTCAAATTCTAATTGAAGTTTCACTTTGGACTTTTCTCGTAACAGCTGTAGATGTTCAATCTCAGTCTTCAGCCCTTTTAAATGTCCAGATGTGATCTTGTAACTATAAAGACAAATTTCAATATGAGTTATGCAAATGAGTCATATTTCATATTAATACAAGATTATAACACTCAGGTAGACCATAATACTGTTTTAAATAAATAAAATGGTACACACTTTTTCTTCTCCTCCTCTATCTGGTTAAGGATTCTGTCCTCTACAGGGTCTGACTCTGATTCTGTTTGGTTCCCTGTTAAGCCTGAAGGGAGATATACCAAGAAACTATTAAATTGAAAATGTTATGTGACTTATTCCAGGATTCTCTTAAATATATATAAAAAACAAAATAAATAAAAAAAAAGTTGTTACTGATGTATCTGTTCCCTGATGGAGGGAACAAGAAGTTGTGTCAATGTAGTGACACTAGGGGTTCGCTCTTGAGAGCCCCAATCACCTTTGCTTTATTCAGAAAAGGCCAATGAAAAATGCCAAGTGGAATTTGCATGCCACTCTCTGTCCCAGACATACGGGTATAAAAGGAGATGGCGTGCACCACTCATTCAGAGTTGTGCTGAGGAGCCAAGAGAGAGTCCCGGCCATGTCAGCAGTCGGTTCAGCACTGCGGCAGGAGGGACACAACATCTCGTTCCCTCCATCAGGGAACAGAGGTTACATCAGTAACCAAGGCATTCCCTGTCTGTCATTCACTTGAAGTTGTGTCGATGTAGTGACACTAGGGGTTCCAATATGAAACGCCGCAGGCACTGAACCGTGTCACGAGGTACGGAGGAGCAGACACAGGCAGGCTGCTGCATGCCTCACAGCGAGCGTTCGACCATGTTGTGACCTTCCAGCGAGTTAGGTAAGGTGTCTCCCTGGTCCCGATAAGGGTGGGAGGAGGCACTTACCTGAGGAAGCTACCGGTGGCCTTTCCTGATTTTTGTATTAAGTAATTTTCTGCCAAGCACCTGCTAGAATAATGCTGGGAAAGTGCTCTTCCCTCTCCAGGAGGGAGAGCACTACGGAGACCACATCCTACCAGAGGGAGGTTAACGTGGAGAATACATCACATGGACTTACCGATGGGGAAGTACACATGTGGAATGATGCCACTGGGGAGGCCCTATCTACAGAGAGGGTACACCGCAACAGTGGCCGAGGCAGAGCAGAGCTCTGATGAGGGGACACACAGGGTTCACCAGAGGGGAAACCGAACAGTGGAAATGCATCATACAGGATTACCAAGAGGGAATCACCACGTATGGAGCACTGAGCCCAAGTACATGGGCTCACCTGAAAAGGGGCATGCCACGAGTACTGGGCCTGGCGGTGTTACTCCTCTGCTGAGTTCGCCACCGAATAGTGCTTAAAGAATTAAAGAGGCATCCAGTGTTCACCAGTTGCGGGGAATTGTTGAGGACAAGGTAGCACACATTATCACCTTAAAAGGGGAAAGGTGCAATGCAAGCAATACAACCGACCGGCTGCCCGGCCAACCTGTTGTTACCTCGTAACACTTGGGTCGAAACCAGTTCTATGCACAGGTTGTAGAACCTCGCAAAGGTATTGGGTGTAGCCCAAGGCAGTACCAAAGGGGGCAGTGAGAGGACTCTCGGGAGGCGAATAGGTCCATCTGTGCCTCCCCGAATCTCTCCCAAATTAGCTGGACTGCATGGGGGTGGAGTCTCCACTCCCTGCGGAGTGTTACCTGCCGTGAGAGCACATCCACTGCATGGCTGAGGACGCCCGGGAGGTGAGTGGCTCGCAGAGACTTCAACGTCTGCTGACTCCAAAGGAGGAGGCGGCAGGCGAGTTGCGACATGCGACATGAGCATATGCCGCCCTGGCGGTTTATGCATGCCACAGTTGCTGTGTTGTCCGTCCGAACCAACACGTGCTTGCCCTGGATAATGGCCGAAGCCTCCGCAGGGCCAGCGATACTGCCAGCAACTCTAGGCAGTTGATGTGCCATTGCAGGCGGGGCCCTGTCCAGAGCCCTGATACTGCCTGCCCATTGCACACAGCGCCCCAGCCCGAATTTGAGGCATCCGTCGTGACCAAAAAGCGCCTCGAGACCTGCTCAAAGGGAACCCCTGCCCATAGAAACTCCAGGTCTGACCAAGGGCTGAAAGTATGATGGCACTGTGGTGTGATAGTCATGCGCTGGGTGCCATTGCGCCATGGCCACCTTGGGACTCGAGTCTGTAGCCAGTGCTGGGTGGTCTCATATGCATCAACCCGAGGGGGAGTACTGCCGGCGAGGATGCCATATGCCCCAGGAGCCTCTGAAATTGTTTCACCGGGACCACTACCTTCTGCTTGAAGGTTCTTAAACAGGCCAGCACTGACTGTGCACACTCGTTCGTAAGGTGTGCCATCAGGGTGACCGAGTCCAACTCCATACTGAGAAAAGTGATGCTTCGCACAGGGGAGAGCTTGCTCTTTCCTAGTTGACCTGAAGGCCCAGTCGGTCGAGGTGCCAAAGCACAAGATCCCTGTGCACACACAATAGATCTCACGAGTGAGCTAGGATCAGCCAGTCGTCAAGATAATTGAGGATGGGAATGCCCTTCTCCTTTAGCGGGGCCAGGGCTGCCTCTGCAACTTTGGTAAAGACATGAGGAGACAGGGACAGACCAAAAGGGAGGACCTTGTACTAGTATGCTCGTCCCTCGAAGGAAAACCGAGGAAAGGGTCTGTGTTGAGGAAGGACTGATATGTGAACGTACGCGTCCATCAGGTCGATGGCCACAAACCAATCCTGATGTCGTACAGATGATGCATCAATATATTGAACGGAAGCCCATGTAAGGCTCTGTTCAAGGCACGCAGATCCAGGATTGGGTGCAACCCCCCCCCCCTTGGGCACGATAAAATAAGGGCTGTAAAAGCCCTTGTGCAACTCGGCCAAGGGGACGGGTCCTATCGCTCCCTTTGCCAGAAGGGTGGTGACCTCCACCCGAAGGACCAAGGCATCCTCCCCTCGCACTGCGGTGGAGAGTATGCCACTGAACCTAGGCGGCCGTCTGGTGAACTGGATCACATAGCCGAGCCGGATCGTCCTGATGAGCCATCGCGATGGGCTGGAAAGTGCCAACCACCGGGCGGAAGGTTCCACTCAAGCCCGATGTTCGTGGCCACCCGGGCAAGCACGGCTGTCAACTCAGCGTCAGCCTCATCCTGAGCTCTACCGGGTAGAACAAGCATGCTGGGGGCTGGAAGGTCTGCGGGGACTGAGCCGGCGGGAACATTCCCATATCCACATCCAGATCGCCCACGGTGCTCACCGTCTCAACCCAGGACGGACGGGTCATTAAGCAGCAGCGGTGGCTGTCTGCTTCACCAAGAAGGAAGAGATCCGTGACCGCAATGTTCTCATGGGCATGTTCTCGCAGTGAGAACATGACCCCTGGTGACCCAAGCACTCGAGACAGATTTCGTGGCCATCCGGTGGGGAGAGATAACAGCCACACCCAGTAGCACAAAGGTGAAAGGACATCCTTAAAAAGACGGCAATCGTTTGTGCGAGCTCTTATAGAGAAAATATACTCTTTTGAAATATACTCTTTTAATACCTATGGACTCGAGGGTGACCGCTGATATGCGCCGTAAATTCCAGCAGCAGAAGACAGGGTGACGGGACGAACACACATGCGCTCGGCTCAGAAGAACAAGTCTGAATGAGTGGTGCATGCCATCTCCTTTTATTCCCGTATGTCCGGGCCGGAGAGTGGCATGCAAATTCCACTCACCAATTTTCATTGGCCTTTTCTGAATAAAGAAAAGGTGATTGGGGCATTCAAGAGTGAACCCCTAGTGTCACTACATCGACACAATGTCGAGTGAGTGACAGACAGGGAACAAAAAACATCTGTCAACCTCACCATCAAATTTAAAACACTCAAGAATGGGTCATAAATTATTTTAAACAACAGTTAGTTCCATCCCTCTAATCTGATTAGACAAGTGGTGTTTCAGGAGTGCTGCTATTTCTTAAATCAACACTGGACAGTGTTTCACTGCTTGTCTCACTCTGCTTGTTCATGTTTTAGGTTTTCCAGACAGGCTGTCAGTTTTTGTTGCTTGGTGACACACAAAGATTGATTCTGCTCTGGCTGTTTTTAGAACTATCTGCATTGACAGGGAAAAATTGGCAAAGTAATTGGCCATATTTTGTCTAAAATGCAAGTTAACCTTTTCATGAGCAGGGTCTAAATTCCCCTGCAGTGCCCCCTAGAGTGAGTTGTTTCCGCACACGACACTGCACAGCCGGGAGAGGGGGGCAGAGTGTAGATGAGTATTTTTTTTTTTTTTTACTTTTTGATTTCTTGTCATTTCCATACTGTAGTAAATGTGCACAAATGGGCTTTGTCTGCTGTGCTGTATTTATTTTATTTATTTTGTTCATATATAGCTATAAAAAAATAAATGAACAAATAATATCAGCAGTCCGGTTTCACATCTCTGACACTGTGTGTGTGTGTGTGACTTAGTTTAATAATTTTAAACCATGCACTATACATAAGTAATATTGGCATTATATTCATGATATTTTCCAGAGGGGAACTGGTCCCCACAGTGAGTCTGGTTTCTCCCAAGGTTATTTTTCTCCATTAACCAACATCTTATGGAGTTTTGTGTTCCTTGCCACAGTCGCCTTCGGCTTGCTCACTGGGGTTATAAATACAGTTATTATTTAGTTACTTATTTTTAAACACAATTCACAATTGTATTTCATCAAACTACAAAATGATGGCTCTAAGGCATTATAGATATTACAGTTTTATCTTCTGTTAATGCCTGATCTTCTGTAAAGCTGCTTTGAAGCAATGTGTGTTGTGAAAGGTGCTATACAAATAAAAATGACTTGACTTGACAAGCGCTAACGTAAACAGACCTGACTGCGTGATAATCACGCTCAGCATGTGTTCACTGTGATTATACAAGTTTTAAACTGTTAACATGGTGCTTTTGTGATAGTTCGGCTGTCTGTTTCAGAAAACAAACATATTATATGCCCGAAAAGACTGTTTGAGTTGCTGTTTTTGTGAATGAAAACCACATCTGCACCTAAGCAGACGTGGCTGGTGCATGGGAAGATAGTGTTTAGATGTGATGGCTGTGCATATACAAGCTGTGACCTGTTATCGTGGTGCTTTTATGATAGTTTGGCTGTCTGTTTGGGAAAACAAATATATTATATGCCTGAAAAGGCTGTTTGAGTAGCTGTTTGTGTGATGAATGACAACCGCTACTTATGTAAACAATGGCAGCACGCATCGGAGGAAGATCATGTTTGATGTGTTGACTGCGTACAAGAGCTGTAAACTTTTTATCCTGGTACTTTGGTGATGACTTGGATGTATGTGTATAAAATAAACATATCCTGTGCTTCAAAAGAATGTATGAGTAACTGTTTGAGCGAATATAAATTACAGACGCTTGAACAGCATAGCCTGTGTCAGCGCGAAAGCCGATTTGAATCTGGCAGCTTGTAACATAACTAGCTTTTGCAGAAACACATATGTGTGATGCTACTCTGCGGGGCCCAGTTATTAACCATCAAATATGTGTGATGGTACATATAAAAGGGTTAATAAATATGAACTTATTTATAGAACTGCTGTATAAAGTAATATCACACTCACAGTTGTGCTGTTGATCAGCATGACTGTGATTACCTGTAGTCAAGCTGATATTCAGTATAACGGCACACTTGCACATATGTGATATTGCTTAATTGTTCTCATAACAGGGCTAGGCAATATGACGATATACACTGGTGGCCAAAAGTTTGGAATAATGTACAGATTTTGCTCTTATGGTAAGAAATTGGTACTTTTATTCACCAAAGTGGCATTCAACTGATCACAATATATAGTCAGGACATTAATAACATGAACAATTACTATTACAATTTGAAAAAGATTTCAGAACTTCTTAAACCACTTTAAAGAGTTCTCATCAAAATATCTTCCACGTACAGCAATGACAGCTTTGCAGATCCTTGACATTCTAGCTGTCAGTTTGTCCAGATACTCAGGTGGCATTTCACCCCACACTTCCTGTAGCACTTGACATAGATGTGGCTGTCTTGTCGGGCACTTCTCACACATCTTACAGTCTAGCTGACCCCACAAAAGCTCAATGGGGTTAAGATCCATAACACTCTTTTCCAATGATCTGTTGTCCAATGTCTGTATTTCTCTGCCCACTCTAATCTTTTTTTTTTCTTTTTTTTATTTCTGTTTCAAAAGTGGCTTTTTCTTTGCAATTCTTCCCATAAGGCCTGCACCCCTGAGTCTTCTCTTTACTGTTGTACATGAAACTGGTGTTGAGCGGGTAGAATTCAACGAAGTTGTCAGCTAAGGACATGCGAGGTGTCTATTTCTCAAACTAGAGACTCTGATGTACTCATCCTCTTGTTTAGTTGTATATCTGGCCTTACACATCTCTTTCTGTCCTTGTTAGAGCCAGTTGTCCTTTGTCTTTGAAGACTGTAGTATACACCTTTGTATGAAATCTTCAGTTTTTTTTTTTTTGGCAATTTCAAGCATTGTATAGCTTTCATTCCTCAAAACAATGATTGACCTAAGAGTTTCTAGAGAAAGCTGTTTCTTTTTTGCCATTTTTGACCTAATATTGACCTTAAGACATGCCAGTCTATTGCATACTGTGGCAACTCAAAAACAAACACAAAGACAGTGTTAAGCTTCATTTAACGAACCAAATAGCTTTCAACTGTGTTTGATATAATGGCAAGTGATTTTCTAGTACCAAATTAGCAATTTAGCATGATTATTCAAGGATAAGGTGTTGGAATGATGGCTGCTGGAAATGGGGCCTGTCGAGATTTGATCAAAAATTACTTTTTTCAAATAGTGATGGTGATGTTTTTTACAACAGCAATGTCCTGACTATACTTTGTGATCAGTTGAATGCCACTTTGGTGAATTAAAGTACCAATTTCCTTCCGAAACAGCAAAATCTGTACATTATTCCAAACTTTTGGCCGCAAGTGTATATTGTGCTGATAATATGAAGTGTCATTCGATAGAGTTTTTGCTATATTGTGTATATCATGATATGTAAATATCCATGTGCGAGGCGTGGGCTATCTATCAGTGGACAGGGCCTCACGTGAGACTGAGAGAATTGAAGAAACATGGACAGGGTTTTTCCGGCATTGAAAATTATTTCTATCAGAAAGACTCGCAGACTTAAGTAAAGTTGGCATGATATTTATTTGATGAATAATATGAAACAGAAATGTAATGTCTCTTTTTGGCATAAACCCTGTCTGGCGGTCAGATGAAATTGCTACTCGAACTGTCAGATCCTGCCGGAGACAGGAGGCAGGGGGTGAGGAGCCTACTCCCGTGCAGGACGGGACTCAACTGGTGGTGGTGGGGAGGTGGAGGTTGCCATGTTGGCACACTGAAATAGCAATGTGATAGATTGTAAACAGACTTATAAAGCAAGGGCTGATACATGATTGGCTAGAAGCTACCTAGAAAATGGAGTGATGATGATGTACAGCTGTGAGTCTTCCTGCTACAACTATGCTACACTTACATTTCTATCAGAAAGGTTCGCAGACTTAAGTTGGCATGACATTTATTTGATGAATAATATGAAACAGTAATGCAATGTCTCTTTTTGGCATAAGCCCCATCTAGGTGGTCTGAAGAAATTGCTACTCGAATCATCAGATCCTGCCGGAGATAGGAGGCAGGGGGCGAGGAGCCTACCCCAAAAGGAGAACTAAAATACTACCCCAAAAAGAGAGGAGTCCCAGGTGGCTTACGAACCAGGTCTTGTGGCCTTAGTTTCAATCTGGAGAAAAGAAATGGAGTTGTGGAAAACTTAGAATTTGACAGTTGTGCATGAATTATCCAATATCCCTGGCATGGTTTGTGCAATACCATTGCACAAGGATAAGCCTTACTTGTGTTTACTGATGACCCTTATGATACAGGGTCTACGATTTATTGTCTACGACAGACAAACACTTCTGGACATTGGTTCAGCAATTTCACACTGAAAACCGGACTTCAAATTCCTCAATGCCGACCCGCTGTTTACAAACACACAAGCGGAGCCCTTTGTCTGGGCTGCACAGCCGTGGAAACGCAGGAGGAAAAGGGGAAACAGAGCCGGCGTTCTCATCAGATTAAGACGCCGCGCAAATCGACCCATGCTACCCACTATTCTACTGGCAAATGTTCAGTCTCTGGATAACAAGCTCTGCGAGCTGAAAGCGCAGATCTCTTTTCAACGAGAGACAAGGGACTGCTGCATTATCTGCCTTACGGAAACTTGGATGTCTGATTCCAGACTCAGCCATTGAACCCACGGTGTTTTCCGTGCACCGAGCGGACAGAGCGAAAGACCTCTCAGGTAAAAGCAGAGGTGGTGGTGTATGTTTTATAATCAACAAATCCTGGTGTGATCAGAGGAACGTACATTCTATCAAGTCTTTCTGCTCTCCTGATCTGGAATTTCTCATGCTTCTGTGTCGACCATTCTGGCTACCGAGGGAATTCACAGCGGTCATTATCACTGCTGTGTACATCCCGCCACAAGCCGACACAGACCGGGCACTCAAGGAACTGTATGGGAGTATAAGTGAGCAGGAAACCGCGCACCCTGAGGCCGCATTCCTTGTGACTGGGGACTTTAATAAAGCCAGTTTCAAATCAGTTGCACCAAAATACCACCAGCACATTAGTTTTAACACACGAGGGGACCGGGTTTTGGACCATTGCTACTCTCCCTTCCGGGATGGCTACAAATCCCTCCCCCGCCCACCATTTGGCAAATCGGACCACTCTTCCATTCTGCTTCTGCCCGCTTACAGGCAGAAACTGAAACAGGAAGCACCCACCCTCAGAACGATCCAGTGCTGGTCGGACCAATCAGACTCTAGGCTACAGGACTGTTTTGATCACACGGACTGGGAGATGTTCCGGTCCGCCTCTGATGACGACATCAAGCTTTACACTGATAGCGTAATGTGTTTCATCAGAAAGTGCGTAGAGGACGTCGTTCCAACCAGAACAATACGGATCTATCCGAACCAGAAACCATGGATAAATAACGATGTTCACGCGGCACTTAATGTACGGACCTCTGCTTTTAATTCTGGGAACGTGAAGAAGCATAAACAAGCCAGTTATGCCCTCCGAATCAGAACAGCAAAACGCCAGTACAGGAGCAAGATTGAAGGACAGTTTAACACCACCAACTCTAGAAGCATGTGTCAGGGAATTAACATCATCACAGACTTTAAAGGGAATAAAATCTCCACCATGAACACCGCTGCCTCTCTCCCGGATGAGCTAAATAATTTTTATGCTCGTTTTGAGGGAAATAACACCGCCCTCGCGGAGGGAGCTCTCGCGGCCGAAGCTACAGAGGTTAGTTCACTCTCCGTCTCTGTAGCGGATGTAACCCGATCCTTCCGACGGGTGAATATCCGCAAAGCCGCGGGCCCAGACGGCATTCCGGGCTGGTGTTTTTACAGATATTTTCAACCTTTCCCTCTCTTTGTTTGTAGTCCCCACATGCTTTAAAACATCCACCATTGTGCCTGTTCCAAAGCAATCAAAAATAACTTGCTTAAATGACTGGCGTCCTGTTGCTCTGACCCCCATCATCAGCAAATGCTTTGAGAGACTAATCAGAGATTACATCTGCTCTGTGCTGCCTCTCTCCCTTGACCCATTGCAGTTTGCTTACCGCAACAACAGCTCCACTGATGATGCCATTGCATGTACACTACACACTGATCTCTCCCACCTGGAAAAAAGAACACTTATGTGAGAATGCTGTTTGTAGACTACAGCTCAGCATTCAACACCATAGTGCCCTCTAAGCTAGACGAGAAACTCCGGGCTCTGGGCTTAAACAGCTCACTGTGCAGCTGGATCCTGGACTTCCTGTCAAGCAGACGCCAGGTGGTTAGAATAGGTAGCAACATCTCCTCATCACAAACCCTCAACACTGGAGCCCCATAGGGCTGTGTTCTCAGCCCACTACTGTATTCCCTGTACACACATGACTGTGTGGCAACACACAGCTCCAATGCCATCATTAAGTTTGCTGATGACACGACGGTGGTAGGTCTGATCACTGACAATGATGAAACAGCCTACAGAGAGGAGGTGCACACTCTGACACACTGGTGTCAGGAGCACAACCTCTCCCTCAATGTCAGTAAGACAAAGGAGCTTGTGGTGGACTTCAGAAGAAAAGACAGAGAACACAGTCCCATCACCATCAATGGAGCACCAGTGGAGAGAGTCAGCAGCTTCAAGTTCCTGGGTGTCCACATCATTGAGGAACTCACATGGTCCATCCACACTGAAGTCATTGTGAAGAAGGCTCATCAGTGCCTATTCTTCCTGAGACGGCTGAGGAAGTGTGGAATGAACCGCCACATCCTCACACGGTTCTACACCTGCACTGTAGAGAGCATCCTGACTGGCTGCATCTCCGCCTGGTGCAGCCAGTCAATAGCACTGCCCACAACCGCAAAGCACTGCAAAGGGTGGTGTGAACTGCCAGACACATCATCGGAGGTGAGCTTCCCTCCCTCCAGGAAATATATACAAGGCGGTGTGTGAAAAAAGCTCTGAGGATCATCAGAGACTCCAGCCACCCGAGCCATGGGCTGTTCTCACTGCTACCATCAGGCAGACGGTATTGCAGCATCAGGACCCGCACCAGCCGACTCCATGACAGCTTCTAACCCCAAGCAATCAGACTTTTGAACTCTTGATCTCCCACGATCAAAATACATCGGCACTGCACTTTATTACTCTTACTCTTATATCTCACACCGGACTGTCATAAATTATATTATTATTATATTATATTCTCTCTTAACAACTGACTATCAACCGACAGCCTGAATGTCAATACAGTACAATACTGTACATTCTATAAATACTACTATATATACTTTTTTATATATTTTTATTTTTTATTTTTATTGAATAATGTGTATCTATATAGTGCATATTGTATACTGTACAGTGTATGTTATTATTTGTATATTGTTGTGTGTAATTATGTGTATATCAGACGTTTAAATTGCGCAGTGTTAATTTGATGTTATTGTAAATTGGTATATGTCACATCACTGTCATGACTGCTATGTTGATCGGAACTGCACCCAAGAATTTCACACACCATTGCACTTGTGTATATGGCTGTGTGACAATAAAGTGATTTGATTTGATACTTGTGTTTACTGATGACCCTTATGATAAAGGGGGCATGGTTTGAATGATATTCATGTTGGAGGATAGCCATGCTTGTGTATGAACATTAATTATGCAATAACTTTGTAGGAGGTTGAACAATGTGCACAGGGCCAGATGATAAGGGTGACGTTGTTGTGCAGTACCCTCTGTTGAAAGAAAAACAATGTATGCTTTTGAGCCCCAAGTTAAGGGTGGCCGTTTTTTGTGCATTATCTTTGCCAAAGGATAACAACGTAATGTGAGGGCCTTATGATCAGGGCGACTTTGTTGTGCAATACCCTTTCTTGAAAGCAAAATAACATTTGATAATGAGCCCTCATATGAAAGTGGATGTTGTTTGTGGTGTAGGGCTTTACTGGTTGTTTAGATCAGTGTTACTATCAGAAATAATTAATAATTATTTCTTTAGTTATTAATTAATATTTAAATTAATTAATTTAATCTAACTCATTAAAACCTCATATAGGGCTCCAGTAAATGTAGTGCGCTACATTTAGGAGCGGGTTTGGTTATTAGCAATAATTAATAATTAACAAAGATAATTATTAATTATTAAAATCAATAGAACATTGATGAGAATCAATGCTAGCTTTTTAAAATCCTTTAAATCAACAATTATCAAAGATAATCATTAATTGTTAACATCGATGAAACATTAATTAAAATTAACACTAGCTTATTGATCATTCAAATTCAACAATCATCAAAGATAATTATTAATTATCAAAAATTAACAGAACATTTATAAGGATTAACATTGATGGGGCACCACCCTGGAATCAGGGACTAATAACCCGATAGTATAACTGTCTAATTATTAGATTGTTTTCTTGGGAAAATTGACATCCCAAGAATATCGATTTTCGGGGAAAAAAACAATGAATGAAGGCTTGAATCCGAGCACTGACATCCCGTCAGCATGACACACATATGCAAAACAAACCAAAACACTTCTCTTTGTAATATAACAAAGTTTATTTATGCAGTAATATCAATTAATAATTAATACAATGCAGTCAATAAACTTCCGACTTACAACTACAAACTAAACAGTGATATGATTAGATATGGAAACTAAAATAATCCTATAACACATAAGGTGTGTGTGTGAGTGTGAGAGCAAGTGTGTGTGTGTGTGTGTGTGTGTGTGTGTGTGTGTGTAAGGAGGGACACGCACAAAATGGCAGACATGACTCTCGTGGAGAGCATGTCACGCGAGACTTCTGGCCAGAGAATATGGCCGCGAATGTGGGCAGAGAGAAACCAGTCAATGGCATCTACCAGTTACCGCGTGTATCCGCTTGTATGATAGCTTAGGGACAAAGCTGAGCTTTACCACGAAGCTATCTACTAGCCAAAAATGTGTCCGAGAATGTTTGTGAGGGATCGCGCGTGCGTGTGTGTGGTTAGTACGAGAGAGAGAGAATAAAGTGACGGCCCCAAAGCCGGTTTTGCGATCGTGGGAGAGGAAGCAGCTGTTAGTTTATCACTCAGAGATGCGGTGGACGGCTCTTAAACCGTCCAGCAGTCTTTGATTCTTTAATGGATAAACTCAGTTTGCCGGTTTCACCCGCGATGGCGGAAATGCACAACAGTCCAATGTGGTTGGACCACAATACAGCAAATCAAATTCGTGATAATTAATACCATGAGTATTAATAATGAGCGGACATGGCGGTCCGTAAACTGTATAAGCAAAAACCTTGGTACACAAGAATAACACACTATAATATTCTATCTCTGCCCAGACGTAAACCTCTTAGTTGAATCGCATGAGGATGCAGAATGTGTGTTCATACGTCCTTTAACTCCGACTCGGTTCCTTGAGGCTCGGGTAATGACGGGAGGACGTTTCCTCGCTCTGTCGGCGGGTGGTACGGCTGCTGATTCTCGGCGGGCTGGCAGAGAAATCAGCGACGTTGACTTGATTGAAGAGGGAAGAGAAATCTTTTCTCTTCACTTCTGCAGGCAAATGGATGAAGATGCGGATTGCTCAGCTGTCTCCTTCGGATCCATTAGAGTGTTCGGTGGAACAAAGAGTCATCTCAACTTGTCCAGCGAGATGGAGATTGTATGGCCACAGTTTCAAGTCAGACGTTACTTCCTTGTGCCATGAGGTTGCACCTGAGAGCAGCGATGAGCTACACACGGCGAGCAAAGTTGCTGGAAGCAAATCCCGGAAGCATTTCAGAGGTATTTCTACTCCTGATGATGTCATGGTTGAGGTGCTTTCTGTCGTGTGCCTCATCCAATAGGAGTTGAGAGTTCGATTCTTTAGTGAGCAAGGCTTCATGGGATTTGTAGTCTGTTTTGGACTCCCTTTGTTTGATTTTGGCGCGATTTTATCAGTAAAATTTATGACTTGGTATGTGGGGGACTGAGTTAGGTTTTACGACTGTGTTAGGCCTGCCTTTGTCTTCTATCTGAATACATGAGGCCCAACATTCCCCCCTTTGGTCTGAAGAGTTGGTTGTTGTCCAGCATCTTTAGAGCAACTGAAGGGCCGAACAGTTCTTGTCGGTTCACAGTAACCTGTGTGTTACGCCATCCATGTATTCCTGATAGGAAAGAAAATGGTTGCACAGTCCATACAGTTCATTAGAGTTCACAGAGGCTTTATTGTCTGGACAGAGATTGAGGCACATCTGGGCATAGAACTTCTAGCTAAATCTACAACTACATTCATCACACATAAACATTTCAAGTTATTGGAAGGCACAGCATTAACCATAACACAATCCTTTGTTGTTCTTTGGTCATAACACAAAATCAAAGTAGAACCTGACATTGGTTACTAGGAACAAAATGTTAGAGGAAAGGAGGGTTAAAGGTTAAAAGGCTTATCCTTGGAAATGATTGGGGTTAACCTGTGGGATGGGCTCAGACTGGTGTGTAAAACGCGGCTGTACGAGGAGGGAGTCCAGTCTGGCCTGTAGGTGTTGAATGTACCTGTACATGGCGTGTGCAATAACTGCGATGATCCAACCACTAAGGAGGAGCCAGAGGGCAACCAAACTGATAGGGTGTTCTTGGTAAGATGACGATCTGCTTATGTGACTAGGAATATAGTGGTCAAGCCAGTTGGTTTGAGACTGAACTTCACTAATTTCGTCCCTTCAGCCTGAAGCTGCTGTTGAAGGGTGTCATCAATGGTGAGGTTGTGACCTCTAAATGCGTCCATGATCTCAATTTCTGCGTCATGTTTGTCAACGTTGAGATGATGGAGGACAATATCGTCAATGTGCACGGTGACTCCTTGGGGAACCATTAAGAACACCGTTTGGTTTGGTAGTGTTCGTTTAATGGCTGTATCATGGTGGTTGTATGAAATTGGGACTTTGGTGGCTGGTGTGTTAATGAGCCAGCGATTGCCTGCTCGCTCTTACCCTTCATCTTTGATGGACATGCTACCATGACACTTGTTCAGGGAATTCGGCTCTTAGGCCGGAGAGGTAGTTAGTCACCTCTCTAACAAAGGGGTTGCGTTTTGACAAACCCAATGAATGTACTTTGTCTTGGTACACATGTTTAGGTTAGGCTCATTTAGGTTCATCATGGTAGGCAAATGTTGGTGGTGTTTTGAGGTGAATGTGTGCATTATCTCTCTGAAAACCAACATTAAATACGGACTTTAGTCAGTATATATTCTGCCTATGACGGTAGATTGAGGATAAATCCTGTTTTGAGGTTCTGAGGATTTACATGGATTGGAATTTCAATGCCAAAACTATATGCCAGGTGTATCTGTGAAGGTTGCACAATGGAGGTAGTAGCAGATCTAAGGATTTGTTCGACAAGGTCTAGGGAGACCAGGTAAGCTGGTATCCTTCCACCACTCAGACTGTTGACTGAGGAGCTAATTTCCCTGAGGAGGTCCTGCATTAGATCTCTAACGATACACGCATAAGTTGTCTTCTCTGACAAAGTCCCTAAAGCATGCAAAGTGTTATTGATAAGAACAGAGTGCAAATTTACAGTGACTATAGTACCCTGAAGGGTTTTATTAAGGGCCCGTAATTGTTCTTATTGGATTTTTGGATGATGGTGACTTGTCCATCTGAAGCTTGCAAACTGTTTTCTGGATCAATTGGTCTCGGTATGTCAACCTGAGCCCACATGTGTCCACGACGGCAGTCAATGACCGGATCAAGTCGGTTCAGTAGGTCCTGGCCAATTAACAGTGGTTCCGTATTAATGGGACATATGTAAACAGGGTCTATTAGCATGATGCCTTAAAAGGTAATGTCGATCCACACCCGTTTTGTGATGGACGACTTATCTTGTGTGTAGCTTGTGATGCTTACGCTGCAGTTCTGTCTGTAACAGTTTGCCAAGGGACAGCTTTGCTCTAGCCACCTCTGCGAAGGTGTTGGAACCCATTAGACTTATTTTGGAACCAGTGTCGAGTAGTGCGTGGGAGCTGAATGACCCGTGTGTCAGGCATTGCCCTTATGGTACAGATCGCCCAAGAAGGTCAGAAAGGAGGGTGTGGCATGTTAGGAGTGACTGTTTTGGGGAGCAACTTGGACCCTGTTCCCCTTTTCCTGACCTACAAAGTAAACTTTGGCGTTAACGGGAGGGGGTACATCGTGTAGTCATACTGACGAGGTTTCAGCGCCTTATTCCTTTGAGGAATTCGGCGGACCTGGTGAACAACAGAGCACGTCAAGCTTTGTTACTAACTCAGTCAAGTGTCTCCTTATATCCTCCATTTCCTCTCTCAAATCTTGTTCTCTGAGGGGATTTGAAACCTTGCCTACCCACTCACCTTCTTGTTTGGGTTTTCATTCGAACCGCGAATCTCCTTTCGGCCGGCAAACATTTTGTTGTTTAGGCCTGCCGTGACCCTGGGGGTGTGGTCTGGTCACCACCCCCCTGGTTCGGTTGCCTACCCTGCTGGCGGGGTGATCGGCGCCTCTGGGGTCCTGTTCTAGCATTCACCTTAACGCGAGGCATTTTGTTGCCTTCAGCCGCTAGGTCTGCACATTCTGAGGCTTGGATCCCCAGGGCTCTGGCATCGCTTTCATGCCCTCGGGCAGGGTGCATGCGTGTCTCCCATGCCAGTTGCGCATACCTTCTGATTTCCTGCATGGTGGGGTTGCCCATTCTGCAGTGCATCGTGACGTCATATCGCACGCACTCGTGGAGGTTGTGAAGGAAAAGAGACTTGAAAGCTCGTTCCTCCTCCAGACCTGGTTCGTTACTTCCTTGGAAGTACGTGGTTCTCAGGCGTCTATAATACTCACGCGGAGGCTCGTGCCTCTTCTGGGTGATGGCGAAAGCATCTATGGTAGCAGAGGCTTCGTCGATATACAGTGAATACTCCTCACGTAGGGCTTTACACAGAGCTGAGTAGAGCTGAGTGTACCAGTCGGTAGTATTTCCATGAACGCATGGACACTCCTTACCATGGTCTTCCATATAAGCTTGAGTTTTTCACACGATGAAGCATAAGGCAATTCAACCAGGCAGTGCTCAATTTCTCTGAGATAATTGTTGATGTTTGAATCTCGATTAATTTGGTCAAAGCGTTCTATGTCCCCTGCGAGGGACTCGAGTTGTCGGATGCGCAAGCGTTGGTGGCGGTATGACCAAGGGTCATCCGAGTCATCAGAAACACCAAAGTCAGATCGCTATAGCGATGAGGACGACTTCCTCCCCTTCGTGGTGGGGAAGGAGTCCAGTCGACGCGTGGGGGTGGACCCCGGGTTGCGTACAGCTCCCTGGCTAATGGGATCTTCGAGCCGCTTACACCACTCTGGGCTTGAAAATAATTGTCCCCCCTCCGTGGTGTGGAATCAGTCAGTTTGAAACGCAAGGTGGCGTGACTGAAAACTGACTGGGGGGGCAACTGTAAGGAGGGGCACCTGCATCCAACCAGCGGGCCGCTGGAGGAGCTTGAAAGGTGTCTTGGAGGATGAAGTCAGAGACTGTACCACTAGGGGCAGCTCGGCTCCTAGCGTGTGTCTCTGGGTTTCTCAGGAGCACATTTCTACATGTAGCGCTAAAGAGGGGGCCCTCTTCTATGTCAGATGTTGTGCTGTGCATTTCAGCTGCACTTACCTGATCTGACTCTACTCTTAGCTGGGCAGCTTGAAGCTGCCTGCGCAGGGTTTTGTTTTCCTCCTGCATCCGGGCATTATCTTCCTGTGCCTGGACTTTCTCAGCTTGGGTGCTCCTAACGTGTTCGTGCAGGCTGAGATTTTCCCTCTGCACCGCTTTGTAGCTGCTCTGCAGCTGGGCGAGCTGGGCCTGGTGCTCTGCAGTTTGCAGTTGGGTTTTGCGGTGATGAAGGAGGAACATCTGGCCCACTAGGTCTGGGATTGTGCGCTTTGGCTTCCCGACCGGGTTGTTGACATAATCAACTAGTTCCTGCAATGCTTCATCACAACGACTAATATTGTAGCCGTTAAGGTTATCTCTCTCCTCTACGGAGAGATGGAAGACAGCAGCGACCACATCTTGCAGTGCTGGGTCAACTAACCTCTGTGGAGCTTCAGCTCCAGTCACGTGGGGCAATTGGTGACTCAATTTACTGGGGCAGTAAAAGTTCTTGCGACAGAGTGGCTCTGATAGCTTGTTGTTTTACAGTTGCTATAATGCTAACACGAAAGCACAGGTGAGAGGCTTCGACCTGTGGCTTACGGGCTACTGTTATGTAACGTGCAAATTTCACTGCATTCTCTCTTTGGTGGACGTCAATGAGGTGACTTGGCACCTCTCTGTAACATCTAGGTGAAAGCATTAGGAGTTAAATAACAACAACAGCAGGTTTTAAGCAGACTATCGTAAATTTACCAACCCCTAATTCACTCTTAAGAGCACTTTCACACCACACTGGCTTATGCTTGGCAAGTTGTGAGAAGTCAATTGTCAAACAGAACCAAACTTTGAAGTAATGATTCAAGTTATTACTTTGGATTCCTATGCATACACATTGTGACAAAGTAGGATGCCTCACACGGGGCACCAATTATTATGTAGGGCTTTACTGGTTGTTTAGATCAGTGTTACTATCAGAAATAATTAATAGTTATTTCTTTAGTTATTAATTAATATTTAAATTAATTAATTGAATCTTAACTCATTAAAACCTCATTTGGGGCTCCAGTAAATGTAGTGCGCTACGTTTAGGAGCGGGTTTGGTTATTAGCAATAACTAATAATTATCAAAGATAATTATTAATTATTAAAATCAATAGAACATTGATGAGAATCAATGCTAGCTTTTTCTAATCCTTTAAATCAACAATTATCAAAGATAATCGTTAATTGTTAACATCGATGAAACATTAATTAAAATTAACACTAGCTTATTGATCATTCAAATTTAACAATCATCAAAGATAATTATCAATTATCAAAAATCAACAGAATATTAATAAGGATTAACATTGACGGGGCACCACCCTGGAATCAGGGACTAATAACCTGATAGTATAACAGTCTCAATATTAGATTGTTCTCGAAAAAAACAAAACAATGAAGGCTTGAATCCGAGCACTGACATCCCGTCAGCATTTGACAAAGGTGTATGCAAAACAAACCAAAACACTTCTCTTTGAAATATAACAAAGTTTATTTATGCAGTAATATCAATTAATAATCAATACAATGCAGTCAATAAACTTCCGACTTACAACTACAAACTAAACAGTGATATGATTAGATATGGTAACCAAATAAATCATATAACTCATGAGAGGAAGGTGTATGTGTGAGAGAGAATGTGTGTGTGTGTGTGTAAGGAGGGACACGCACAAAATGGCGGACGTGACTCTTGTGGAGAGTACATCATGTGAGATTTCCGGCCAGACATTATGGCCAAGAATGTGGGCGGAGAGAAACCGGTCAATGGCGTCTGCCCATTTACCGCGTGTCTCCGCTTGTACGATAACTAAGGGACAAAGCTGAGCTTTATCACGGAGTTATCTACTAGCCAAAAGTGTGTGCGAGAATGTTTGTGAGGGGTTACGTGTGTGTGTGTGTGTGTGTGTGTGTGTGTGTGTGTGTGTGTGTGGTTAGTACGAGAGAGAGAGAGAATACAGTGATGGAACCAAAGCCGGTTTCGCGATCGTGGGAAAGCAGCTGTTAGTTTATCACTCAGAGACACGGTGGACGGCTCGTAAACCATCCCGCGGTCTTTGATTCTTTAATGGATAAACTCAGTGTGCCGGTCTCACCCGCGATGGCAGAAATACACAACAGTCCAATGTGGTTGGACTACAACACAGCAGATCTCATTCGTGATAACAGTACATTACAGTAATACTTTGAGTATTATTAGCAGCAATGAGGACTCGGCGGTCCGTAAACTGTACAAGCAATAACCTTGATACACAAAAATAACACTATAATATTCTATCTCTGCCCAGACGTAAACCTCTTACTTGAATTGTACGAGGACACAGATGAATGTGTTCATCCGTCCTTTAACTCCGACTCGGTTCCTCGAGGCTCGGGTGATGACGGGAGGCCGTTTCCTCGCTCTGTCGGCGGTACGGCTACTGATTCTCGGCGGGCTGGCGGAGAAATCAGCGACTTCGACTTGATTGAAGAGGGAAGATAAATCTTTTCTCTTCACTTCTGCAGGCAAATGGATGAAGATGCGGATTGCTCGGCAGTCTCCTTCGGATCCGTTAGAGTGTTCGGTGGAACACAGAGTAATCTCAACTCGTCCAGTGAGATGGAGATTGTATGGCCACAGTTTCAAGTCGGATGTACTTCCTTGTGCCATGAGGCTACACCTGAGAGCAGCGATGAGCTGCGTCTACGCACAGCGAGCAAAGTTGCTGGAAGCAAATCCCAGAAGCATCTCAGAGTTATATCTACTCCCGATGACGTCATGGTTGAGGGGCATTCTGTTGTGTGCCTCATCCAATAGGAGTTGAGAGTTCGATCCTTTTTGTGAGCAAGGCTTCATGGGATTTGTAGTTTGTTTTGGACTCCCTTTGTTTGATTTTGGCGCAGTTTTTATCAGTAAGATTTATGACTTTGTATGTGGGCCTCAGTTAGGTTTTACGACAGTGTTAGGCCTGCCTTTGTCTTCTATCTGAATACATGAGGCCCAACACTTATTATTATTAGTGGTGCTTGCGGAGCAAAGCATCACTATTGTAATCTCACATACTTATTATTATTATTAGTGGTGCTTGTGGAGCAAAGAATCACTTATGTAATCTTACATACTTATTAGTGGTGCTTGCGAAGCAAAGCATCACTATTGTAATCTCACATACTTAGTCTTCTTCTTCTTATTCCGTACAAAACTTCGGCACCTAACTCATCCCGCACCGTTTGTAGTAGACCCATGAATTAGGTGTCAAATCGACCGGCATATTGACGACACCTGTGCTATGACTTTTCTAAGGGATAAGGCATACTATGGCAAGGGTCTCACCCATGAAAACATTTGTTTTTCCCTATTATGGCAGTCAATGCAAGAAAGTTGTCAAATCATATCTCCCAATCAGAATGACATAGAGACATGGAGGCGGGCTCATTTCAATCGGGCTACCAATCAGTCTTTAAGGATCATCTTGGAAATGGTGTAGCCATGCCCTAGCAACTATTTATGGCACCCTAGCAACCACCCCCATAGACATCCATTCAAAATGGCTCAGAAGGATATCTTCAGAACAGAATGTCGTAGACACTTGGGGATTGGCTCTTTTCAGACAGATTAGTAATCAGCCAATAAGAATCTCTCTGGTCACTGGCTAGCCACACCCTAGCAACAATTTAGAGTATCCTAGCAACTAGCCCTATTGACTTCCATTAAAAATGGCTGAGAGGGATATCTTTGGATCAGAACATACTACAGACATGGCAGTTGGCTTATTTCACGTGGGTGAGCAACCAGTCTTCATGTATCCATTTGAAAAACTACTTAGCCACACCCTAACAACCATTTAGAGCACTCTAGCAACCATCCCCACTGACTTCCATTCAAAATGGCTGAGTGTGATATCTTCTGATCAGAACGTCCTAGACACATGTAGGTGCTCTCATTTTATTCGGGCTAGCAAGCCGTGTTCGAACATACCCTGTGTTTGGGGGTTAAATGTACCCCAGGGGGTAAAAAGGGGGGCCAAAAAACGTACCAAAAAGTCCCATAGGAACTTGGGACTATGGGAAGATAATTTTGTTCCTACTATGGCAGTCAATGCAAGAAAGTTGCCAGAACATATCTCCCAATCAGAATGACAAAGATACATGGGGTGTGGAATATTTTTATCAAGTTAAATATAAATTCATCAAGCATAATCAATGTAAATATAGCCATTTTATTCTTTCTGATGGTCAAGCATGGATTTTACTGTGTGTGTGTGTGTGTGTAGAGGCCTGTGGGAAGGAGGCCCCTGAAAATGGAATGTGTGATCACATATGGTACTCATATATGGTAAACTTGAGTCTCATGTTTTGACACTAGAGAAAATATAGGATAAGGCCCCGTAAAGAGGTTCCAGATGGAGAGGGTCCTCTCTCATAGTTTAATGTTCTCTAAACAGACTGAAGACACAGAACAAAATGTATGGGGTGTATTGGTCACGCCCTAGGTGTATATGTGTATATAGGCCTGTTTGAATACAGAAGTCAGTTGTGCTGGGAGCAACTCTGCTTTGCTATCTCTGATAATAAAATCTATCTTCTGGCATCAAAACCCCAAGACTTAAAGAGTGATGTTTCACAGAGGTGGCAGAAGCCACAACAAATTAGCACCCAACGTGGGGCACTGGAAAGGAGCGGAGTTGAAGCCACCATGGGCTTTCTGGACAAGCAACTCAAACAGTGGCCACTTAAAAAGGTAAGCATTTTTTGCTTATATAATTAGTTTGTGTTGCTTGCCAGAATCTGCCCGTGGTGGTAAGGACAAGAGAGACAGGTTTTTGACCAGGTAGGAAAATCCTGCAATGATCTGTTTTTACTGTTAAGGGGGCCTTGATGAATAACAGTAAATTAAGAGCAGATAAAATTTAAAAATAAAAAATAAAAAAGCCAGGAAGGCAAGAGAGACAGGTTTTTGACCAGGTAGGCAAATCCTGCAATGATCTGTTTTTACTGTTAAGGGGGCCTTGATGAATAACAGTAAATTAAGAGCAGATAAAATTTAAAAATAAAAAATAAAAAAGCCAGGAAGGCAGGAGAGACAGGTTTTTGACCAGGTAGGCAAATCCTGCAATGATCTGTTTTTACTGTTAAGGGGGCCTTGATGAATAACAGTAAATTAAGAGCAGATAAAATTTAAAAATAAAAAATAAAAAAGCCAGGAAGGCAAGGGAGACAAGTTTTTGACCAGGTAGGCAAATCCTGCAATGATCTGTTTTTACTGTTAAGGGGGCCTTGACGGATAACAGTAAATGAAGAGCAGATAAAATTAAATAAGAAGACAAGTGTGAATTTGAATGAAATATGAGCCCTAAAAATATATATATATATTTTTTAAAGGGACACGATGAATGGAGTAAATGTTGTCTAATAAAGAAGGATTGTCTTTATATGTTGAATGAATGTTGGGAATGAAAGCCTATCTCTTGTGAAAATTTGGAAAGGAATTTCCTTTGTTAACACAGAGAAAACATCATGGTTACTTGTGTAACCTCCATTCCCTGATGGAGGGAACGAGACGTTGTGTCGATGTAGTGACACTAGGAGTCACTCTTGGGAGCCCGAGACACCTCTGGTCTTTGATAAAAGGCCAATGAAAATTGGCGAGTGGTATTTGCATGCCACTCCCCCCGACATACAGGTATAAAAGGAGCTGGTATGCAACCACTCATTCAGGTTTTATGCTGAGGAGCTGATATAAGGTCCGGCCATTTCAGCGGGTAGTTCAGCGTTGTGGCAGGAGGGACACAATGTCTCATTCCCTCCATCAGGGAATGGAGGTTACACAAGTAACCATGATGTTCCCTATCTGTCACTCACTCGACGTTGTGTCGATGTAGTGACACTAAGGGTCCCTATACGAAATGCCACAATTGGCTGAACTGTGTTACGTGAACTGGCAGTGTGTGGTGGGCAGACTACTGTGTGCCTCATAGCCAGCACACCAGGTCAACACGTAACCTCCTCCAACATAGTTATGAGTGTCGAATGGCCCTTTGGGGACAAGTCGACCACCCAAAAGATAGAGACAGGCTAACCCAGTCGTGGCCTCTTTTCCCCTTCTTTTTTTCCACTCCCTAAAAAAGAAGGGGGATTATCCGACTGGGCCGCCAGGTCTAGTCGGGGGGTGTCCCTCCCAAGGGGAAGTCACCGCGGAGACCACACCTCGCCCAAAGAGAGGGGGGGATATTTAAGTGGAAAAATACATCACATGGTCTTTTCAACCATGTGGAGAGTCTTCAAGGTAGATCCTACCCAACAGGGGAGGAGTTACTACAAACATGGAGACTGGGGCAGAGGGGCTCTGCCCAAGGAAGACACAGTTTGCCAACAGGGAAACGAACTAGTGGAAGATAAATATCACATGGGGTTAGCCTTACAGGGAACCGCTACATGCGGAGCACCCACCCCAGAACAGGACTCTTAGTTAGCACGTGTACTGGGCCGGCAGTGAGTCTCTCCGAAAACTCGACTGTCACAGGGCTCGGAGGAAGTCAACCAGGGAACAAAGTTTGTGAACACTATTGGGAATTAATGGTGCACGTCTTCAGCTCAAAAGAAGGTGGAAGGTGCTATGTGCAAGCGAGGAGCGTGAGGTCCGAGAACCACGTCTGGGTCAGTAGGGTACTACCAGGATGACCTGCTCCTCATCCTCCCTGACCTTGCACAGGGTCTGTGCAAGTAGGCTTACTGGGGGAAACGCATATTTGCGCATGCCAGGGGGCCAGCTGTGTGCCAGCACGTTTATGCCGAGGGGGGCCTCGGTCAGGGCGTACCAGGGCGGACAGTGGGAAGGATTCTTGGGAGGCGAACAGGTGCACCTGTGCCTGTCCGAACAGACTCCAAATCAGCTGGACCACCTGGGGTGGAGTCTCCACTCTCCCCTCAGGGTAACCTCATATCAGTGGTCACCCTCGCACGATCGAGTGTTGTGCTTCCCCTGGGTGCTTTGGCTGCTGAGTCCACAGGTGTTAAAAGAGTATATTTCAAAAGAGTATATTTTCTCTAAAAGAGCTCACACAAACGATTGCCATCTTTTTAAAGATGTCCTTTTGCATTTGTGCTACTGGGTGTGGACGTTATCTCTCCCCACCGGACGGCCACGAAATCTGTCTGGAGTGCTTGGGTCGCCAGCACTCCGAGGCAGCTTTTGTGGAGGGGTCATGTTCTCACAGCGAGAACATGCCCATGAGAACGTGCGGTCTCAGCTCTCTTCCTTCTTCGTGAAGCAGAGCGCCACTGCGGCTGCTTCCTGACCCGGTCCGTCCTGGATTGAGACTCAGGCGGCTACGTCGGCGAGCACAACGGGCGATCTGGATGTGGATATGGGAGCGTTTCCGCCGGCTCAGTCTCCACGGACCTCCCATCCCCCAGCACGCTCGTTCTACCTGGTAGAGTTCAGGAGCGAGGCAGGCGGTCCGCCTCAGTGTGGATTTAATGTCTCGTTCGAGGCTCGTGACGAGGATGAGTTATCGGTCGCAGCATCGGAGGATGGGCTTCTGCTTTTGGGAGCAGACGAATCTTCTGAGCTCCCGCTCTCGGGTGGTAGAGCTCAGGATGAGGCAGACACTGAGTTGGCAGCCATGCTTGCCCGGGTGGCCACGAACATTGGGCTTGAGTGGAACCTTCTGTCCTGCCCTGAGCATTCGTGGCTGGATGATTGGTTTCTGGGCTCGATTGGATTCCCTTCTTCCTGGAAGTGCATGAGAAGCTCACAAAGTCGTGGATGGCAACTTTCTCTGCCTGTACACGCTTCGTCTACCCTAACTACCCTCGATGGCGGAGCGGCTATGGGATACATCAAGCTTCCCCAGGTAGAGCGCACCATAGCGGTGCATTTATGCCCACAGGGCGCAGCCACCTGGAGGAACCGACCAAGGCTCCCTTCCAAGGCGTGTAAGTTTTCTTCGTCACTTGTGGCGAAGGCTTACAACGCCGCAGGTCAGGCCGCCTCCGCCCTGCATGCCATGACTATCCTGCAGGTCCACAAGGCCAAGGCACTTAAAGATCTGCACGAGGGTAGGATCGTGGAGGAACTGCGTACCATGACCAACCTCGCTCTATGGGTGACGAAAGTCACGGTGCACGCCCTGGGATGGACGATGTCCACCTTGGTGGTCCAAGAGCGGCACCTGTGGCTCAACCTTGCGTAGATGCGTGACACTGAGAAGGTCCGCTTTCTCGATGCACCCATCTCCCAAGGGGGGCTCTTTGGCGACACTGTCAAGGAATACGCCCATCAGTTCTCGACGGTGATGAAGCAGACGGAGGCCATCAAACATATCCTGCCACGGCATGACTCGGCCGCCTACAGGCCTCCGAAGTCACGTGCCCATCTGCCTCTCGTCAGGGTCATCCTCCTGCGGTGTTGGCCCCGGCTCCCCAACCATTGGAGACTGTATGCCGGCCTCTGAGAAAAAGATCCTCCCACAAGAAGGTGGCACCACCTGTCCATCAGCCGGCCGCCAAAAACCCCGGACGGCTTCGAAGCGGTCCTGATACAGGCGACCCAGGGATGAGGCAACTCTCGTTGACTGGTCTGACACAGGTGTGCGCATGGGCCCCACTCCCACCCCTGGGCCAGCACAAGGTGAGTACCCTCGTAACATCGCCGGGTGCCTTCTAGGCCCCGGCACCCAAATTGTCAATAAAAGAGCAGTTTCCTCATTCTCTGGGTAATTCTCCAATGCTCAGCCCCTCCAGCCCATTGCGATGGCTCATCTAGCAGGTACTTGGTGGGAAATTGCTTAATACAAAAATCAGGAAAGGCCACCGTCAGTAGCTTCCTCGGGTAAGTGCCTCCTTCCACCCTTATCGGGACCAGGGAGACACCTTTACCTAACTCGCTGAAAGGTCACGATGTGGTCGAGTGCTTGCTGCGAGGCACACAGCAGCCTGCCCATGTCCGCTCCTCCATATGGCGTTTCGTATAGGAACCCCCAGTGTCACTACATCGACACAATGTCGAGTGAGTGACAGACAGTGAATGTCTTGGTTACTGATGTAACCTCTGTTCCCTGATGGAGGGAACGAGATGTTGTGTCCCTCCTGCCGCAGCGCTGAACCGACCGCTGACATGGCCGGGACTCTCTCTTGGCTCCTCAGCACAACTCTGTATCAAGTATCATCATATTGTGCTCCTTGAAACAACCACACTGTCTTTTTCCAGAGAAGCCTGTATTTCTCCTGAGGTTACCTGTGGGTTCTTCTTTGTATCCTGAACAATTCTTCTGGCAGTTGTGGCTGAAATCTTTCTTGGTCTACCTGACCTTGGCTTGGTATCAAGAGATCCCCACATTTTCTACTTGTGTATTGAACAGTACTGACTGGCATTTTCAAGGCTATGGATATCTTTTTATATCCTTTTCCATCTTTATAAAGTTCCATTACCTTGTTATGCAGGTCTTTTGACAGTTCTTTTCTGCTCCCCATGGCTCAGTATCTGGCCTGCTCAGTGCATCCACGTGAGAGCTAACAAACTCACTGACTATTTATACACAGACACTAATTGCCACAGGTGTGGGAAATTAACATTTATATGCCATTTAAACCTGTGTGTATCACCTTGTGTGTCTGTAACAATGCCAAACATTCAAGGGTATGAAAACTTTTGATCAGGGTCATTTGGGTGATTTCTGTTATCATTATGATTTAAAAAAGGAGCCAAACAACTGTGATAATAAATGGCTTCATATGATCACTATCCTTAAATAAAAGACAGTTTTTTTGCATGATCAGTCATATTTTCAAAATCAATGCCACAATTTCACAATTTCTGCCAGGGTGTGCAAACTTTTGAGCACAACTGTATATACAGTTGAAGTCAGAAGTTTACATACACCTTCGCCAAATACATTTAAATTCCTGACATGTAATTGTAGAAAACATTCCCTTTCTTAGGTCTGTTAAGATCAATAATAATAGTAGAGAGAATGATTTATTTCAGCTTTTATTTCTTTGATCACATTCCCAGTGGGTCAGAAGTTTACATACACTTTGTTTGTATTTGGTAGCATTGCCTTTAAATTGTTTAACTTGGGTCAAACATTTTGGGTAGCCTTCCACAAGCTTCTCACAATCAGTTGCTGGAATTTTGGCCCATTCCTCCAGACAGAACTGGTGTAAATGAGTCAGGTTTGTAAGCCTCCTTGCTCGTACACGCTTTTTCAGTTCTGACCACAAATTGTTTATCAGACTGTGATCCGGGCTTTGTAATGGCCACTCCAATATCTTGACTTTGTTGTCCTTAAGCCATTTTGCCACAACTTTGGAGGTATGCTTGGGGTCATTGTCCATTTGGAAGACCCATTTGTGACTGAGCTTTAACTTCCTGGCTGATGTCTTGAGATGTTACTTCAATATATCCAAATAAATTTCCTTCCTCATGATTCTATCTATTTTGTGAAGTGCACCAGTCCCTCCTGCAGCAAAGTACCCCACATCATGATTCTGCCATCCCCATGCTTCACAGTTGGGATGGTGTTCTTTGGCTTGCAAGACCTTGCCTTTTTTCCACCAAACATAATGATGGTCATTATGGCCAAACAGTTCAGTTTTTGTTTCATTAGACCAGAGGACATTTCTCCAAAATGTAAAATCTTTGTCCCCATGTGCACTTTCAAACTGTAGTCTGGCTATTTTATGGTGGTTTTGGAGCAGTGGCTTCTTCCTTGCTGAGCAGCCTTTCAGGCTATGGGACTCATTTTACTGTGGATATAGATACTTGTCTACCTGCTTCCTCCAGCATCTCCACAAGGTCCTTTGCTGTTGTTCTGGGATTGATTTGCACTTTTCGCACCAAACTACGTTCATCTCTAGGAGACAGAATGTGTCTCCTTCCTGAGAGGTATGATGGCTGCGTGGTCCCATGGTGCTTATAGTTGCATACTATTGTTTGTTCAGATGAATGTGGTGCTTTCAGGCATTTGGAAATTGTTCCAAAGTATGAAGCTTTGTGCTAAGTAGCATTAAGGCGTGTCCTGCTTTTTTCACTGTACGGCTCGTTAGCATCGTGTATATATTTGACGTGAATGCTGATGCAGAAGTGGCAGTGGAAGTGGTAGCCCTTATGTAAAGCCCTCCTCTTGTGAAGATCTACTTGTGTAAAGGCCAGCGAGTCTACCTGTGCGAGTCCACCGAGCAAGGACACCGACAAAGCGCCACTCACCATAGCACTTAAGTATCTTTTAATTTGATCTCTTTTCTTATTTTCCTTGTACATACTAACATGTCTACTTCACGAATAACATATGCCTTCAAGCACATCTCTGTTATCTGTTACAGACCATTTACACGATATAGATGCATGACAAAACACAACCCAAACAACCTACGGGCACTTTGCACTTCAGCACCTGCTCCGCTCTCTTTCTCAGTGGGACTCAGGAACTGACAGTCAGCTGCGAACAAAGATGACTTCCTTCCAGCCTTTGCCACACAGTCCACCCTCACCATCCTGGCACTGACAGAAACATGGATCCATCCAGATGATACAGCAAAACCTGCTGCTCTCTCCAACAACTTCCCTTCTCTCACACCCCTCGACACACTGGTAGGGTGGAGGAACAGGTTTGCTCATTCATAACAACTGTACTTTTACAACACACTCTTCTCTATGTAACATACTACTTTTGAATTCCATGCTATTACTTCAATGCAACCCAAAAAATACATGCTGTTGTCATTTATCGCCCTCTAGGTCAGCTGGCAAACTTTCTCGAGGAGTTGGATGTCCTGCATCCAATGTCTCTGCTTATCTCTTACCATGCTCCTTCCCGGAGGATGGTAAGCCACTTGTGGTTCTTGGTGATTTCAACATACACCAAGACAAGCCCCAGGCCACTGAACTGAATGCTCTTCTGGCCTCATTTGACTTGGAAAGACTAAGCACCACAGCAACTCACAGATCGGGCAACAAGCTGGACCTCATTTTTACACGTAACTGTACCAAGTCAAATATTCTTGTTACTCCTTTACATGTCTCTGATCACTATTTAATTCAACATGACTCTCCCATCTACATTAAAACAGACTCCACCTTTGGTTTCCTTTCACCATAACCTCCGTTCTCTTTCACCCTCTAGCCTTTCCACTGCTGTCTCTACCTCTCTTCCCACACAAAATGTATTTTCCACCCTTGATGTAAACACTGCCACAGACACACTAAGCTCCACTTTAACAACCTGTCTAGACAACATCTGTCCTCTCTTCTCAAGGCCAGCATGTACTACACCACCCAGCCCCTGGCTCTCTGACATCCTTCGTGAACATCGGACTGACCTCAGGTCAGCTGAGAGGAGATGGCGGAAATCTAAATATCCAGCAGATCTAGGTAAGTATCAGTCTCTGCTTGCAACTTTTTCAGGTAACGTTAAATCTGCAAAAAATTCCTACTACCAGAACAAGATCAACAGCACCACAGACACTCGCAGCTTATTTAGAACATTCAACACACTTCTCTGCCCTCCTCCTCCACCACCTGACACATTACTGACAGAAGATGTCTTGGCCACATTTTTTACTAATAAGGTTACAACCATCAGCAATAAATTTTCAGCACCACACCCTGTCAAACACCCGTCTCCTTTATGCAACTCCTCTGTCTCTATGTTCTCTCCTCTGACTGATACTGAGGTCTCTAAACTCCTCCTCTCCAACCACCTCACCACCTTTTCCCTTGACCCCATTCCTTCTCACCTTCTCCAGGCCATCTCTCCATCCATCTTACCTGCACTCACTCACATTATTAACACTTCTCTACTTACAGGCACTTTTCCCACTACATTTAAGCAACGCTGCTGCTGAAGAAACCCGCACTAAACCCCACACAAACAGAACACTACAGACCAGTCTCTCTCATCCCATTCATGGCAAAAACACTTGAAAGGGCAGTTTTCAATCAAATCTCTGCCTATCTCTCACAGAACAAGCTGTTGGATGACAATCAGTCAGGCTTCAAAAGTGGACACTCCACCGAGACTGCCCTGCTGTCTGTCACTGAGTCGCTGAGACAGGTGAAAGCTGAATCCAGATCATCTGTCCTGATTCTACTGGACCTTTCTGCAGCCTTCTACACAGTCAATCATCAGATCTTACTCTCCAACCTCTCTACTCTGGGCATTACAGGAACTGTGACTTGACTGGTTTAATTCCTATCTCTCAGGTAGGTCCTTCAAGGTAGCCTGGAGAGGTGAGGTGTCCAAGCCACATCAGCTACTTACTGGGGCACCTCAGGGCTCAGTGCTTGGGCCATTTCTCTTCTCCATATACACAACATCACTGGGACCCATCATTCAGGCACATGGTTTTTCTTACCATTGCTACGCTGATGACACACAACTCTACTTGTCTTTCCAGCCCAACGACACCACAGTGACTGCTCGAATCTCTGCCTGCCTGGCAGACATATCGGCCTGGATGAAGGACCACCACCTGCAACTTAACCCAGCCAAGACCGAACTCCTTGTCTTTCCAGCCAACCCTGCTGTTGAACACAACATCACCATGCTGCTGGGTGCAACTACAGTAACGCCTTCCAAAACGGTTAGAAATCTAGGGGTAACCTTAGATACAAAACTAAACAAACTAAATTTCACAGACCACATCTCAAAGACCACAAGATCATGTAGACTGACACTCTACAATATCAGGAAGATAAGACACTTCCTCTCTGAACATGCCACACATCTTCTTGTTCAGTCTCTTGTCATAACTAGACTGGACTACTGTAATGCTCTCATTGCAGACCTCCCTGCATGTGCAATTAGACCCCTGCAAATGATCCAGAATGCAGCAGCACGTCTGGTCTTTAATCAACCAAAAAGAGTGCATGTTACACCACTCCTTGTCTCTCTTCACTGGCTGCCGGTTGATGCACGCATCAAGTTCAAGGCTCTGATGCTGGCACACAAAACAGTCACTGGGTCTGCTCCAGCACACCTAAAATCATTTCTGCAGAGCTACGCGCCCAATAGAAGCCTGCGGTTGGCTAAGAAACGTCACCAAGAGGCACCAAAACACTTTCCTGGACTTTCGGCTTCATCATACCACGTTAGTGGAATGACCTTCCCAACTCCATTCGTGAAGCCGACTCACTTTCTGTCTTCAAAAAATGGCCAAAAACACATCTTTTCCATGAGCACTTAACCAGTCACAAAAAAAGAAAAAAAAGAAAAGAAAAAACAAATTCCTTGTTGCATTTTAATCTGTTTTGAATGCTATTCTGATGCTAGTGAAACTTTGTAATACGGCACTTTTTGTACCACATTTGTGTATGTGAGAGTTTGTTTTTGAGGGATCGAAAGAGAGAAACTCATAAACTGAGAGAGATCACTTCTGGGATTATCTTTTTTGTTGCAGCTCTCGTCAGAAGTAACATTGCTTCAAAATCACCAAAATGTAAGTTTAAGCACTTCTTAGCAGCAGCGAGTGTTGCCATTTTTGTATATAGCTTCTCCGATGTAAACATTAACAACTGTTTTCAACCCTACTGAGATGCAGGTGTGCGCTGACATGACGGCTCTGTTTTTCACTCGCAAGTAAGTGTGTGCATAATTTATTATAATTTCCACGTGTGTGTGTGTGAGAGCTTAAAAGAGGGGGAGGGAGAGCACAAGGGTGTTTCTGCTTTGATACAGCTCAAGCACAAGGGTGTTTCCACATAAAGTTACGCTTTGATACAGCTCAAGCCTTTTTTGCTAGTTCGAAAACATTACTTTAGAACTGGCCACGGAGGGTGCGCTGCTTTTTGGCACTGGAGTAACAAGGTTGTGTGAGTGTGTGTGTGCATGCGAGTGAGAGAGGGGGAGGGTTAGCGCTGTGCTTTCCACTATAGCTATGTGAGGCTGATTAGGGCAAAATACATTGAAACATAAAAAGTTTGACATATTAAAAGTTATTTCGGATAATAGAAACTGTTGTATTGATCAAGTCACGGGTGGGGGGGCTCTATTTGTTGGTCGTGACTCGGGTCTCAATGTGTGTGTGTGGGTGAGAAGAGAGCGAAAGAGAGAGAGAGAGAGAGAGAGAGAGAGAGAGAGGAAGCCCAAGGATGCTTTTCAATTGAAATTTAAATAAATTTATATTATAGGCATTGTCATTCTTATCTGATGTACTTAACCAATGTCTTTGTTTTCATTTGTTATTTTGTTGTGGTAGCCTGTAGGGCTTTTTGAAATTACTGAAATAATTTGGCGAAGTGATATGGAACCATTATGCAGTCAAAACCTGGAACTACTTCATAGTTGTGCATTTACTTAAAAAATAATAGCACACCTTAGAATGTCCGTCAACCAATCAGAATCAAGCATTCAACAGACCTGTGGTATAAATACACAGATCAGCCACAACATTAAAACCACCTGCCTAATATTGTGTAGGTCCCCATCATGCTGCCAAAACAGCGCCAACCCGCATCTCAGAATAGCATTCTGAGATGCTATTCTTCTCACCACAATTGTACAGCATGGTTATCTGAGTTACCATTGGCTTTGTCAGTTCAAACCAGTCTGGCCATTCTCTGTTGACCTCTCTCATCAACAAGGCATTTCTGTCCACAGAACTGCCGCTCACTGGATGTTTTTTTGTTTTTGGCACCATTCTGAGTAAATTCTAGAGATTGTTGTGTGTGTGATATCCCAGGAGGTCAGCAGTTACAGAAATACTCAAACCAGTCCGTCTGGCACCAACAATCATCTATGCGATTATCTAATCAGCCAATTGTGTGGCAGCAGTGCAGTGCATAAAATCATGCAGATACGGGTCAGGAGCTTCAGTTAATGTTCACATCAACCATCAAAATGGGAAAAAAAAAATTTGATCTCCGTGATTTGGACCGTGGCATGATTGTTGGTGCCAGATGGGCTGGTTTGAGTGGCTTAATGCTAGTGTCCTGACTCATAATGTGTAGCTGGACCAGGAAAGCCCAGAGCTTATTTGACTTGTGACTTAGCCTAGCTACTGAATGTGTGGATTTAGTAAAACTAATAGTCTAAGATAGCAATGTGTGCCAGCCAGATTTGCTGAGGCTTAGCTTGGTAAAGATGCACTTCTATGTTTCATGGCCAAAAGCTGACCTTACCATGCAAGTTGATAGAAAAAGGCCTCAGCAATCACCTGAGGAAGTATCATTTATAATGCATTTACCTGGCTCAAAGGAATTAAGAAAACAATTTAAAACCCATTCACACAGCACAAGACTGTACTGTCATGAATTAACTCAAGAGCTTGCAGAGAAATTACAAATAAAAACAAGCTTGTTGCAAAATCATGTAGTAAATCATTTACCGCAAAAATCATTAATTAAATCAAATCTTACTAAAAGTCCTGAATTAAATGACAGCCACAAGGCTACTGTAAAATCGTGAATTAAAAAAGAGAGCTGCAGAGAAAATATTAAAACAAGCCTTTTGCAAATCAAGAAATAAGACGAAATCTCACTACAAATTAGTTAATTAATACCACAGATCTTACAGTGAAGTCATGAAGAATGATACAAGCTGCTGAACAACATGAATTAAAACGAGAGCTCACAGTAAAATTATTTATATCATGAAAGTTTGCTGTAAAATCATGTAGATTAAGATGATTTAAAATGTTGCAGCAATCATTGAATTAAAAGCAAAGCTTGCTGCAACATACAAAAAACATAGTGTAATCATGAATAAACAAGCTTGCAGTGAGATAATAAGGAATTATATCATAAAGCTTGCTGTGAAATTATGAAATAATTTCACGACTCAAGATGGCGCCGAGCATGGCTGCTGCACTGCGAGCTCCGACACAACATTGTAGTTTTTTGTTTGTTTTGTTTACAATTCTTATGTTTTTTGTCTTGGATGTTGCCTGCCTTACTGTCTACGACAGACAAACACTTTTGGACATTGGTTCTGCAATTACACACCGTAAACCGGACTTTAAATTCCTCAAAGCCGACCCGCTGTTTACAAACACACAAGCGGAGCCCTTTGTCTGGGCTGCACAGCCGTGGAAACGCAGGAGGAAAAGGGGAAACAGAGCCGGCGTTCTCATCAGATTAAGACGCCGCGCAAATCGACCCATACTACCCACTATTCTACTGGCAAATGTTCAGTCTCTGGATAACAAGCTCTGCAAGCTGAGAGCATGGATCTCTTTTCAATGACAGACAAGGGACTGCTGCATTATCTGCCTTACAGAAACTTGGATGTCTGCGGAGATTCCAGACTCAGCCATTTAACCTGTGGGGTTCTCCGTGCACTGAGCGGACAGAGCGAAAGACCTCTCAGGTAAAAGCAGAGGTGGTGGTGTACGTTTTATGATCAACAAATCCTGGTGTGATCAGAGGAACGTACATTCTACCAAGTCTTTCTGCTCTCCTGATCTGGAATTTCTTATGCTTCTGTGTCGACCATTCTGGCTACCGAGGGAATTCACAGTGGTCATTATCACTGCTGTGTACATCCCCCCACAAGCCGACACAGACCGGGCACTCAAGGAACTGTATGGGATTATAAGCAAGCAGGAAACCGCACACCCTGAGGCTACGTTCATTGTGACCGGGGACTTTAACAAAGCCAATCTCAAATCAGTCGCACCAAAATACCACCAACACATCAGTTTTAACACACAAGGGGACCGGGTTATGGACCATTGCTACTCTCCCTTCCGGGATGGCTACAAATCCCTCCCCCATCAACCATTTGGCAAATCGGACCACTTCCATTCTGCTTCTGCCCGCTTACAGGCAGAAACTGAAACAGGAAGCACCCACCCTCAGAATGATCCAGTGCTGGTCGGGCCAATCAGACTCTACGCTACAAGACTGTTTTGATCACACGGACTGGGAGATGTTCCGGTCTGCCTCTGATGACGACATCGAGCTTTACACTGATAGTGTAACGTGTTTCATCAGAAAGTGCATAGAGGACGTTGTTCGGACCAAAACTATACAAATCTACCCGAACCAGAAACCTTGTATTAATAGCGATGTTCGCGCAGCACTTGATGCGCGGACCTCTGCTTTTAATTCTGAAAATGCGGAGGAACATAAACAAGCCAGTTATGCCCTCAGAACAGCAAAACGTCAGTACAGGAACAAGATTGAAGGACAGTTCAACACCACCAACTCTAGAAGCATGTGGCAGGGAATTAACATCATCACGGACTTTAAAGGGAATCAAAAACTACACCATGAACCTGCCTCTCTCCCGGATGAGCTAAATACTTTTTATGCTCGTTTCGAGGGAAATAGCACCACCCTCATGGAGAGAGCTCTCGTGGCCGAAGCTACAGAGGTTAGTTCACTCTCCGTCTCTGTAGCGGATGTAACCCGATCCTTCCGACGGGTGAATATCCGTAAAGCCGCGGGTCCAGACGGCATTCTGGGCCATGTCATCAGAGCGTGCGCGAACCAACTGGCTGGTGTTTTTACGGACATTTTCAACCTTTCTCTCTCTTTGTCTGTAGTCCCCACATGCTTTAAAATGTCCACCATTGTGCCTGTTCCAAAGCAATCCAAAATCACTTGCTTAAATGACTGGCGTCCTGTTGCTCTGACCCCCATCATCAGCAAATGCTTTGAGAGACTAATCAGAGATTACATCTGCTCTGTGCTGCCTCCATCACTGGACCCATTGCAGTTTGCTTACCGCAACAACCACTCCACTGATGATGCCATTGCATCTACAATACACACTGCTCTCTCCCACCTGGAAAAAAAGAACACTTATGCGAGAATGCTGTTTGTAGACTACAGCTCAGCATTCAACACCATAGTGCCCTCCAAGCTTTAGGTGAAACTCTGGGCTCTGGGCTTAAACAGCTCGCTGTGCAGCTGGATCCTGGACTTCCTGTCAAGCAGATGCCAGGTGGTTAGAATGGGCAGCAACATCTCCTCATCACTGACCCTCAACACTGGAGCCCTGCAGACCTGTGTTCTCAGCCCACTCCTGTATTCTCTGTACACACATGACTGTGTGGCAACACACAGCTCCAATGCCATCATTAAGTTTGCTGATGACACGACGGTGGTAGGTCTGATCACTGACAATGATGAAACAGCCTACAGAGAGGAGGTGCACACTCTGACACACTGGTGTCAGGAGCACAACCTCTCCCTCAACGTCAGTAAGACAAAGGAGCTTGTGGTGGACTTCAGGAGAAGAGACAGAGAACACAGTCCCATCACCATCAATGGAGCACCAGTGGAGAGAGTCAGCAGCTTCAAGTTCCTGGGTGTCCACATCACTGAGGAACTCACATGGTCGGTCCACACTGAGGCCGTTGTGAAGAAGGCTCATCAGCGCCTCTTCTTCCTGAGATGGCTGAGGAAGTTTGGAATGAACTGCCACATCCTCACACGGTTCAACACCAGCACTGTAGAGAGCATCCTGACTGGCTGCATCTCCGCCTGGAACGGCAATAGCACCGGCCACAAACGCAAAGCCCTGCAAAGGGTGGTGCGAACTGCCAGACGCATCATCGGAGGTGAGCTTCACTCCCTCCAGGACATATATACCAGGCGGTGTATGAAAAAAGCTCGGAGGTTCATCAGAGACTCCAGCCACCCGAGCCATGGGCTGTTCTCACTGCTACCATCAGGCAGGCGGTATCGTAGCATCAGGACCTGCACCAGCCGACTACATGACAGCTTCTTCCCCCAAGCAATCAGACTTTTGAACTCTTGATCTCTCACAATCAAAATACATCAGCACTGCACTTTATTAATCTTATTATCTCACACCGAACTGTCATAAATTATATTCTCTCTTAACAACACACTGGCAACTTACTATCAACCGACAGCCTGAAAGTCAATACAGTACAATACAACCTAATGTATATTTTATATATACTCTATATACTATTTTTTTTATTATATAATGTGTATTTTATATTGTGTGTATTGTATAATGTACATTGTATGTTATTATTTGTATATTGTGTTGTGTGTAATTATGTGTATATTAGATTTTAAATTGTGTTGTGTAATCTGATGTTTTTTGTAAATTGGTATATGTCTCATCACTGTCACGATTACTATGTTGCTCGGAACTGCACCCAAGAATTTCACATACTACTGCACTTGTGTATATGGTTGTGTGACAATAAAAGTGATTTGATTTGATTTGATTTGAAATAGAACATAAAAGCTTGCTAATAAATCTTGAATCTTAAAATCTTGAAATTCATAAACTGAATTAAGACTTGCAGAGAAATAAAAAGATTTAGATCAAAAAACTTGTTGCAAAGTTATGAAAGAGAAAACGAGCTCACTGCTAAACCATGAAAGAGCTTGCAGTGTCTTCATAAATTATTAATATGAGAGCTTACAGTGAAATTGTTTAGAAAGATTAAAATAAGCTTGCTGCGGAGGGGGTCACGTGACGCCATGCAAGAAGCAGACGTGTGAGCGACGAGCTCTGCGCACTTTGCTAAATTTTTGATTATTTTCATGTTATAATTTGGTGAAATTTGATACACCCAGTTACACATTTGCACTTTGAGGCAAAACATGGAAGTCAAAATCCTCAGGCTCTGGAGACATTAAAAGACACTTACATGTTCAGGACGAAAGCCCCGACAGGGGACTCGATTTGGATGGCGCGGCGGGAGAGGAGATCCAGTGTCAGTTGTCCAACATGTCGGTGATGTTGACGAAGGTTCTTGCTGACTTGGAGGATCTCGTTGTAATACGTCGATCGATTACGGCGATGGAAATAAAATTCTCTGAGATAGTTACAAGAGTGTCGGATGCTGAGAAACGAATTGATTTTCTGGAATCTTCAGAGAGGGAATTAACCGCTAATCCGCCCGCGACCAAAGTTGATCTGGAACGTATTCTTGAAAAGCTTGAAGATCTTGAGAATAGAAGCCACAGGAATAATGTTCGAACTGTTGGAATTCCTGAGCATGAGGAGGGCAGAGATATGGTGAAATTCCTAGATGAGCTTTTCCCGAGTCTGCTCGACATAGCAGGACACAAGCTGGAAATCGAGCAAGCTCACAGAGTCCCTGCTCACAGATCTGCTGAGGGAGATAGGCCCCGATTGATTCTGGCCAGATTTCACAGACAATCTGATAAAGATCTGGTGTTGCGCCAGGCGAGGAGCAAAGGGAAGCTTTCTTGGAAGAGCCATAATATTTTCTTGTTCCCGGACTTTGCGAACTCGACAAGAGAGAAACGCGATCAGTTCAAGGAATGTAAGAAACTCTTACATCAGAAAAATATCTCATTTGCTCTAATGTTCCCGGCCAACTTGAGAATAGAAATTAAGGTCGGTCGCAAAGTATTTACATGTCCAAATCAGGCAATGTCTTTTATTGAATCATTGGCTGAGTAAACTGCGTTGGCTCCGCCGAGCGACTGGAGCTTGTTTTGTGAGTAAAACTTTTCCTTGAAGAGACTTTTGCATTGATGAAGGATTACATTTACATTGAAGTTCCAGGCCGGTTTGGGGGTGGACACTGCGGATGACCGCAAAATATCTACATGCTCACACAAAGGATGTCTTTTATAAAGTTGACGGATTGTGTAAGTCATGGTATATACTTTTATGTGGCCTCCGAGTGAATTGACTCGACCATCCGGGGAACCGGGATGCCGGTTTTGTTTCTTTTTGGAGCTTGGAGCTTGTTTTATTGAATAACACTCATTTGGAACAGCTGTGGATTAATCTGTTCGTTCTTCATGCTTATTCCTTCTGCTGGCTGTGGTTTGTTTTGTTGAGTATTTTTACGGGACACTGGAATGATTACTTCATCCGCTGAACTCATAACAGCCGGCTCACTGAACATTTGTTTGTCTGATCATGGGAATCTGAATGGTTTTATATCAGCTGGAATTTGTTTTGTGGAAAGTCACACCTTTGAGACAGTTCTGTGAATGAATCTACACATTCTCTGTGTGTTCATTTTTCCTATTGACTGGGCTTATTTTACAAAGTATTTTCTGTTATGTAATTTTGCCTCACAAATTTGTGAGGCAAAATTGAGTAATCCAATGGCAAAGTTGTCGTGGGGACTCGTGGGCGTTCATGGACCTTTTGAGTTTAGAGGGATTGTCGCCGGTTGGCGCTGTCGTGCGTGGGGTTGAAGTGCATATTTTTCTTTTTTCTGTTTGTTTTGTTCGGGGGGAAGCTCGGGGTTTGATTGTTTCACTAATGGGGAATGTGGTCTGTATAATTTTGTTTTTGACACACAATAATTGTTTTCTACTATATCAAAATGTCAGATGTTAATATGAGTGTACTATCTCTCTCCACATGGAATGTGAATGGGTTGGGGCACCCCATAAAAAGAAGGAAGGTTATTTACTTTTCTTAAACGTAAGAAATATGATATAGTGTTTCTTCAAGAAACACATCTCTCCCCGCAGGAAGCTGATAAATTTGGAAAGAAATGGGGTGGACGTGTTTTTTCTAGTGCTGGCTCAAGTAAGAGCAAGGAAGTCATAATATTGGTAAATAAACATCTACAATTCAAATGTCTTAAACAGATTACAAATAAATTAGGAAGAGTCATTATTGTTTTAGCTGAAATTCAAGGGCAAAAGTTGATTTTGGCTAATATTTATGCACCTAACACTGATGCTCAGGGCTTTTTTATAGATCTTGAAGGGATGCTGCAAACCGCTGGCACCCCACATGATATAATATTGGGAGGAGACTTTAATCTTTTGATGGACTCAGTCCTTGATCATAGTGAAACAAAAGTGTGTAAGTCCCCTAGAGCAACATTGACGCTTCACAGGATGTGTAAAAATCTTGGTCTTACAGATATTTGGATACTTTTGAACCCATCTGGTAGGGACTATACTTTTTTTTTCATCAGTCCATAAGATTTATTCTAGAATAGATTTTTTTATATATATATCCAAATCCCTCATTTCATCTGTTGTCGATTGCTCAACTGGAAATATCTTAGTCTCAGATCACGCCCTGGTGAGTTTAAAGGTGTTGCCATATACATAGAAAAATAAATCATATAGTTGGCACCTTAATGTGTCCCTTTTGCAAAATCCTGATTTCCAACATACACTATATTGCCAAAAGTATTCGCTCATCTGCCTTTAGACACATATGAACTTAAGTGACATCCCATTCTTAATCCATAGGGTTTAATATGACGTCGGCCCACCCTTTGCAGCTATAACAGCTTCAACTGTTCTGGGAAGATTTTCCACAAGGTTTAGGAGTGTGTTTATGGGAATTTTTGACCATTCTTCCAGAAGCGCATTTGTGAGGTCAGACACTGATGTTGGACAAGAAGGCCTGGCTTGCAGTCTTCGCTCTAATTCATCCCAAAGGTGCTCTATCGGGTTGAGGTCAGGACTCTGTGCAGGCCAGTCAAGTTCTTCCACACCAAACTCGCTCATCCATGTCTTTATGGACCTTGCTTTGTGCACTGGTGCGCAGTCATGTTGGAACAGGAAGGGGCCATCCCCAAACTGTTCCCACAAAGTTGGGGGCATGGAATTGTCCAAAATCTCTTGGTATGCTGAAGCATTCAGAGTTCCTTTTACTGGAACTAAGGGGCCAAGCCCAGCTCCTGAAAAACAACCCCACACAATAATCCCCCCTCCACCAAACTTCACAGTTGGCACAATGCAGTCAGACAAGTACCGTTCTCCTGGCAACCGCCAAACCCAGACTCGTCCATCAGATTGCCAGATGGAGAAGCGTGATTCGTCACTCCAGAGAACGCGTCTCCACTGCTCTAGAGTCCAGTGGCGGCGTGCTTTACACCACTGCATCCGACGCTTTGCATTGCACTTGGTGATGTATGGCTTGGATGCAGCTGCTCGGCCATGGAAACCCATTCCATGAAGCTCTCTATGCACTGTTCTTGGGGTATCTGAAGGCCGTATGAACTTCGGAGGTCTGTAGCGATTGACTCTGCAGAAAGTTGGCGACCTCTGCGCACTATGCGCCTCAGCATCCGCTGACCCCGCTCTGTCATTTTATGTGGCCTACCACTTGGTAGCTGAGTTGCTGTCATTCCCAATCGCTTCCACTTTGTTATAATACCACTGACAGTTGACTGTGGAATATTTAGTAGTGAGGAAATTTCACGACTGGACTTGTTGCACAGGTGGCATCCTATCACAGTACCACGCTGGAATTCACTGAGCTCCTGAGAGCGGCCCATTCTTTCACAAATGTTTGTAGAAGCAGTCTGCATGCCTAGGTGATTCATTTTATACACCTGTGGCCATGGAAGTGATTGGAACACCAGAATTCAATTATTTGGATGGGTGAGCGAATACTTTTGGCAATATAGTGTATGTTAAAGACTGAAATCAGTGTTTATATTGAGACCAACTGGTCCTCAGTATCCTCTGTGGGCGTGGCTTGGGAGGCACTTAAGGCGGTTCTTAGGGGTCAGATCATACAGTATGCCTCATTCATTAAAAAATCCAAAACACAAGAACTTGTGGAGTTGGAAGGAAATATTAATAGTGCCGAGGCAGAGCTGAAGCGCCGTATGTCATCTGATGGCCTCAGAGAATTGACCCAATTGAAATATAGATATAATACTATTTTGTCACGGAAAGTGGAGTTTTGGTTATTCAGGGCAAGACAGTCATACTTTGAGTCAGGTGACAAAGCAGGAAAACTTTTGTCTAGATATATAAAGCAGAGAGATTCTTTTTCTATCATTCCCTCAGTGAAATCTGCTTGTGGTGAAATATTTACCTCGGCTATTGATATTAATAATGTCTTTAAAGAGTTCTATCTTGATCTCTATGGTTCCACGTCTTTATCCATTGATGAAGATATTAGAAACTTTGTGGAACCATTAGATCTCCCTAAACTGACGACTGTGCAAAAAAATCTCTTGATTCTGAGATAACCTTGGAGGAGCTTGATGAGGTAATTAAAGCCTTGCCTACAGGCAAGGCTCCGGGGCCTGACGGCTTTTCCTCTGAGTTTTTCAAATCTTATGCTACAGAACTGGCTCCACTTTTGTTAGAAGTTTATACGGAATCATTAAAGAACGGAAAGCTTCTGCCAACCATGACACAAGCCCGGATCAGTCTGATTCTAAAAAAGGACAAAGATCCAAGCGAGTGTAAAAGTTACCGCCCAATTTCCCTGATCCAGTTAGATGTAAAAATCTTGTCCAAAATTCTGGCTAATCGATTAAGTAAAGTTATGACATCACTTATACATATAGATCAGGTGGGGTTTATTCGAGGCTGTAGCTCTTCTGATAATTTTAGGCGTCTCATCAATATCATGTGGTCAGTAGCGAATGATCAATCTCCGGTTGCTGCCATCTCTCTTGACGCCGAAAAGATGTTTGATATGGTAGAATGGGATTATCTTTTTAAGATTTTGGAAAGGTATGGGTTCGGGAGTACATTTATTGGTTGGATTAAGTTACTTTATAGACACCCTGTAGCAGAACAAATGGGTTAATTTCAGATTATTTTACTCTGGATAGGGGCACCCGGCAGGGTTGCCCTCTTTCCCCATTATTGTTCTGTCTTGCCCTGGAACCATTAGCAGCTGCAATAAGAAAGGAGGATGATTTTCCAGGGGTGACGACGGGAGGTGTGGCGTATAAGCTTCTGCTTTACACAGATGTTATTTTATTATTCGTCTCTGACCCTACTAGATCTATGCCTTGCCTCCACACAATTATTAATTCCTTTTCCAAATTCTCAGGATACAAAGTCAATTGGTCTAATCCGAAGCTTTGGCTTTGACAGCGTACTGTCCAGTAACGGCCTTCCAGCAGGGTGCCTTCCAGTTGCCCAAACAGGGAATTAAGTATTTGGGAATTTTATTCCCAGCAAATGTGTCTGATTTAGTCAGAGTTAATTTTGATCCCTTAATAAAAAGGTTTTCGAATGATGTGGACAGGTGGGCTTCATTACACTTATCGATGATTGGGAAGGTTAATGTTATTAAAATGAATTGTTTTCCAAAATGTAACTACCTGCTACAATCTCTCCCTGTAGATGTCCCCCTCTCTTATTTCAAGCAATTTGATAGCATAGCGAAGTCCTTCATTTGGAATGGTAAACGTCCCAGTTTAAATTTCAGTAAGTTACATAGGCCGATTGACAAAGGTGGGTTAGGCCTACCCAAGACTTTATTTTATTATTATGCATTCAGTCTTAGACATTTGGTTCATTGGTCGCTTCCACCTGAGAGAGCTCCTCCCTGGTTTTGTATTGAAAAGGAAGTTCTTGCCCCATCTCACCTTTCGATTAAACTAGCTGGAGAGGTTAAGTCGCACCCCGTTATTTTGCATTTGCACTCGATATGGACAAAAGTGTCCAGAGTGTTTAATTCTGATATTTATTTAAACGTAGCCTCGAGCATATGGCTGTACCCTAAACTATGTATTTTTTTTATTTATTTTTTTATTTTTCCCCCTTTTTCTCCCAATTTGGAATGCCCAATTCCCAATGCGCTCTAAGTCCTCGTGGTTGCATAGTGATTCGCCTCATTCCGGGTGGTGGAAGAAGAATCCCAGTTGCCTCCGTGTCTGAGACAGTCAACCCGCGCATCTTATCACGTGGCTTGCTGAGCGCATTGCCACGGAGACATAGCGCGTGTGGAGGCTTCACGCCATCCACCGCGGCAACCACGCTCAACTCACCACGCGCCCCACTGAGAACGAACCACATTATAGCGACCACCAGGAGGTTACCCCATGTGACTCTACCCTCCCTAGCAACCGGGCCAATTTGGTTGCTTAGGAGACCTGGCTGGAGTCACTCAGCATGCCCTGGGATTCGAACTAGCGAACTCCAGGGGTGGTAGCCAGCGTATTTTACCACTGAGCTACCCAGGCCCCCCTAAACTATGTATTAATAAGTCCCCTTTCTGTTGGTCAGACTGGATTGTGAGGGGGGTTAATACACTTGGTGACCTATATGAGGGTGGAGTATTGAGATCTTTTGAAAATTTGATTCAACATTTTGGGATTCCCAGATCTCAATTTTTTAAGTATTTACAGCTCCGCCACCTGCTCTGCTCTGTTTTTGGGAGTAGCATACACCCCCCCTAGAGCGGCAGATACTCTGGAAGTGGTGATTGCTGCTTTTGGGAAGAGTCATGAGGCATCAGTGTATTACTCCCTGTTAATTCAGAGTCTGGGGAACGAAGCTTTAAATTCTCTCAAAAGATTATGAGAGGAAGATTTAAATTTGTTATTGGAGGAGGGAGTGTGGGCAAGGATTCTAAAAAACATAAAGTCTGCATCTAGAGATGCAAGGGTTCACCTTATGCAATTTAAGATTTTACATAGATTTTATTGGACCCCCTCTAGATTGTATAGGCTTGGTCTTAAGGACACACCCATCTGCTGGCGATGCCATACTGAAGATGGAGACACCATCCATGTTTTTTGGGTGTGCCTTAAGATCCAAGAATTATGGCTGAAGGTGCAAAGTTTTGTGTGTGATGTGTTGGGCACTCAGGTCTCCTGCCCCAGACTCTGTATTTTGGGAGATAAGGAGGTCATGGATTTGGTAGATAAGTACATGAAGGACTGGGTTTTGACCAGTGTGATGATTGGTAGGCAGATTATTTTGAGGAGTTGGAAGTTGGATGGAGCACCCTCGTTCCCGGAGTGGTGCGCAGAGATGGGGAGGGTGGCTGCCTTCGAGGAGGGGTCGAGCATTAGGATGGGGCCTAGGGAATCTTACAATAAGAAATGGGGCAATTATTATAATTTTTGAGGGAATCTCGAGGTGGGGCGGTGGAGGGAGTATTTTAGAGTTTAGTTTTTATTTATTTATTTATTTATTTATTTTTATTATACTTGATTATTGTATGTTATTTTATGTTGTTGTTTAGTTTTTCTGTGTGTGTGTCTATATTCTATTCGTGGGGGGGTCAGGGTGGGTTGAGAGTTTGGTAGGGGGAGGGGATATAGTGGGGGTTTAATGTTTAAAGTGTTTGATTAATTATATATATGTTGCTGTATTTTTTGTGTTAATTTATGAATCAATAAAAATGTTAATAACAAAAAAAAATGTAAATAAGCTTGCTGCAAAATCATGAATTAGAACACAAAAACTCACTCGCTGCAAAATCATGAATAAAAGACTTACCACAAGAGATGATTTCAAAATGATGGGTTGAATTATGAGCTTGCGATGTAGACATTAAAAACGAGCTCTCACTAGAGTTTGCTGCAATATCACGACTTAAACTAAAGCTAGCAGAGAATCAAAAAGATTTTGGTTATAAAACTTGCAGCAGAAACATGAATTGAAACAGCAAGATTATCTATAGCTTGCAGTGTTGACATGAATTAAAACATGTTTACATGAATGGTTTAGAAATAGAAAATGATCTTACTATGAAAACGTTTAAAATAACTTGCTGCAAAATCATAATTGGATTACAAAGGCTACATTCACTTGGTCAATATTTGGGATTGACAACCGTCTTTAGTTACAGGTGTGATTATTGAAATGTGCTGTTCATACAACAGCTTACAGTAGCAGTTTGAATATTGTCTGAATGAACTAACAACCAAAGTCAAGCCCGTATTCTAACTAATGGTTGACTGATATATCGCCAAGGCTGATAAATCGGCTGATATTCAGAATTGTTTAATTCCCCTTTGGCCGATTTGTTTCTTGAGGGCGCTGAGAATCGCCTGCTTGCATGTGAAATGACTGAGACATGTAAATGACCAGTCACGGTTCATTTTTTTTGTTACATGCCATCATGTTACTACAATAATAGTGTAATAATGTGTGCAACACAGTGTCATTTAAACGGTCTGCATTCAGAGCATCGGCTGTTTCATTCTCCCTCTCTCTCCTAAACAGTTCCCTGTAACTTTTAACTGTCTTGTCTAATGATAAAAAGGCAAATATCAATAAAACTAAAATCATATACTGTCTGCAAATATGCGCATATCTCATTTAAACAGATGAAATAAACCAACCTCATGGAGCGCTCATTTATTTACCTCTAAAGCACATATTCTATTAGCCTCTCCTCAGCAATTCCCTGTCACTTTTAACTTTCTTGATTCTTGGTTTGATTTGGTATTTTTTGAGAAAATGCGATTGCTAACGTGGACATGCCATCCATGGTTGCTGGACTACTGTGTGTACTGTTATTTCCTTCTTCCTAATATATTAACAGTTTCTTAATGTGCAAATAAATAAATAAAAATTTGATGACTAATGTTTTTTTTTTTTATTATTCTTTTTACAAAGTTAAAGTTTTGTGTGAAATTTAGTAAATATAGTGCTAAATAAGAGCTTATTCATTTTTTAGCAATTTTATGTTTATGTTATTTACTTTATTAAATTGTGTGATATATCAGCATTGTATCGGCCACCCTGCTCTCTGGATATTGGCATCAGCCATTAAAAAACCCATATCGGTCGATCACTAATTCTAACAGTTGTAACCACAGTGACAGTCACTAAAGAAAATATTAAAGATGGCGACATCAACAACAACAGCAAGTCTTAACACAATTGATGCCTTGTTATAGAATAAATGTGTCCAATCGCAGTGTGATTTCCTCCATCTGATAATAATTAACCAACAGCAGCTCTGAATGCTTTAAAACCTAGTGCAAATTGCAGCATTTGTGTCGTGCAAGCTTGTGCACTCGATGAGTTCCAGTGGAAGACAGAGGTTGGATCTTCGAATGACACACAGCTAATTTCTTAGTCTCCATGAGTTAACAAAACCCCACATCAGTGGTGTAGCCAAGAGTGGGTGCCACCCAAATTAGACCTAGACCCATCCAGAATATTAGAGATTATTCCTTGACTTCAAATATACTGTATGTTTATAAAATTGTTTAAAACATTAATAAATTCTGATTTCTGAAAATGTGAAAGAACTGTTTGAATAGGGCGCTTCTCTGTTAAGGAAAATTTGGTAAAAAAAATTAATAAATTGGGTGAAAACTTGGCCCATCCATTTTTATTTAATAATTTCCTGTTTATGCCCTTGCCCCACATAAAACACACAAGACACACATGTACAGTGCAGCGTGTCTCTCACATTATATGACGTGTCAAACAACAAGTTGTCCAGTATGGTTCCATTCACACAGCACAGGTTTGCCAAAAAATGCGGTTGTGTGACCTTAACATGTCACATGTGAACAGGTCAATTGTCTGAATGGAATACCATTCGAAGAACCTATCAGCTTGCCCCCAATAGAGTTTTATGGCTGAACTTAGGTCATGCATTATAAATTCTAAAACAATGTACTGATTACCATTGATTACCATGTGTGCCAAACATGTTGAGTGGTCCAAACATCATCTGCAGCCTGAAACTGAACTTTTGGTTAAAAGGGAATGAACTTGGCTGTTTGTAAAATGCACAGTAAATATAGGATTTCTAAGGGGGAAAAAAGGTCTACAGTCCTCGTAAGTAGTCATTGTGTTTAACAGTGTGCCGTTTTGTGATAGATCATTCAAATTTTTTAAATGGCATATTGTATGAAACTAGAGACTCTAATCTTTTGACTCAAACAGGTTTCAATGTAAAAACGTAATTAGGTTTCTCCCAAAGACAAACTCCCCTGTGATCGGTGCCATATTGTTTTGTCATGTGACTTGTCGAGAGTTTAACCCAGTGTTCTGAATTGAAAGTAGTCGGTTTTATTTACATTATGCTATGCATAATTTAATTTTAATTTAGAGAAGGGAAAACAATTTCCATGCAGAAAGACCATGCAGGGTCACACAAAGTTAAAAAGATATCTTTTAATTAGATCTGTTGGTGAGTGGCATGCATTATCCTCTTCCTCTTAGTTTCTTATGGGTCAGTTCCTGGTTGGTGTATTAGTCACTGACACAGCAGGAGGATGTCTCAGCCTGTCTTTCAAAGTTAGGATGTGGAACCACCTTGGGCCAGTCATACAATATATAATGCTACATGACTAAAACTACTCCAACAGGAAAGTTTAAAGCTAACTATTTTTTTTTTTTACACAAATTGAGTTCAAAATTGTTATATTCATGACTATGCATTTCTAATAATGGAAACCAGTTTTTTTTTTTTTTTTTTTTTGTAAAGCAGGGCACTTGGGTTGATGGTTTGCAAACTTGGAATGGTTTTCCTTCAGCCTGATAATCAAAAAGGAGGTTGCCGTCAGATCCATGCACTCACTGATGCATCTCTTTCTTTAGCCTCTTAGGAAGATGACAAAACCCTGACTAACATACTCAGAGAGTCACCTACCTTGGGCTGCCACTTGCATTCGTCTCATTTTCAGCTGTGTCTTTAGCTCATCTGGGAGTGAGAGAAAGAGACAAGATGTGAAAGGAAACAAAATGAAGGCAAACATGAAAAATATAAACATTGTTAATTAATTTAATTTTTTTAATTAATTTATTATATTTATTTATCACACATATACATTTGCACATATACAGTGAAATTCTTTTTTTTCACATATCCCAGCTAAGCTGGGGTCAGAGTGCAGGGTCAGCCATGATACAGCGTCCCTGGAGCAGATAGGGTCAAGGGCCTTGCTCAAGGGCCCAACAGTGGCATCTTGGCAGTGCTGGGGCTTGAACCCCTGACCTTCTGATCAGTAACCCAGAGCCTTAACTGCTGAGCCACCACTGCCCAAAGTGGTGTTTATGTTCCATTTATCTCTTTTAGAATTTGTGTACATGTTAAATATCCTTTGACAAGCCAGAGGAAAATCCAATATACAGTTGCAGGAATAAAGGTATGTGAACACTTTGAATTATCATGGATTTCTGAATATATTAATGATATAACTGGTGATAAAATTAAATTTGATGTTCAATCACAATAGACTAGGGGTGCTACTCGTATCTGAAATTGTGCATCCTCATTTTCTTTCCTTGCTTCCTTTCCTCGTTTCCTTGCTCAACCCTCTTAGGAAATGAGGAAATGAGGAAATGATGGAAGAAAAGGAAACAAGGACAGAGGAATTGAACAAGACAGATTTGTAAAATGAAATAAGTCATTTTTGCACAGCTGCAGTACCTCGGCGCAGTTGCTATTATGTTATTTAAACTTTATTTATTAATAATAAATCCAAATAACTCAAGATGCACTGTTGAAGTATGTGACAATTATGGTTTATTTAAACTGCAAAGGTGAAACATGAATTAAAATGTTGTGTCAGATATGAGGGGGAGGAGAATTTATACATGTGTCAGGTGCTTCGACCAAAAACTCTTCCATTTAGGAAGCTCCTGTGCTTTCTCGCTCAAGCATCCTCGATAAGCTTCCTCCATCCTCTGTCCTTGCCTACTCATGGTGCATTTAGAGAATTGATACGTCCTTTAATGATGGCAGACTTTGATCGGTTTCTGGTTCACAGGCTCGAGGATGGAGTGAGTAAATGAGAATGCACAATTTCAGATATGAGAAGCACCCCAGGGGTTTTCAAACGATTCCTTTATGTCTCCCCAGCACTACACATTTTGGATGTCTTCCTGATTTGACACACCCAGTTCGGGTCATGGAATACATTACTAGTCAGCTGATGAGTTAATTCAGGTGTGTTTAAAAGGGAGATTTTCAAATGTGCAGTGCTGGGGAGGCTTAAGGAACAGTTTTAAAAAACCCTGCAAAATACAAATACAGTCTGCTTAAATAACACAAAAACAATGACAGGTTGTCATGTCTTTTGAACACATTTGAAAACACAAACACTTTGAACTCTATTTAACTCTGTTGAACACACAGTGTAAAAATGTAAATCCCTGTCTATACTGATTTCCAAGCTAACTCGGAGTTCACGTCCTGCAAAGATGGATGCTAGAGCACTGTGTAGAATTAACAATGATATTGAGAAGAATCCAAGACTGCCATTTACAGACATCTCTGGAACATGTTAACATCTCTGCTGATGTGTCTATGATAACACTTGACAAGCCAGTGTTCATGGGAGGACACTATGGAGAAAGCTTACAAGTTTTGAAGTTTACAAAAGAACATACACAACACTATGTGTGGAGAAAAACAAGGCAGAGCACATCACACCAACATTAAAATCGTATCCCAACTGTAAAGTGTGGTGGAGAGACCATCAAGGTTTGGGCTGCTTTCAAAAACTGTAGGGCCTGGCAGCATGCTATCACTAGCAGAAAAATGAATTCCCATGTTTATTAGAACATTTTGTAGCTGAATGTAAGGCTGTCTGTCTGCCAATAAAATCTTAACAGAAGTTGGGTGATGCAAAAGGACAAATGTAAATAAATCAGTAAATCAACAACAAAATGACTTCAGCAGAAGAAAATACAATACAGTATGCCTTCTGGTAGGGATGCGCCCGAAGCCGAATACCATATTTGGTTAGGCACAAATAATGACTTCAAAACGTAAAACGGATTTATGCGAATAATAGAAACAATATTTGTTTGACTGATTATCCAAGAAGCACAAGGATAAAGCAACATTTTAAATAAACATCCAAAATTACAACAAAATGATGAGTCTGTGAAGTAAATATGAGTTGCCTACTCAAACTTTAAAGTGTAAAACTTAGGAATGAAAATGCGCACGGTGTGATTTCAGATCGGATGGTTGCAGTCTCGACTCAGTTTGCGGTCACCATTAATTGTGCATGTCTGGAGCTTATCAATTGTAACATTAACTAAGACACTACATCATGTAGGCTACATTTTCCACTCCTTAAAATGTCTATATTAATGTATCACATGATTCACATGTAATGATTTCCATGTAATCATTTAAAAACCAGCCTGAGGACAATGTTAAATTCCTGACCAGATGTGATGATTTCACAACGGAGCTTGTCTATTCATCTCTAAAAGTCGACCACATTTATTTTCATGTCACCAATTAAGGTAAGTATCTGGTTAAGACTTTATTCCTAAAAAGTTTAAATGCTCTATAAAGGTTTAAATGCTTTAAAGGTTAAAAGTGTACATCTATCCAGGAGCGCCACCTTTAGCTCAACTTGGTTGAGATGGGAGAGGCGGACAAGGCACAGTTCCTTGACGCCCCCATTTCCCAGGTTGGCCTGTTTGGCGATGTTGTCGAGGACTTTGCCCAGCAGTTCTCGGTGGTGAAGAAGCAGACAGAGGCCTTACAACATATCCTGCCCCGGCGCGGCACCCTGTCTGCTCATCGCCAAGGGCATCCTCCTGCAGCAACAACACCGGCTCTCCCGCAGCCCGCCCCCGTGGTGCAGCTGTGGCACAAACACGCCCACACAGGATTGGTTCCAGTGGACTACGGGGACGAGATTCCTCCTCCCCACTCCTCGGCCAACCTTAAGGTGGGCGGCAAGAGCCAGGTAAGTGCTTCGATGTCCCTGGACTCAGCACGGCCATGGGGCTCTAGTCCCCTCGATGTGGCACCTCGAGCTCCGCCCCGCCGTGAGGCCCCACCCGCCGGTACGTCTGACGTGATCATTCCCTTGGTCCCCCCTCGCCCAGAGTTTGGCCGTATGGCTCGCACTTTCCAACCCGTCGAAATGGCTGACCTGGACCGTCCGACTCGGCTACGTGATTCAGTTCTTCAGGCGCCCACCCAGGTTCAGCGGCGTCCGCTTCACCTCGGTGAAGGGCGAGAACACCGCTACCTTGCGTGCAGAAATCGCTACCCTTCTGTGCAAGGGCGCGATAGAGCCTGTCCCTTCAGCCGAGATGAAGAAAGGGTTCTACAGCCCTTCATCGTACCGAAGAAAGGCAGTGGGTTACGACCAATCCTTCACCTGCAAGTACTGAACCGGGCTTTGCACAGACTCCTGTCCAAGATGCTGATGCAAAAACGCATTCTAACGAGCATCCGGCATCAAGATTGGTTCGCGGCGGTAGACCTGAAGGACGCGTACTGCCATGTCTTGGTCTTACCTCGACACAGACCCTTCCTGCGGTTTGCCTTCGAAGGCCAGGCGTACCAGTACAAGGTCCTCCCCTTCGGCCTGTCCTTGTCCCCTCACATCTTCACAAAGGTCACAGAGGCAGCTAAGGGAAGTGGGCATCCGCATCCTCAACTATCTCGACGACTGGCTAATCCTAGCTCACTCTTGAGAGTTGCTGTGCGCACACAGGGACCTTGTGCTCCGGCACCTCAGCAGACTGGGGCTTCGGGTCAATTGGGGAAAGAGCAAGCTCTCCCCGGTTCAGAGCGTCTCTTTTCTCGGTTTTGAGTTGGACTCAGTCTCGATGACAGCGTGCCTCACGAACGAGAGCGAGCAGTCGGTGCTGAACTGTTCCACCAAACTTTTTCAGAGGCTCCTGGGGCACATGGCATCCTCGATGTATGATGCATATGAGACCGCTTCAGCACTGGCTTCAGACTCGAGTCCCGAGATGGGCATGGTGCCCTGGGACACATCGCGTGACCATCACGCCGATCTGTCACCATCTTTTTAGCCCTTGGACTGACCTTGCATTTCTACAGGCAGGGGTTCCCCTAGAGCAGGTCCCCAGGCGCATCATGGTTACAACAAACGCCTTCAAGACGGGCTGGGGCGCCGGATGCAACGGGCACACAGCCGATGGCTCCTGGACTGGCCCGCGGCTGCGTTGGCACATCAACTGCCTAGAGTTGTTGGCAGTACTGCTCGCCCTGCGGAGGTTGCGGCCACTGATCCAGGGCAAGCACATGTTGGTCCAGATGGACAACACAGTGACGGTAGCTTACGTCAACCGTCAAGGCGGTCTACGCTCCCGTTGCATGTCACAACTCACCCACCGTCTCCTCCTCTGGAGTCAACAGCGCCTCAAGTCGCTACGAGCCACCTCAACACCGCAGTGGACACACTGTCATGTCAGGTTACCCTCAGGGGAGTGTGGAGACTCCACCCTCAGGTGGTCCAGCTGATTTGGAGTCAATTCGGTCAAACACAGGTAGACCTGTTTGCTTCCCGGGAATCCTCCCACTGCCGCTTTGGTAAGTTCTGACTGAGGCACCCCTCGGTATAGATGCGCTGGGACACAGCTGGCCCCCTGGACTATGCAAATATGCGTTTTCCTCAGTGAGCCTACTTGCACAGACCCTGTGCAAGGTTGAACACAGGTAGACCTGTTTGCTTCCCAGGAATCCTCCCACTGCCGCTTTGGTAAGTTCTGACTGAGGCACCCCTCGGTATAGATGTGCTGGGACACAGCTGGCCCCCTGGACTATGCAAATATGCGTTTTTCTCAGTGAGCCTACTTGCACAGACCCTGTGCAAGGTCAGGGAGGATGAGGAGCAGGTCGTCCTAGTAGCAACCTACTGGCCCACCCAGACATGGTTCTCGGATTTCACGCTCCTCGCAACAGCCCCCCTGACGAATTCCCCTGAGGAAGGACCTTCTTTCTCAGGGACGGGGCACCATCTGGAACCCACGATCAGACCTCTGGAATCTCCACATCTGGCCCCTGGACGGGACGCAGAAGACCTAAGTGGCCTACCACCTGCGGTGGTAGACACGATAACTCAGGCTAGTGCTCCCTTTACGAGGCGCCTGCATGCCTTGAAGTGGCGTCTGTTCGCTAAGTGGTGTTCTTTCCGACGCGAAGACCCCCAGAGATGCACAGTTGAATCAGTGCTTTCCTTCCTGCAGGAGAGGCTGGAGGGGCGGCTGTCCCCCTCCATCTTGAAGGTGTATGTAGTCGCTATTTCGGCTCATCACGATGCAGTAGATGGTAAGTACTTGGGGAAGCATGACTTGATCATCAGGTTCCTGAGAGGCGCTAGGAGATTGAATCCCTCCAGACCACACCTCGTCCCCTCGTGGGACCTCTCTGTAGTCCTTCGGGGTCTACAGGGAGCTCCCTTTGAGCCCTTGGAGTCAGCTGAGCTTAAGGCACTCTCTTTAAAGACTGCCCTCCTGACTGCGCTCACTTCCATCAAAAGGGTAGGGGACCTGCAGGCGTTCTCTGTCAGCAAATCGTGCCTGGAGTTCGGTCCGGGTTACTCTCACGTGATCCTGAGGCCCCGACCGGGCTATGTGCCCAAGGTTCCCACTACCCCTTCTAGGGATCAGGTGGTGAGCCTGCAAGTGCTGCCCCAGGAGGAGGCAGACCCAGCCTTGCCGTTGCTGTGTCCAGTGCGAGCTTTACGCATCTATTTGGATTGCACACAGAGCCTTAGAAGCTCCGAGCAGCTCTTTGTCTGTTTTGGTGGACAGCGGAAAGGAAGTGCTGTCTCCAAACAGAGGATCACCCACTGGGTCATTGACGGCATCGCGATGGCATATAAGGCTCAGGACATGCCACCCCCTGTGGGGTTATGAGCCCACTCTATCAGGAGTGTGGCGTCCTTCTGGGCCCTGGCCAGTGGCGCCTCTTTGCCAGACATCTGCAGAGCAGCGGGCTGGGCAACACCCAACACCTTTGCGAGGTTCTACAATCTCCGGGTTGAGCCGGTCTCGTCCCGTGTATTGGCAGGCACAAGCGGGTAAGTTCCGGGACAGCTGGCCAGGTGTACCGCTTGCACATAGCGCCTTTCCCATCCCTTGAGGTGAAGATGTGCGCTCTTGACTCCCAGTCGTGTTCACAGACTGTGATCCCTGGATGACCTTCCTCCTTAGCCCTCTGGCAGTTGAGTTTGCGGAGAAACTCGCTGACCAGCCCAGTACATGCACTAATGAGCCCCTGTACTGAGGTAGGTGCTCCACATGTGCTGGTTCCCTGAGGGCGACCCCATGTGATATTTTCCGCAAAATCGTTTCCCTGTCAGTAAACTGCATCTTCCTTGGGCACAGGCCCCTCTGCCCCCGGTCGCCATGCTCTGTTGAAACTCCTCCCCCTTCGGGTAGGACCTACCATGGGACCTCTCCACATGACATACTTCCAACAAGACTCAGTAAGACCATGTGACGTATTCCACTCAAAATACCCCTCGCCCCTTTTTGGGCGGGGTGTGGTCTCTGCGGTGTCTTCCCCTTGGGAGGGACACCCCGACGCAGACACTTATGGCTCCCAGTCAGTTAACAAATTCCACTCTTTCTGGGGAGAAAAGAAAGGGAAAGAGGCCTCGGCTGGGCTAGCCTGTCCCTATAGTTGGGCAGTTGACTTGTTCCTGATGGACCGTTCGACGCTCATAAGAACATTGGGGGAGGTTACGTGATGGCATGGTGTGCTGGCTACGAGGCACACAGCGGTCTGCCCGTCACACACCACCAGTTCACGTAACACAGTTCAGATAGTTGTGGCCTTTTGTATAGGGACCCCTAGTGTCACTACATCGACACAGCGTCGAGTGAGTGACAGATAGGGAATGTCCTGGTTACTTTCGTAACCTCTGTTCCCTGATGGAGGGATCGAGACGTTGTGTCCCTTTTGCACACCCCTACCTTCTGGACTGGCCTGAGTCCTGAACTCAACCCGATTGTGAGCTTTGGCATGACATCAAGGAAGCGATTTACACCAGATAGCCTAAGAACAATGCAAAACTGAAACAGTTTTGTTCAGAGGAATGGTGCAAAATTTCACCTGACAATTATGCAGGTGTGCAATTACAGGACATGTTTGGTGGATGTTATTGTTGCCAAAGGAGTTGTTAACAATCAGTTAATACTTCCAGTGGATCACATACTTTTTCCACCCTGCACTGTGAATTTTTATATGGTCTGTTCAATGAAGCTGTGAAACTTTATTATTGTGTTTTATTTTTTTATGCAGACTGTGTAGTTATTTTTTATTGGGACTTAGATCAAATTTTATAACCAATTCATTCAGAGGACGGCAACGGGTTCACATACTTTTTCTTGCAACTGTAATGTACTCACAGTGATGCATTATGTTGTCTTTGAGATGTTTACACTTTACACAGCTACCTGTGATTAAAGGAATAGTTCATCAAAAAATAAAAATTTTAACTCTGTCCAAAGTCACTCCTTATCCCCTATATTGTATAGTGCAATTAGTCAGCCATTTTGTAGTGGTCCGAAGTCTGTATGAACAACATTGGTTCCTAGATACAGCATGGTCCCTCATGCATACCTTTAATGCACTCCAATATAAACTCGCCAACTCCACATTGCCAATAGTCCAACACAAGAGGACAGAAGAGGCAGGAAAGTGAGTGAGAGAGAAAGCGAGAGAGAGAGAGAGAGAGAGAGAGAGAGAGAGAGAATGACAGTTGCAAGTAAAGTTTTTATTTGTATAGTGCTTCGCCTCACAGTTCACACTGTTTTAAACCAGCTTTACAGGAAATCATGCCATAATGTCTTAAAGCCCCTAGTGAAGAGGTTCATAGAAAATCATGCATTAATGTCTTAAATCAGTGAGCAAGCCAAAGGTGAATTTGGCCAGGAAAATTCCAAAAGATTAGTTGGTGGAGAGAAAAACGTGGGGAGCCTATTCTCCTTAGACTTTACAAATATGTTAATAAATGCTGATATTATTTAGCTACAGTACATAGTATGTGTAATACAAGTCATGTGCTCATTGAATAGATTAAATGATGCAATTTTTCATTATGTTAGTGAGGCAATGTTAAAAACTGTAAAGATAATGAGTAAATTGTAAGGATAATTTGGAGTCTTTGAAGTCCATGCAAAATTGACTGCAGGGCTGCAGGCAGTGGTCAGTGGAGGGTCCTTTGCTTTCTGGCTGGTATAGGCTTTACTTGGCAGTAGTTTATTGTCTGAGAAGTCTGTTTTAAAAGACATAAGTGATGCAGGCAGTTGCATGCCACTCTCTGCCCTGGACATACGGGTATAAAAGAAGATGGCGTGTTCAGATTTTTTCTTCGGAGCCAAATGCATGCTTGTGTTCGTCATCTCACCTTTTGCTTACGCTGCTGGATTTTACGGCGCATATCAGTGGACACCCTCGCACAGTCGAGTGTTGTGTTTCCCCTGGGTGCTTCGGCGGCTGAGTCCATGGGTGCTAAAACAGTATATTCAAAAGAGTGTATTTCCTTCTAAAAGAGCTCACGCAAATGCTTGCCGTCTTTTTAAAGATGTCCTTCCGCGTTTGCGCTACTGGATGTGGTCATTATCTCTCCCCTCCAGACAGCCATGAAATCTGCCTTGAGTGCTTGGTGCCCAGCACGCCGAGGCAACTTTCGTGGAAGGGACATATTCTCATTGTGAGAACATGCCCATCAGAACGTTGCAGTCGAGGCTCACTTCCTTCTTTATGAAGCAAGGAGCCACCGTTGCGGGCTTGCGGAGCAGCACATCCTCCCTGGGCTGTCTTCCAGGTGGGGCGCCTGCTCTGCCTTGCCGAGAACCTCCCTGCCCGGGCACGGTAAGTCCAGTTGTCCCCTTGTTGCTGCTGTCGTGTGGGCTGGAGGCCTGGTTAGCGCTCTCCAGCACCTCGCGGTGGCTCATTAGGACAATTCGCCTCGGCTATGTGTTCCAGTTCGCCAGACGCCCGCCCAGGTTCAGTGGCATCCTCTCCACTGGGCGGAGGTTGCCACCCTTCTGGCGAAGAGAGCAATAGAGCCCATCCCCATAGCCGAGTTGTGCGAGGGCTTTTACAGCCCTTATTTTATTGTACCCAAGAGAGGGGGAGGGTTGCGCCTAATCTTTGATCTGCGTGCCTTGAACAAAACCTTACAGGATGTTAATGCTACAGTGCATCCTGTCATCAGTACGAAGTCAGGATTGGTTCGCGGCCATCGACCTGAAGAACGCATACTTTCACGTATTGATCCTTCCTCGACACAAACCCTTTCTTCGGAAACCTTCAGGCAGAAGGTGGCGGTGCCAGTGAAATAATTTCAGAGGCTCTTGGGACACATGGCATCCTCGGCGGCGGTTCTCCCCCTCGGGTTGATGCATATGAGACTGCTTCAGCACTGGCTACAGACTCGAGTCCCGAGGTGGGCATAGCACCACGGCACCCGGCGTGTGACCATCACGCTGCAGTGCTGTCAGACTTTCAGTCCTTGGTCGGACCTGGCGTTTCTATGGGCAGGTGTTCCCCTAGAGCAGGTCTCAAGGTGCATCGTGGTCACAACAGACACCTCGAACTCAGACTGGGGCGCCGTGTGCAACGGGCAGGTATCAACTGCTTAGAGTTTCTGGTGGTGTTGCTGGCCATGAGGAGGCTTCGGCCATTGATTCAGGGCAAGCATGTGTTGGTCCAGACCGACAACACAGCGACCGTAGCGCACATAAACTGCCAAGGCTGTGTACGCTTGCATCGCATGTCACAACTCGCCTGCTGCCTCCTCCTTTGGAGTCAGCATACGTTGAAGTCTCTGCGAGCCACTCACCTTCCGGGCATCCTCAATCGTGCAGCGGACACGCTCTCACGGCAGGTAAGGCTCCACGGGGAGTGGGGACTCCACCCCCACGTAGTCCAGACAGTTTTGGAGAGATTCGGGGAGGCGCAGGTAGACCTGTTCGCCTCCCAAGAGTCATCTCACTGCCTCCTTTGGTACTCCCTGTCTGAGGCCCCCCTCAGTGCGGATGCCTTGGCACACAACTGGCCTCAGGGGCTTTGCAAGTATGTGTCTCCTCCAGTGAGCCTCACTGCACAGACTCTCAGCAAAGTCAGGGAGGACGAGCAGCATGTCCTGTTTGTTGCGCCAACTGGACTTGGTTCTTGGATCTGATGCTCTTGGCAGTAGCACCTCCCTGGCGCATTCCCCTGAGGCAGGACCTCCTCAGGGCCGGGGCAAGCTCCAGCACCTGCGGCCAGACCTCTGGAATCTCCATGCCTGACTCCTGGATGGGACATGGAATACCTAGCAGGTCTTCCAATAGTGGTGGTAAATACGATCACTTAGGCCAGAGCCCCCTCTATGAGGCGGCTGTATGCCTTGAAGTGGCGTCTCTTCACGAACTTGTATTCTTCCCATGGGGAAGACCCACAGAGATGCGCCGTCAGGTCTGTGTTGTCCTTCCTTCAGGAAGGGCTGGGGAGACGGCTGTCTCCCTCTACCCTGAAAGTGTACATGGCTGCCATAGCAGATTATCATGACACACTGGACGGGAGACCCTCACGACAGCGTGACCTGATCAACAGTTTCCTCAAGGGCGTGAGGAGGTTGAATCCTCCTAGACCGTGCCTGATTCCCTCTTGGGTTCTCTCTGTGGTCCTACCTGCCCTACAGAGAGACCTCTTTGAGCCCCTGGAGCAGGCCAAGCTCAGCACTTTGAGTCTGTCCAGTCCCCTGTGACCATTGATGTTCCTGTCCAGCCCCCGTGACCTTTGAGTCTGTCCTGTTCCCTGTGGCCATTGACAAGCCTGTCCAGTTTCCCATGGCCATCGACGAGCCTGTTCAGTCCCGTGACCATCAACGATCCTGTCCAGTTTCCAGCAGCTGTCGACCAGCCTTTTGTTCAGTCCAGTGGCCAGCATCGGTCAGACACAATTGATCAGACTGTTGCTCAGTCCAGTAACCTGCACCCATCAGACACCAGTGACCAGTCTTTTGCTCAGTCCAGTAGCCAGCACCTGCCAGACACTAGCTACCAGTCTGTTGCTCAGTTTATTCAGTCCCCAGCGGGTGCTACTCACTCAGTCCTGTCCCTAGTGGTCATCGACCAGTCTGACCCAGGCCTGTTCCCAACAACTACTGACCAGTTTGTTCAGCCCTGTGAGGTTCCTGCCCAGTCTGACCAGCCCTCTGTGGTCCTTTCTCAGTCTGACCCAGTCCTGTCCCCAGTGGTCATCGACCTGTCTGACCCATTCCTGTCTCCAACGACTACCAACCAGTCTATCCAGTCCTTTGTGGCCACCACTGACTTCAGCTGCTCAGCTGCTCAGACTTTGCCTTGGTCTCCGGGTTCCCCTCTGGTCTAGCCCTGACATCCCTGTCCATCCAGGTCCTTCCCAGGCTCCTCCCTGGCCTTCCGGTCCATCCAGGCCTCTGGGTCCTTCTCCAGTTCCACCATGGCCTTCTAGTCCACCTACTAACTGGCCCAGACCATCCCCCTTGTCTCCCCCACCCACCTTACCTGGTCTGTCATCTGTTCCTTGGCCTGGCCTATCTGGTTTGGATGCCAGGAGGCGTCCATTGTGGGGGTAGTGTCATGACCTCGGTCTGACAGCCCTCTCCTTTCTGTTGTCTGTGAATGTGTTTGTTTCTGTCTTATGTTTGAGTGCCTGGCTTTGTTGTGTTTCTGTCTGCCATGTGCTCTCCTTTCCTTGCCAGCTTGTTTCTTTTTGCTGCACCTCCTCATTTAGTCCCATTATGTTGACTGTCTGCACCTGTCCCTCATGCATCTTGCTCTATATATTGTGCCCTTTTTCCTCTTGTGTTTGTTGAATCGTTTTGTTAGTAAGTCAGTCTGTTCCTGTCTTGTTCCTGTTCCTGGTCGATCCTAGTTATCATTATTTTATTCTAGTTTATGTTTTGATTTGTTTTCTCTCCCTGTGAGAGTTTTGTGTTGCCTGTTTTTTTCTGTTGTTTTAATAAATAAAAGTATTTATTTTCACTCATTCCAGCGCTTGGGTCCTTCTTCCTGCTAAGCATACCATGACACACTCGCTCGCTTAACGAAGTGGAAAGGACTTCCAAAATGGCGACGGGGATTCCCCGAGGGGAAGTGCTTAGGGAAGTTAGCGAGTGGATGCTTAAAGTGAAGTGGAACGCAGCCCAGTTCAGAGAGGGGCGTATTCGTTCAGTGGGTCAAACCAATGATGTGTCCTTCATAGCCCGCTCTTGAATGCTATTGCTCACACTGAAGTCATTCTTTCAAAACACAAGAAAGGAAGACAAATGGAATTTGCATGTCTACAAAAGTATGAAGACACTTTAACAAGTTGAAAAGAGTTTAAACAGCATAACCGTATGGTTAAATGCTAGACATAATTATTACCAAAACAAAGGCTACATTCACACAGGCAGTGTTTGGGATTGACAACCGTTTGAATGTTTTTTAACCGCATGCAGAGCACAGCTTTTGTGTTGCATGGCCCATGCCCATGAGTAGCCAGTGGAAGACAGCGGTTGAATCTTCAGATGACACATAGCTCATGTCTCCGTCTTGGTGAGTTAACAAACCCCACATGAAACACACGAGACACATGTGTACAGTGCAGTGTGTCTCTCACTTTACATGACATAACTAACAACTAGTTGTCCTGTACGGTTCCATTCAGACAGCACAGGTTTGCCGAGAATGCGGTTGTGAGACCTGAAAGGTTGCGGGTGTCAGTTCAGTTATAGAATGTGGTTGTCACACCTGTAAATAACCGTCCTGTGTGTGAACATAACCATATTAAGCACTCAAAACAGGTCTGACAACTGTATTCTGCTGCTGTGTGAATGTGGCCATAGAAAAGGCACAATATTTCCAACTGTAATTCATGTTATTTTAACTGTATGGTATTCTGTCCTTTTTACATATTCATAAATTGGGGATCATGTTTTGTGTTCACCTATAAACCTGTTGTGAATTTCACCCGTCTCTCCTTGTTGAACGTGATTGACTCACATCCTGAACTGAACGAATGACACGCCTCCATCTCATACAGTTGGTCAGTAGATCTTTGTTCATGAGTCATCCGCGAATGAGTTTACCATTCAGTTCTTTCTTGAACAACATCTCATAACATTCAGACTCAAATGAATGACTAGTTCAGTGAAGGGGTGTATTCGTTCAGTGGGTGAAACCAATGAGGTGAAAATGAGGATCCACCCTGTCAGTGTCATTCAAAACACAGCGCGTGGCACACTTGGGTGCGTTTATAATTTTCTGACAGAAAAAATTATCGAAACAAAAATACTAGAAACATGAAAGTTCATTTTTTTCATATAACTGCCCTGTTACAACATGACATTGTCCATTATCTGTATCAGTTGTCATGAGTAATTGAAATTAGACTTATTTATAGCTTTATGCATCTTCATCCAAGGTGGCCACTATTAAACTTTTTTTTAAAAATTAGAATCTATTACAACTATGGCTTATATGAATTAATGTTGAATTATCCTGAAAATGTTTGGTGCTTTACCGTAGGGATTCTTGGGAAATCCTACTGAGCTAGAGTCCTGTGTCTGACATGATTATTCAGTTCAAATGGAGCAGACAGTCCACTGTTTTTGGGGCTACTAGGTTTTTTCTACAGCCCCTCACTGTGTTATGGCGAGGCAACAGTAAATCTTTTTAAAGCATTGGGCATTTCCAGCATAAAAGCTAAGTTGAATCAGGTAAACTATGTTTATGAAAAAAACTAAACATATAACTCTAATCATGCATAGCATGGATGAGGTAATGCCATTCGAGTCTTATGTGTTTATTTACAGACACTCTTTATGGGACAGCCAGTTTTCTTAAAGAGAAAGTACCGTTTTTTTTAGCAAGTGTTCAACAAATCAATTATCATAATCTCTGCCAAACATGATTTTATTATTTGCACTATTACTGGGGCGCAGATCGTCTGAACAGCTGAAGCCACTTGTAACGGAGAAGAGGAGAGACGCAAGGGTCAAGCCAGTGACAAATCATCCTCAATATCTCTGTGCTCAGTATCCCATCCTTGCTAGATACAGTAAAGGGAGGAAACGGGAACTTGTGTGGTCCCTCTGGAGCTGCAGAAGGAATATAACAGGAGAAGAGGGGAGCGATTTAGGCTTTCAGAACGAAAGCGAGACGAGAGCAAAGGTGGTTTGAGCCTTATGCGCTCACAATGAATTCAATCAGTCTCTACAAATAGCATATAAAACAATACTCATGCCTGTCAGACAAAAGCATATTTTGCTAATTTTTATGTGCTGGTGGAAACATTTGCAAAATGCCATCTTTATAAAGGTGTCGTTAACAAAAGGCTCTTTTATTTTATATTCAATGAAAGAAAAACTCACACAGCACACTACAAAATCAATACAAAGCACGGAAGGACAATCCACTCACTGTTCAGGGTGCAATTCCAAATGACGAAAGCAATGAATCTTGTTTCCAGATGACGAGAGATGTCAATCGGACCCTTTCAAATTCTGATGAAATGGCGCTGTGCTACGGTTTTTATGTCTTTAATGACATTCACATTGGGGGCGGAGCGCCAAGCGCCACCTGCTAATGGCATTAGTGTGATTGAAAAGGGTTTCAATCAGTTTGGCACTCCTGCGAGGAACTCCCATAGCGTCAGCAACTGACTGAAGTGACCGACTTGAAAGGGAAATGGTGTAACAGTTGTTAAAATGTAACTTACATTACAGGTTGAGGGAAAAACTTCCAAAACACTTTGAAACCTGCAGACTTGGTCCTCTGAAACATCGGTATGGTATACATTAAGGCTGCCAATTAGTCAGTTTTATGGTTTTTGTCCAATTAAACAACAAAATAGCTACCTACATGTTGGTTACACCACATTACTTTGATTTGGTGGACAAAAGCATTTTTAAATATTAATGATATTTTTAAAAAAAATTCAGTGCTTATTTTTTTTAAGAAATAACAATAAAACATTATTCTGCACTATCATGTTAACGTATTTTTTTCAAGAATTTAAGCTTTTAATGAGACTTTGACTTTTTACTGTCTCGGGACACCAAATTACATATTTTACAGAATATATTCAGGAAATATCCAAGTGTATTCAAGGTGTAAGGTTTATTCAGGTTAATGTTTTATGTGAATTGCATTTTTATTTTTTAATAATTAAATAGTTCTGGACAAAAAAAAGTGCTCATAATATGTACCTGTTACCCTCTGTTGTTGTATTTTGAATCATTTAAAATATATATATGTTACATGTTATGATAAAGAAAAAGGTTTTCTCTCTAGATTGTTCGCTTACTGTCACACACACACAAAAAATTCTGCTCCAATAACCATACTAATGGAAGTTTGGGCTGGTGAAAAAAGTTGTTCTACACACAAAAGCATTTTATGGGTGAAACGTACATAACCGTACATAACCTTGGTTCCCTGAGGGGAACGAGACACTGCGTATGATCGCTATGGGACACCATCCAAGTATCACATGGTCTGAAGCCCTAATACAATCATTCCAATTTATTGGCTGATGGCACTTAAGCAACACCCCCTAGGGAGCTATGTCATGGGTTCCATAAAGGTGCTCACTTTCACACCATCGAGTCATATTTTCTGCAAAAGGCATGAGCCTATGCAGCAGTTAGAGAGTATGGCCAGCAACACAGCATCTCGTTCCCCTCAGGGAACCAAGGTTATGTACATAACCAAGATGTTCCCTTTCGGAGAATTCGAGATGCGTATGATTGCTATGAAAAGTAGCTGCCAACTGTCTAAGCCCATGTGGCAAACTTATAGCAGTGCACAAGTGAGTTAAAGCAGCTGAATAAAAAAGGAATTATGAATTTACTCTGTTCCAACAGAGATAACCTGGGAAGCAGGAGTTAATCTAACAAATTATCTAACAAATTTATGCGGAGAGGACCACCCTGCTGCCATACAAATGTCCTCCAAGGACGCACCTCTAGCCAAAGCCCATGATGATGCCATGGTCCTCACAGAATGGGCTCGAATACCTGAAGACGAAGGTAAACCACATGTTTTGTAAACACTCAAAATTGCATCAATAAACCAATGAGACAGTCTTTGCTTGGACACCGAAACACTTCTGTTGCAGCCACCAAAGCACACAAACAACTGTTCTGACTTATGCCACTGGCTAGTATGGTCAACATAAATTCGCAGCGCCTGAACTGGCCAAAGCATATGTAACCTTTCATGCTCCACCAACTTAAATAAGGAAAGCGACAAAGCCTGAAAATGAATGGTCTGTGAGCAAAATGATGTAGAAATAACCTTGGGCAGATAGCCCAAATGCAACACAACCTTTGAATACCCTGGAGCAAAATCCATACACAAAGGATTGACCGACAGGGAATGCAAATCACAGACTCTCTTAAACGATGCCAGTGCCACTAGCAGTGCCATCTTGAGAGTAAAAACATTTTCAGTAACTGTTGTCAAGGGCTCGAATGGAGCACCCGAGGGTGCCTCTAAAACAACAGATCAATCCCATAAAAGATCATGGACAGGATGAAAAGGTCTAAGCCTGCGTACCCCACGCATAAGCGAGAGACAAGAGAATATCTACCAACAGAGACTCCATTGATAAGCGCATGTTCAGCTGTTATAGCGGCAACATAGACTTTAAGCAACCCCGGCCCCGAAACGCTCCTGCAAAAATTCCAGCACTGTACCGACAGGGCAGTGAACTGGCTTTTCACTTCGCGCTGTATACCAACAAGCAAAAATACACCACTTAAACTTATATAGCCTCTTCGTTGATGGAGCTCTTGCATTTAGAATGGTATCAACCACAGCGGGGGATAACCCATCATTCAAAAGAGCACCCTGTTGAGTGGCCACACCCATAGCTTCCACAATTCTGACCGGGGGTGGTAAATGCTGCCCCGTGCCTGAGACAACATGTTCACTCTGACTAGAATCTCCCAAGGTCTCTTTTCCAGGGGAGAGACCAGAATCGAAAACCATACTTGACATGGCCAATACGGTGCCATTAACAGAAGCCGAACCGATCCTCCCGAACCCTCTGCAGAACTGCATGCAGCAGACTGATCGGTGAAAACACGCAAAGATGTGCACACGGCCACTGATGAACCAGTGCATGAATGCCCAGTGGTGCCAGGGGTGAGAGAGAAAACCTGAGAAGACAGTGTGTCATCTTGCTCGAAGCGAACAGGCCACTTCCGCTCTGCCGAACCTCCTCCAAATTTGTTCCATTATCTGAGGATGTAATTTCCATTCTCTGGGCATCAGACCATGTCTGGGCAGGAGATCCGCCCCCAAGTTCAACTGGCCTGGAACATGTACGGCTCGTAGAGACAGTACATTGACCCGTGCCCACAGAAGAATGCGACGTACCAGCCTCAGCATGGCATGAGAGCGCACCCCTCCCTGGCGATTAGTGTAGGACACCGCCGTCCTGTTGTCCGACCGGATGAGGACATGGCTGTCCTGAATCTATGGAAGGAAAAACCTTAATGGCAGCAGCACCATGAGCATCTCCAGCTACTTTATGTGCCAATACTGCTGCTGGCCCATCCAGACTCCATAGGCTGGACGAGCTTCATGTACAGCACTCCAACCCGTGGAGGCGTCGTCTGTCGTTATCACCTTGCGGCGACATACCTGTCCTAATGGAACGCCCAACATCAGAAGACAGGTGCATTTCCATGCCAGCAGAGTTTAGTAGCACCCATGCATCACTCTGAAAGGACGAAGTACATGCGTCACTGGTTGAAGTCACTTTGAGGAGTTCATCCAGCACTGAAAAGATCTCGCATGCAACATGCAAAGGGGAATGACAGCAGACGCCACGATCATGAGCCCCAAAAGCCTGTGAAATGTCCTCGCAAGGAGAACAAATCCCACTCTGAGCATCGCTAGACAATGGTGTAATGACCAGTGAGCTGGAGACAGGCACACCTGCGAGTCCAGCTCCACTCCTAGAAACAGAGTCTGTTTCCTTGGCAACAGGACGCTCTTGTCTAGGTTTACACTCAGCCCTAGATTGCTGAAATGGCTGAGAACGAGATCTCGATGTTGGGAAGCCAAAGCCTCTGAGTGAGCTAACACCAACCAATCGTAGATATAATTAAAAATGTGGATGCCTTGAAGTCTCAAGGGTGTCAAAGCTGCATCCATGCATTTTGTGAAAGCGCGTGGTGCCAGTACAAGTCCGAACGGAAGGACGCAAAATTTTATCGCTTTGCCCCCAAAACGAATCTGAGTTTTTGTGCAGTCTGAATATGGAATTAAGTGTCCTTCAGATCTATTGTCACAAACCAGTCCCCCGGCTGTACTTGTGACATTATTTGTCTCTGCGTCAGCATTCTAAATTGACATTTTGGGTGAAATGGTGAAATTCGAATGTCAAAAATACACAATGGGACACAAGCCGCCTTCTTTCTTTGGAAGCAGAAAATAATGGCTGTAAAAGCCGCATTCTCTCTGAGAAGGGGGAATCTCCTCTACTGCCCCTTTTTCTAAGAGAGGGTGAATTTCCAGAACAAAACGTGGCTTCCCGAACACTGGCGGAGCCCGCGTGAATTGAATGACATAACCGTCATCTATTGTTTGAAATATCCAGTTCGAAAGATGGGCAGACAGAGAAGTAAATGCATGGCTCTTGCCTGTAGCGCGACACATAACCACTAGATGGCGCGCTTGGCTTACATTTGGCAACTGCCCCACAACCAGCGGCACAGCGGAGTGGGCCTTCGAGCCTCTACTACTGTGGCTGATTGAATGGGATTTATTATTGTTTCTGCCTTTATTGTATTCAGGCATAAATGAGTGCCCTGAAATGCATTTACAGCAGGAACACTGACAGAATAAACCTTTTCAATGGGGAAGAGTGTGTGAACATTGGGGGGAATGTTTATTTGAGAAAACTTGTTTGCCACAACGGCCCCAGCATTTTTAATGGGGGGACAACCTGTGGTGCTTATGTTCACTGTGTGTTTTGTGTACACTTGTGCTTGATGAACATTGAATTCTGTTATGCATGTCTTGAGACCTTTGGTCATGGAGACAGAGGCTGAATTCGGGATGCAGTTTTTAAATGTTCGCTCCCCAGTGCAAGCTGCGAGGGAAAACTGAACCATATTCTTGCTGAAGGGTGTTTGAGGCATGTACAATGGAGAACCCATCCCAATACTGTCCGAAGGGCAAATAGGAGAGAAACAGATACGTTTGTACGGTCCAGTTTCATTCACTGAATGGGGGCTCACCCTTCATTTCACCACAAGTCTGTCAGGCTAGCTTCTGGTGTCCTGTCAGCCATTTAAAGGGGCCGGGCCAACATCCAAATGTCTATGTGGATGCGCCCATAATGGCAGGAATGTACAAGGAACCAATCCTTCAGAGGGGGTGCAAAACTCATGTCCAGCGCATTATGCAGCTCTATGGTGGGACGTTGCAAAGATGCTGAACATGAGCGCACCAAAGCTGCAGCGGGCTTTTCTCTCTTTCTGCTGGAAAGTGGTAGTCTGCTGTTTGACAGCACAGAATGTTTCCACCACCAACTGGACTGTGTCACTGAACAGCATAGACTGTGACATGGGTGTTCATTAGGAAGGCCTTGTCTTTGTCATGAATATCCGTGAGCATAAGCCACAGATGGCATTCCACCACCACGAGGCCCGCCATATTCCGACCAACAGCACGAGCAATGTGTTTGGTAGCTCTCAGCGCCAAATCAGAAGCCCAGCGTAGTTCCATGATGGCCTCAGCATCCAGCCCAGCTCCCTCATCTAAATCCCTCATAAAATGGGCTTGGTAGACTTGCACAACTGCCAGCATGTGCAAAGCCAAAACAGCTTGACCTGAAGCCATGTAAGCCTTATTCAACAAGGACAAAGTCATCCTGCATGGCTTTGAGGGAAGAGTAGGCCTCGACTTCCACATGGCTACAGAAGATGGAGAGAGATGGGCTGTCAGCATCTCCTCCTTCACCGGGACTGAAGTATATCTGTGGTTGGAAGCTCAACACACATTAGAAAACTCTGAGGCCGATTGGTTTGTAATCCTGGTTGAGTAAGGTTGATCCCAGGGCTTTTAAATCTCCGATGGAGGTCCAAGGAAAAAGGTAGCAGCCTACGAGGCACAGTTGCGCCTTGGCCTGCTAAGAAACAGTCATCCAAGATGGATTTATGATCCTCCGACTGCATTTCATCCGGCCAGTCCAGGTGCAGTTTCTCCACTACATGTGTGATATACGGAGTTGCTGGAGGCTAAGTTGCTGAGGGCCTGGAAATCCGTCCGCTAGGAGGCAAGGCTTCAGCCTGGCCGCTGGTGAAATCCTCAGAATCCGACACCCGCCATAGACATGGCATCTTCATCCTCAGCACCAAAGGAAACCACTGTGTGGGCCTCAGGGCTAGGATGCAAATGCCCGCATGTAAACTCCACGGGAGAATGTCGAACTGAACCCGGGGAGAGTGACAGAGAGAACCGAAGGTCAGCCTGCTGCTCTGCTCCCATCTCCTTGGCATCTGCTCCGGCCTCCCACGAGTCACACGGCCACGTGGTGCTAGCAGACATGCGGCCAGCACGAGCATGCTGCTTGACTGAATCCCTTACAAAGGAGGCAAGCCTTTCACGGAGCATCCTGATATTCATCAAATCACACTGCGGGCAATCCAAACCCTCCAACACGGCCTCCGCTTGGCAAAATCCCAGACAGGAAACACACGTCGTGGGAATCCTCACCGACGATGAACCGTGTACACGGAGGTAAGCACTTCTTAAAATCCATCCTGTGTTGCCACTCAAAAGGGAGAAATAATAATCCTCGCTTTGATGTGAGTCACTAGTACAACACAGACCAGACAAGATCGTGCACTAAAGAACAGAAAATCTAACTCGATGGCGCGAAAGCGATCACCTTCATGGAGTCCATGATGTAACTCCCTAGGGGGCCTCACTTAAGCACCATCAGCCAATAAATTGGCATGATATAAGGGCTTCAGACCACTTGACACTCGGACGGCCTCCCATAGCGATCATACGCAGCTTGAAATCTCCGACAGGGAACCCTGAAAACTGTTTAAAAAAAACATGTAGAGGAAGATGGGGTAAGACGCCCCCCAGAGGAAGATGACCCCCCCCCACCTCAACTTCTTCTAATTACCATAGATTTCACTAAATGTCATCAACACTTTTGTGCAGCCTTCTAATGAGGACCCTTATTTTGACATTTACTTTTGATCAGTTACACTGCCAGCTTGTGAGCACACGGCTTGAATGTATGGTGCATCAATGATTTTCTTTAATGCTTTCCAGGGACACTATTCATCTGTAAGTAATATAAAGTTGATCATTTTCAAATTAAGGACAATTTTATTCACTGAAGCATGGAAATAAGTATCTTTAAAGTGGTATTTTGTGATGAGAAATGCCTAATTAATCAGTCTGGGATTGATGTCTTTTTTGTGTTACTCAAGTGTTGTATGTGACTCATCAAACATGCATATTGATATGTGTATTTTGTTTGTTCTGTATTTGCAGTTTTACAAAAAAGATTTGAATAACAACTTTCGCATATCCTCTGCAGATGTATCTAGAGAAGAGAAACAACCTCTCATTCTATCAAGAATACATCATATTTCTACCCTTCTTGTGAGATATGATCATGAGCAAGACAAACATGAAGAGCATCATATAACAGAAGTAGCCATCCGAGTGGCAGGGCTATGGATTGTTGGAAGCAAATGTATAGTGTCTGCAGTCATTCACAAATATGTAATCTGTCGCAAGATCAGAAGGCGCTTAGAGTGTCAAAAATAGCAGATTTACCTGCAGATAGACTTGCTCAAGAACCACCATTCACTAATGTTGGACTCAACATCTTTGCTCCTTGGACAGTTGTCACATGACACACAAGAGGAGGTAGTGCTGGAAGCAAATGTTGGGCAGTGATCTTTGTGTGCATGTCTACCAGAGCTGTACACATAAAGGTAATTGAATCAATGACCATATTTAGTTTCATCAACGCACTAACCCCTGTGCTGTATTGATTTTTTTTTTTTTCCTAATTTGGTGATCCCGGTCAAAAATAACCGGCCTATTAAAAAATTGCTTATAAACTTCTTGTTATGCTAAATTCAGCAAAAATAAAAAAGAAACGTCCCTTTTTCAAGACACTGTATTTTAAAGATAATTTTGTAAAAATCCAAATAACTTTACAGATCTTTATTGTAAAGGGTTTAAACAATGTTTTCCATGCTTGTTCAATGAACCATAAACAATTAATCAACATGCACCTGTGGAACGGTCGTTAAGACACAAACAGCTTACAGATGGTAGGCAATTAAGGTCACAGTTATAAAAACTTAGGACACTAAAGAGACCTTTCCATTGACTCTGAAAAACACCAAAAGAAAGATGCCCAGGGTCCCTGCTCATCTGCGTGAACATGATATAGGCATGCTGCATGGAGGTATGAGGACTACAGATGTGGCCAGGGCAATAAATTGCAATGTCCGTACTGTGAGACGCCTAAGACAGCACTACAGGGAGACAGGAAGGACAGCTGATCATCCTCGCAGTGACAGACCACATGTAACAACACCTGCACAGGATCTGTACATCCGAATATCACACCTGCGGGACAGGTACAGGATGGCAACTACAACTGCCTGAGTTACAACAGGAACGCACAATCCCTCCATCAGTGCTCAGACTGTCCGCAATAGGCTGAGAGAGGCTGGACTGAGGGCTTGTAGGCCTGTTGTAAGGCAGGTCCTTACCAGACATAACCAGCAACAATGTCGCCTATGGGCACAAACCCACCTTTGCTGGCCAGACAGGACTGGCAAAAAGTGCTCTTTACTGACAAGTCGCAGTTTTGTCTCACCAGGGGTGATGGTCTTGTCGAAGGAATGAGCGTTACAACGAGGCCTGTACTCTGGAGCGGGATCGATTTGGAGGTGGAGGGTCCATCATGGTCTGGGGCTGTGTGTCACACCATCATCGGACTGAGCTTGCTGTCATTTCAGGCAATCTCAACGCTGTGCGTTACAGGGAAGACATCCTCCTCCCTCATATGGTACCCTTCCTGCAGGCTCATCCTGACATGACTCTCCAGCATGACAATGCCACCAGCCATACTGCTCGTTCTGTGTGTGATTTCCTGCAAGACAGGAATGTCAGTGTTCTGCCATGGCCAGCAAAGAGCCCGGATCTCAATCCCATTGAGCACATCTGGGACCTGTTGGATCGGAGGGTGAGGGCTAGGGCCATTCCCCCCGGAAATGTCCGGGAACTTGCAAGTGCCTTGGTGGAAGAGTAGGGTAACATCTCACAACAAGAACTAGCAAATCTGGTGCAGTCCATGAGGAGGAGATGCACTGCAGTACTTAATGCAGCTGGTGGCCACACCAGATACTGACTGTTACTTATGATTTTGACCCCCCCATTATTCCGTTTCTGTTAGTCACATGTCTGTGAAACTTGTTTAGTTTATGTCTTAGTTGTTTAATCTTTTTATGTTCATACAAATATTTACACGTTAAGTTTGCTGAAAATAAAAGCAGTTGAAAGTGAGAGGACGTTTCTTTTTTTTGCTGAATTTATATTATTACCAAATATTGGATTAGATCTTTTTGTGAATGTGTTTTCTTTCAATTAGCACAGGTTTTGTATTTATTTTTGGAGCTTATTGATCGTAGGCCTCATTGACCTGAGCTTATGCAACTCAGTTTTTGAGTGAAAAAAAGCATTATTTGTGGATAATTTTGGCAATATTAAATAAAATATTAAAACATTCTATACTATTTATCACAGCAGTGTGCTTTAATGTTTAACCAGAAAGTTTGTTTTGAAATGCTTTTATTTTGTACAAAATGGCACAAAGTCACACTTGTGGTGTTCCCGTTCAAAAATTACCTGCCTATAAAAATTGCTAATAAATCTTTGTGTGTGTGTGTGTATGTGCGCGTGCACAGATCCGAGTCCTTAATGTTTGCAAGCACACATGCATATATGTGAACATGATGAACATGCTCCTGAACACTAAATGTTTCTCTTATTTTTGATCTCCCCCATTCATTTTCAAAAATAAAGCATGTACTACTCAAAAGAGTTTGTGCGTGTACATGAGTATGTGTGTGTTCATTTGTGCATGCATGTGTGTGTGTGAGTGTGTGTGTGTGTGTATGTGTGTGTGAACAGACCCAAGGCCTTTATGTTTGCAAGCACACATGCACATACAGTATGTGGAAAAAGTCTGTGAAAAAGAAAGCATGTGATACTCAAAGAGTTTGTGCGTGTATGTGAGCATGTGTGTGTTTGTGTGTGCCTGTGCGTGCCTGTGCATGTGTGTGTTTTGGTGCACATGTCTGAGGCCTTTATGTTTGCAAGCACACATGCACATATGTGAACATGCTCCTGATTTTTCTCTTATTTTTTATCTCCCCCATTCATTTTCAATGGCTGGTCATTTTTGAACGGGAACACCGCAAGTGTGACTTTGTGCCATTTTGTAAACATATACATAAACAAAACAAACTTCCTGGTTAAACATTAAAGCACATTAGTGTGATAAATAGTACAGACTGTTTTCATTTTTTTATTTAATATTGCCAAAATTATCCACAAATAATGCTTTTTTCACTCATAAACGGAGGTGCATAAGCTCAGGTCAGTGAGGCCTACGATAAATAAGTTCCAAAAAGAAATATAAAACCTGTGCTAATTGAAAGAAAACAAGTTAGCAAAAAGATCTAATCCAATATTTGGTGATAATATAGCATAATGAGTGATTTATAAGCAATTTTTATAGGCCGGTCGTTTTTGAACGGGAACACCAAAAATGTACATTTACATTACATTTATTCATTTGGCAGACACTTTTATCCAAAGCGACTTACAAAAGAGGAATACATTATAAGCTAATCATCTTAAGAAGACAGTGGTACGAAAAGTACTGTATTACAAAGTTTTACCAGCATCAGAATAGTAGTATTCAAGACAGATTAAAGTGCAACAAGATTTTTTTATTTTATTTTTATGTGACTGGTTAAGTGCTCATGGAAAAGATGTGTTTTTAGCTGTCTTTTGAAGACAGAAAGTGAGTCAGCTTCACGGATGGAGTTGGGAAGGTAATTCCACCAACGTGGTACGGTGAAACCGAAAGTCCGTGAAAATGTTTTGGGTTGGTACAACAAGGTGCCATTTCTTAGCTGACCGCAGGATTCTGGTGGGAACGTAGCTCTGATTTTAATTATGATTTTAGGTATGCTGGAACAGACCCAGTGACTGTTCTGTATGCCAGCATCAGAGCCTTGAATTTGATGCATGCACCAACCAGCAGCCAGTGAAAAGAGACAAGGAGTGGTGTAACATGCGCTCTCTTTGGTTCATTAAAGACCAGATGTATAGTATAGGTGTTGTTATTCCCTGTGTGAGCAAATTCTGTAAGTTTTAGTCCAATAAGATAACATTAACTAGCATTTTCAGGCTAAAGAAAATCCGCTTTGGGTCAAAAAGACCGGAACACAACATAAGGGTTTAAGGAGGTTCTTTTCAATCTGAGGCCCAGCCAAACTTCTCCGTTCTGACAGCGGGACACATTTTGTAGGTGCTTCCAGGGAGCAAAAAATGGACATTAATGATGTGCAAAGAATTACCTAATAGAGAAAGGATGCACATGGCTATTTAATCCCCCACATTCATCACATATGGGGGGCTCAAGGGAAAGATTGATTTGAGTGACCGGGTGTATTCTGGATGCCATGCTGTTAAAGTCGTCTCACCCATGAGGTCTTGAGCACCCTAATGGCAGAATCATAGCTTTGATATTTCTAGTTTATATGAAAAACAGTGGAAACAAGTCCAATGTTTGGCAGATGCCTTTTGGAAATGATGGTGGGGTGAGTATTTGTTCTCTTTACAAAGCTGCAGGAAGTGGAACATGGACAGGCCTAACATTAAGTTGCCAATGTTGTATTGCTCAAAGACAGTAAGGTTCATTGAAATGAATGTCCTGAAAAAAAGAGCACATGGCTTGAATGTATGGTGCATCAAATATTTTCTTTAATGCTTTTCTGGTAGACACTATTCGTCTGTAAGTAACATAAAGTTGATCATTTTCAAATTAAGGACAATTTTACTTGCTAAAGCATGGAAATAAGTATCTTTAAAACGGTATTTTGTGTAGGGATGCACCAATCCGATACCTGGATTGGTATCGGCTCTGATACTGACATTTTTAGATGGATCGGATATTGGTTCGATGAGCCCGATACAAATCCGATACTATGTGTTAGTCATGTTCGTTACTGTCAAGCCCAAAAACTGACATAAAAGAACCATAAAAGCACCATTAAAGTAGTCCATATGACTCGTGCATTTTAATTTAAAGCCACTTGAAAACATGCTATAGTTCTGTGAATCGTAAAAAGCTATGTTTAATAAGTAAATATATAGTACGCACAGTGCCAGCGCATTAGTGAATGGTGCCGCTCTGTTGACACACAAACTCATGCGTAGGCTGGTGATACACTGGTGGCTATTTTTAGCCTTCACACGGTGCACAATATTTGAGCACTACTCACGAACAACATCTCAAATGTAGATGATCAATAGTTCATTTCACTTATAATATGCATTTTATTATTACTGACCAGAATTTGAATAAGAAGCGAATTAAACTACTGTGAACTCACCTACATACAGACATGCTTACAGGACTTCCTGGAGAGTTCAGAATTAGTTAAAAATAAAAGCGCTAGGGTTTAAAGTTAAAGATACACGATTTAATATATTATTGTTGTATTTAAAATTATAAAAGTCAATGGTTATTATAATAATAATAATAATAATAATAATAACACTAATAATGTATTATTATTATTATTATTATCATTATTATTTGTTTACAAATTATAACAATATTTAAGTTGACTGGGTTCCAAAAAATAACTGTGTGAATGAAAAGTGGACTGATATCTAACAACTAAATTGAACAAAAAAGAGAGCTGAATCCTTTATAGTTCATATACAAATTGAAAAAATTATTTTCTACTGAAGACTTAGACTGGACTTACTGTTAATTTTCCTGCTACATTATCCAGTAAACTAGTTAACAATAAAGTTTTTCTGAGTGACTCCAGTCAGGCTTCCTAAGTAACCAAATTGGCCTGGTTGTTAGGGAGGGTAGAGTCACATGGTGTAACCTCCTCTTGGTCACTATAATGTGGTTCTCACTCTCGGTGGGGCGCGTGGTGAGTTGTGCGTGGATGAAGCAGCACCTCCTCCTAATGAAGATGGGCCCTCAGGATGACCCAGAGGCATACCTGGGCCTCTTTGAGCACTCAGCAACCGCCTCCAGCTGGCCTCAAGCCCAGTGGGCCCTCCACCTGCTACTGCTGCTTTCCGGGAAGGCCCAACTTGTAGCGCAAAAGCTGCCAGCTGCGGACCGCCTGGACTATGTGAAACTGAAGACCGCTGTCCTGCAACGGATGGGTCGCACCCCCGAACAACATTGCCAGCAGTTCCGCTCCATTACGCTGAGTGAGGTTGGCCGCCTGATTGCATTTGCCCAGCAGCTCCGGGATGCCTGCCGAAAATGGGTGCTAGCCAGGGAAGGGCGCACCATGGAGGACATAATATAGCTGATGGTGCTCAAGCAGCTGACCGTTCGTCTGCCAAAGTAGACTGCGGAATGGGTCCAGTGCCATCGCCCCACGTCGGTGGACGATGCCGTCCAGCTGGCCGAAGCCCACATGGCGGCCTACCCAGAAGCCGGCAAGCAGTCCAAGTCTCTCTCTCTCTCTCTCTCCCTCTCTCTTCTACTCCCCCTTCTGCTCCTCCCTCTCGACCTGTTCCCGCCCCCCGGAAACAGGCGTACTTACCCATCTGCGGGCTGCACTACGCGCTGACCCCCTACCCCTCTCCATCATCTTTCCCAGGGTGATGTCTCCACTGCCACGGGTGCAGCCGGGGAGCCTGGGCCGGTCTGTTGGCGTTGCGGGGAGCCAGAACATGTCCAGGACAGGTGTCAGGTAATGGAAGTGGGGACATGGATCCGGGTCCCTGACATGCCACAGGCCGCCCCCGATTGAGCTGGGACGTATCGCATACCTGTAAGGATTAAGGGGCATACATACCAAGCCCTGGTGGATTCGGGTTGCAATCAAACCTCGATCCACCACGGCTTGGTTCATGATGGGGCTTTGGGTACAAATCACAAAGTGTTGGTGAGGTGTGTGCATGGGGATGTTTACAAATACCCAGTAGTGACCACTGTTATTCAATTTCGGGGTGTAAAACATAGAGTGGAGGCCGCGGTTAATTCCCGCCTCACCCATCTGCTGATTTTGGGAACAAATTGGCCGGGGTTTAAAAGATTATTAAAAGTGTGGAGCTGTGATTTTAATCTTGAAATATCAGCTTGTCTTGCTGTTAAATGAAGGCACTGCATGACGAAACTATTCTTTTTTTTTAATTTATTTTTTACTGTGCGGAGCAAAGAAAGTGTTTCATTTTGAAGAGCTTGATGCTGCAGCAGTGATTGAGTGACAGTCTGTGACAGCATGCACAGCTGTGAACTTCCGTTCTCGTAAAAGTCCCATTCAATAATTTCTCAATAAATTACATATTAATTAAAATTAAACCCAGTAATGTAACAACAGGAACGCCACCCATTGTAAAGAAGTAAAAGTAAAAGAAATTCATTAGAAATTTACTTGAGTGAGAGTAAAAAGTACCCACTTTTAAACCTACTCTAAATATATATATATATATATATATATATATATATATACAGGTGCATCTCAATAAATTAGAATGTCGTGGAAAAGTTCATTTATTTCAGTAATTCAACTCAAATTGTGAAACTCGTGTATTAAATAAATTCAGTGCACACAGACTGAAGTAGTTTAAGTCTTTGGTTCTTTTAATTGTGATGATTTTGGCTCACATTTAACAAAAACCCACCAATTCACTATCTCAAATAATTAGAATATGGTGACATGCCAATCAGCTAATCAACTCAAAACACCTGCAAAGGTTTCCTGAGCCTTCAAAATGGTCTCTCAGTTTGGTTCACTAGGCTACACAATCATGGGGAAGACTGCTGATCTGACAGTTGTCCAGAAGACAATCACTGACACCCTTCACAAGGAGGGTAAGCCACAAACATTCATTGCCAAAGAAGCTGGCTGTTCACAGAGTGCTGTATCCAAGCATGTTAACAGAAAGTTGAGTGGAAGGAAAAAGTGTTGAAGAAAAAGATGCACAACCAACCGAGAGAACCGCAGCCTTATGAGGATTGTCAAGCAAAATCGATTCAAGAATTTGGGTGAACTTCACAAGGAATGGACTGAGGCTGGTGTCAAGGCATCAAGAGCCACCACACACAGACGTGTCAAGGAATTTGGCTACAGTTGTCGTATTCCTCTTGTTAAGCCACTCCTGAACCACAGACAACGTCAGAGGCGTCTTACCTGGGCTAAGGAGAAGAAGAACTGGACTGTTGCCCAGTGGTCCAAAGTCCTCTTTTCAGATGAGAGCAAGTTTTGTATTTCATTTGGAAACCAAGGTCCTAGAGTCTGGAGGAAGGGTGGAGAAGCTCATAGCCCAAGTTGCTTGAAGTCCAGTGTTAAGTTTCCACAGCCTGTGATGATTTGGGGTGCAATGTCATCTGCTGGTGTTGGTCCATTGTGTTTTTTGAAAACCAAAGTCACTGCACCCATTTACCAAGAAATTTTGGAGCACTTCATGCTTCCTTCTGCTGACCAGCTTTTTAAAGATGCCGATTTCATTTTCCAGCAGGATTTGGCACCTGCCCACACTGCCAAAAGCACCAAAAGTTGGTTAAATGACCATGGTGTTGGTGTGCTTGACTGGCCAGCAAACTCACCAGACCTGAACCCCATAGAGAATCTATGGGGTATTGTCAAGAGGAAAATGAGAAACAAGAGACCAAAAAATGCAGATGAGCTGAAGGCCACTGTCAAAGAAACCTGGGCTTCCATACCACCTCAGCAGTGCCACAAACTGATCACCTCCATGCCACGCCGAATTGAGGCAGTAATTAAAGCAAAAGGAGCCCCTACCAAGTATTAAGTACATATACAGTAAATGAACATACTTTCCAGAAGGCCAACAATTCGCTAAAAATGTTTTTTTTATTGGTCTTATGATGTATTCTAATTTTTTGAGATAGTGAATTGGTGGGTTTTTGTTAAATGTGAGCCAAAATCATCACAATTAAAAGAACCAAAGACTTAAACTACTTCAGTCTGTGTGCACTGAATTTATTTAATACACGAGTTTCACAATTTGAGTTGAATTACTGAAATAAATGAACTTTTCCACGACATTCTAATTTATTGAGATGCACCTGTATATATATATATATATATATATATATATATATATATTTTTTTTTTTTTTAAGTTACTCAAGTAAATGTTTAGCCCCTCACATCCCCCCTCAACTCGAGCCCTTTGGTTTAGCTTCATGATGTGAAAAGCACAGAGTTTTTTTTTATTTTTTATGATTAACATTTTTATTGATTCCTACATCGAACACAGTAAAGCAAAACATAAATACACAGAATCGACATTTAACTCTCACTACCACCCCTCACCATCCCCAACCCCACCCCTCAACAAAATTCCAACATTGGTGCAACAATCAACCCCTGAACATCCCCCAGAACAAAAAAAAAACAGAAAAAAAGTGTGCATTAACCCCACGCAGGACAGCGCCAACCGGCATCCATCCCTCTAAACTCAAACAGTCCATGTACGCCTACGAGAGCCCCCGCAACAAATTTGCCGTCAGATTGCTCAAGTCCGGTGCTTCTATACAAATTCTGTGAGATAGAATTACACAACAGAATATAATCTATAAAACAAACTCCAGCCAATAGGCAGAATAAACACAAATAATGTGTAGATTCACCCACATAACTGTCCCGAAGGAGTGTTCCTCTACAAAGCAAGCTCCAGCCGCTAGCACAAAAAAAAAAAAAAAAAAAAAGCCATTCAGATTCCTCGGGCAGTCAAACGAATGTTCAGTGAGCTGGCCCATTCAGCTGTTACATGAGTGCAACAGATTCCCTAATCACTCCAATGTTTTGCAAGAAATATTCCACAAAACAAACTCCATCCAATAGGAGGCTGCATGTTTGTATTTATGCACAAAGAACATGCAGATTCATCCACAAACTGTCCTGAAGGAGTGTTATTCCACAAAACAAATTCCAGTTGCTAACGGAACCAGCACAAAAAGAAACAAAAAGGCCCTCAGTTTCCTCGGACAGTTAAGTGAATATTCAGCGAGTCAGGCCCACTCGGCTGCATTAAGAGCATCACACAATGAATTACTCATTCCATTGACTTTATGAAGGATATCGGTTGCTGTGGGCATGTAAATATTTTGCGGCCATCCTTACTATCTATTCTCAATTTGGCCAGGAACATCAGTGCAAAAGCAATCTTCTTTTGATGTAAGAGTTTCTTGCATTCCTTGAATCAATCACGTTTCTCTCGTCGAATTCGCAAAACCTGGGAACAAGAAAATGCTGTGGTTCTTCCAAGAAAGCCTTCCTTTACTCCTTGCCTTGTGTAACACGAGATCTTTATCGAATGATCTCAGAAATTTGGCCAGAATTGATCGGGGCCTGTCTCCCTCCGCAGATCTCCGAGCCAGAACTCTGTGAGCTCGCTCGATTTCCAGCTTATGGCCTGTTATGTCGAGCAGACTCGGGAAAAGCCCGTCTAGGAATTTCACCATATCTCGGCCTTCTTTGTTCTCAGGAATTCCAACAATTTCGGACATGGTTTTGCCGGTTACGATTCTCAAGGTCTTCCAACTTTTCCCAGATGCGCTCCAAGTCTACCTTGGACGCTAATCCATCCATTTCTCAACATCCATCACTCTTGTAACCAACTCAGTGAATTTCATCTCCATGGCAGTGATCGATCGACGTATTACAGCAAGATCCTCCAAGTCAGCAACGACCTTCGTCAGCATTGCCGACATGTTCAACAGTTGACTCTGAATCTCTTTCACCTCACTGGCCAAATTGAGTCCCGGGTTTTCGGTCTGCTGCTCAGGGGCTTCAGCTTGAGCACGTAAGTGTCTTTTCATTTCTGCAGAGCCCGAGGATTTTGAATTCTTTGACATATTGTCTTCCTAGAACAGTTATTGAACAGGGTGTATCGAATCTCACCGGTTTATGACACAAAAAGTATTAAAAACTAGCAAAGTGCGCAGAGCTCGCCGTTCACACGTCCGAAACTCGCAATGTGCCACACGACTCCGAAAAGCACAGAGTTTAATGAATATTATCCCGAATGTCAACTCGAACATTAACTTTATTGCATCAGTTTTATGATGGTGTCAGAATCATGTGAATGAGATGAAATATCGGAGAGAGAGATGACAGAAGTGTCCCTGTTTATGAAAGTGTCCATGGTGCGAGCAATTCTCATTCTGGAGCTGTACAGGGAGGGGAGCAGGCTGCCGATGATTTTCTGTGCACACAACATGCTGTTTCCACTTGCAATAATGCAGAGCCAATGCCGTGAATGATAATGCAGAGCCAACCCAAAGAGACACAGAGAATGAAATGACAGCAAATTCACAGTTTATTTATTACCGGTGTAGTCTAGGGCTAGTAACATCTCGAATTTCTCACTGAATATGCTGGATTCAGTCACGTTATGCCTTCCTTAAAGTTGTCAGAATGTTCTTTTACCATAATCAAGCTCCTAATTAGAGCTCTGTAGTAGGGTTGCACAGTAGACCAGTGCTACAGTAGTATCGCAATACTAAACTTCAAAATAATGGCAGTACCACAGTATTTTAAACGGTAGTACCATCAATATGGTAGTACTGTAAGTTATGTTATATGTGTGGTAGTAAATATAATTTTCACTAAAATCTTCATTTGAGTCAGACCTAAGTCTGCAATAACATTAAAAATGTAATCTTTTCGAGTGGCGTCCCTTTCACGCAGTGCCCTTTAAGAGCGCTAAATGCTGTTTAGAATTTGCCCCTTATATGGTATTGTTTCTTTTTTAAATGAGTTGTTTTTCCATGCTTCAAACACATACCTCTGAATCCCAGCATGTTAATTTGGCGATCGTGTCTCCTAATGGATAATATGGATTTAAGTAAAACTTTGGAGAGTGAGAAGCTTTTTAAAACACACAATTCATGTAATGAGATTTGGAATTATTTTGGGTTTTGTCTGATAAGACCGGGAAAATCCATATGCCGTTAATGTCGACAGAAATTTCAAGTCAAAGGGGGAAACACCAGCAACCTTATTAAACAGCTTCGGACACCCACTGCCTCTTCAGAATACACAAGGGTTAGTGCCACTTAATTTAACTTAAATTTTTTTATCTTAACATTTACAGATTTAATGCTTCTCTGACAAATCATATATTGCACTCATTTAATGTTTTTCCCAATTACAAATGCATGGTTTTGGTAACTTCGCAAGTTCGCACTTATGATTAGATCATGTCCCTGAGACGAGTGATCAAACCAGTGTGTGTGTGTGTAATCTGCACTCGTGCTGCTGTTTACCATGAGGGGCTAAAGCGGTTGTAATAATGAAAAAGCTGCTCAAAACAGTCTTTTTAATGTTACAATATCTTTATTTTTATGTTACCAACATTCAAATAATCACAGAAATAATGGAATAGAAGTTTAAAGCTATGCCGTTTGAACTGGCTGTTTATTTTAATTATTTTTTTAAACTAAGAATGTATTAGGTAACAAGTTATTCCATTTGAGCCTTATCCCTGTTCATCCATCAGTTATTTTTACCACTTCCGGAGCAACAAGTGGAATGACTAATTTCTAAGAACCACCTTTGCTATGACAAACTGTGTTAAGAATTAACACTATCATGTGGTATGTGATACTACTTGGTCTCGTGATACTTTAGCTGGTATAGTATCGTAAGATATGATTATGGTATCGTGACAACCCTACTCTGTAAAGTCGGCAACAAAGCAAAAAGTCAGATCAAACATTTACACACTATTTAATTTGTGTGAAGACTTTGATTTCAGCAGATCTTTCTCACATTTCAATGGCCGTTGTTTATACCGGAAGTAAGTTTACCCTGCGAGGGCACCCCTGGAAGTGAGAAACGCATAAGTGTGAAAAACACCAATTGATTGAATTAAGATTAAGCCTAAAAGGTGGGATCCTTATGATTTTTAGTTGGATTATGCACAAGGGTGATGTAGTCACCCATCCTTGTCTTGCTGAACAGCGAAAGAGGCCTTTGAAAGGGCCTGATTTCCTTCTCTCTCCCTCTGTGGAAAACATAGCTGAATGTCACACTATACTTTTCTTACAAGCCTTATGGGTGTAAGGGGAAAGTACAGTTGCATTTCTAATTTTCTCCAGGTCTGACTCAGTAATACTGGGCTGATGAACACTGGTGTCTTTTCCGTTTTCCCTGTAGTGCTTCACAACTGATTTAAAGAAAGCACTGCATGACTTGATGATGTTATGTTTTGTCATGTGATGGTTTATCCCAGCTCTGAGACTCATCAGACATGCTACACTATATTGGAATCCAGAGGTCATTTGAACAGAGGCATAAAAGTCTCGCAATGTCTCATTACCGGGCACAGCAGAGTAGGTGCATTAATAAATATGACTGGAACTACCTGTGCATTAAAGGGGACCTATTATGCAAAATTCACTTTTACATGGTGTTTGAACATAAATGTGAGTCAGCAGTGTGAGTACGCAACCACCCTACAATGTTAAAAGTCCACCCACTCCTCTTTCTTATATTTCTATTAATCTAAAACAGTGTCTCAAAATGACTGGTTTTGGTATCCACTCTAAAGTGTTGTCACTTTAGAGCAGGCCTCACCCATGACTGGTGACGGACTCAACCCTATTATCATAGATCCTCCCCTGAGTGATCTACACACAGTCCGCCATTTTTTTCCGCGCTGGAGCAGCTACAGTGAGAAGAATAATGTCATAAGTGTCATACGTGTTCTGTTGTAGGCTGTAAAAGTGAATATAAGAGTCTTCATGTACTCCCGGCATCAGAGCCACTGAAGACACAGTGGACAAGTTTTGTTTTTGAAGAAAATGTTCCCCAAAACATACCAAAATTCGTGTATGTTTGTGCAAATCATTTTTACACCGGACTGCTTTGTGAATAGGGTCAATATAAAGCAGGCTTTTCTAAATATTTGATTCTCAAGCATGGATCAGTACCGACTATTCGTGTTCCAGCTTTATACCCTGAAGATGTAAGTATCGCACTTTATATTTTGTGAATGTTTGCAAATCGCATGATGCAAGACAACCCCCTAAAATGTCATGTCTTGTTATAGCACATAGCTAACATCATTATAGTATATTTTTGTGTTGCTCATCCATTGTTGCTAAATGGCTGAAAAACACTGCGGTATTTACGGTGTCAGTCATATTGGTTCTGATTTGTTGTTGCTATAGTATCCGAAGCATGAGCTGTAAAGGCACAGCCCTCTTCCAGAAAGGGGTCGGAGAGCAGTAGCTCATTTGCATTTAAAGAGACACACACGAAAACAGCGTGTTTTTGATTCCACCCAAAAAGAGGCATTTACAACACTCCTTTGCGGCCGCCTTCCCCCTCTCTAGCGGCTGCCGCCGACCCTGTCCTCATCCTTTTACTTAAGCTGCCTCCCCGGCCGCCAGACCCTGTCCCCTTCCTGGAGATGCTTGCCTGTCTGCCGGACCCCTCCCCCTTCCTGGATCTACCTCCCTGGCTGCCTGACTCTGTCCCCTTTCTAAAATTGCTTTCCTGGCCACCAGACCCCACCCTCACCTTGGAGCCACCTCCTGGGTTTCCCCCAAACTCCCCCCTTTCGTTGGTACTACCTGCGCCCTCCAAGTCTGTCTCCTGCCCTCCTGCTTTGCCAGCCCTCCTCTGGTTTGCTCTGCCTTGGTCTTTCCCACTGGCCCCATCCTGGTCTGCCCCGCTCTGGACCGTTTCTGCCGGTCTTTCAGTTTTGTTTTGAGTGTTTTTGTTTTTGGTCACATTGGGACGCAAGGTGTTGTCCCTTAGAGAGGGGGTAGTGTCAGTATCTTGCCTTCAGTCTGGTTTCTCATTTATCCTTTAGTGACAGGATCCTGATAATTATATTTGTTGTCTCTTTTCTTCTGTTGTGTTCTCTATCTTGTTCTCTGCCCCGCATGTTTCTGTCCTTGTAATTCCCTGGCCACACCCCTTGTTTCTTTCATTATAAGTAAATTTTCTTCACCTGCCCTACTCATTTGCCCTCTTGATTTCTCCCCTCTTTATATTCCCCTTGTGTGCACTGTCCTGTGTTGGATTCTTCCTCTTGTTTACCTCCAGTTTGGTCAGGTTTTCCCTATTGGCCCAGTTCATTTTTGTTTCTATAGTTTGTTTGTTTTTATTTTGTTGTGGGATCTCTCATGGGATTTTTGGTTTACACCCTTTGAACTCTGTCTGGACATTTTTTATTTTGTTTTGCATTTGTTTTTGTATTTTTGTTCTTTGCGATTTTTTTTTTTTTTTTTTTTGCATTCGTCTGTCTGTATTTGGGTTCTTCATACACAAACCTGACTGTGTGTGTATATTGTCGTGAGAATATTGATACAGAATTCTGAGGTAAAACATCACAGTATTCTCTAAGCTATATATTTTTTTTCTCCCGATTCCAATTTTAGGAGTAAGTTCCTAAATGGCAAGAGGCCTCAATGAGGTGAAGACATGACTTACTGACTTGGATCCTGATGTGGTTGACTTGCTCACCAAGTGTCTTGGCTTCAGCAAACCTGCAAAAATTAAACAGTCAGTGTGCGGAAGTTTTATAATCTTTGTAAGAATGTATCACTTTTGAAAACATATCATGTGTGACATCAATGAATACTAATCAAACAAATTTTGTCAAAGAGGGCCCTATTTTTCTTTTTTTCAAGATGACTAACTTTGCATGAAAGCAAACAACAAGTAGAGAGTAGAGTGCTTGATTTACATTCTACAGAGATCCCCTTGTTTGATAAAAGGTAAAAGATGCTATCAAAGAATAGAGAAAATGTATTTATAGTAAATCTTAAAAACAATATTTAATAATAAAAGTAATTAATTATAAAAGTGTCTTGAGCCACTACATTTGAGCTGATTAGACTCTGATTGAGTTACCTGCAGAAAATGTTAGATCTTATACACTTTACATTATTGTAAAGTAATGTGTATTCTCTTAAACAGGGAAATCTACAGTAAATCTTTTGAGAATTATTTTGGACAACAGCATTTCTGTTGCAAATAGGGATGGGAATCATAAGGAATTTAATTACTCTGGTTCTGATTCATTTTAACAATTTTGGTTCTGATTCCTCTTAATGATTCTTTCAGTACTTTTGGATAAGAATTATCTGGAAATAAGAAATGCAGTTCATATGACATTTTCCTGCCTTAAATAGCCTGTTGCCAAATGATGAGATAATTTCATTTTTCTAAAGAGCAGATATAACAAATCAGAAATAAATGTAATACAGTTACTTTATGCATAAATGCAATCCAATAATTTATTCTAACCATCTATTAAACAAAAAATAAATCTGATATTATTATTATTATTATTATTATTATTTGTATTATTATTAAACTCATTGATTAAATTCTCATTAATTAAACTCATTAATTAAACTCATGTATATATTTAACTGCACATTGTTATATGAACAACCAGTTAGCAACTGCACTGCCTGACTGATGTCTCAAAGATCTGAAGTACAACAATAAATAAACACAGTAACGAAATTTTATTCCGTGTACGGATGTAACTGTGTCGCGATTTACGGTGTACCACGGTTTTAAAAAGAGATGGTTAACATACCGTTAACATTTATAATTTACAGTATTGCATTCACTATATTACTTTTATTTTCACTGTATTACTTTTTTTTCTAAAATCCAAGTACAGGAATGAAAGTTTCCATTGTAAATATCAGTTAAATAAAGAGTGAATCAGCTACATTTACACATCATATAAGCTTGATCAAATAAATCTCTAGATTGCAACGTGCGTCTCCTGTTTCACTGAACCGTCACTTCATTTTAAAAGCCACGCGTGCGAACTGCATGGCAGAGAGAGCACAGCGCATTGAAATATCAAAGTCTGAACCTTTATTTCTCCCTCCTTGTGACTGAAGTTGGTGTGGGAATATTTTGGTTACTTAAAAGACCCTCAAGGCACCATCAGTGTAGTTGATGTTTACCCTGTCGAAAAAAGCGTCAGATCAGGCAGGGTGTCGGGGTTGTATGTGTTTTGTTCCATGCCATGTTTGTTCCTGTCATGTGATCTTGTCATGTGGTCCCCTGGTCATGTGATTTCATGTTTCCCTCCATGTTCATGTGTCTTGTATTCATTGGTTTATTGTCTTGTTAACTCGTTATCAGTTCTAGTTTGTCGTTGGTTTAGTTTATTAGTCTTGTTATCTTGTTTATAGTTCTGTCTGTTCATTGGTTGTCTTGTTACCTATGTCTGTGTATTTAAGCCCTCATGTTTGCCATTGTCTCTTGTCAGGTATTGTTAATGTAGGTTGTTTGGATGTCAAGTCAAGTCGTTTATGTTTATGTTTTGTTATGTTTTGGTTTCACGTTTTTGGTATCACTTATATAAATAAATGCACTTGGGTTCATCACATCATCATCTTCATTGTCTGCCTGTCATTGCCTGCCAGCATCGTTACAGAATACCTGACCGACCAAAATGAACCCAGCAATCCAGCTTCTTCGTTTACACCAGAGGAATCGTCCCCTGGAGGATTATGTCACGGAGTTTTGTGGTCTTTGCTACATTGTCGATTTTAATGAGATTGCCCTCAAGGACTGTTTTCGCTTTGAACTTAATGAGCCAATCTCTTCCCTGATCTCTTCCCCTATGGAGCTAGCACCATATTTTGCCCCGGATCCTGAGTCTGCTCCATCCCATGTCACAGCAATGCCTCAGCCTGTTCCATGCCATGTCACAGCCACACCTGAGCCTGCCCCATGCCATGTCACAGCCACAACTCAGTCTACTCCATGCCAAGTCACAGCCATGCCTGAAACTGCTCCATGCCATGTCACAACCAAGTTTCAGTCTGCTCCATGCAATGTCTCAGGCTCACCTCTGGTCAACCAGCCAACACCCACATCTGCCACGTCCAACAAACCAGCATTACAAGCCTCGTCTGTCCCAGAGCCAGCATTGCAAACCTCGTCCATTCCAGAGCCATCCCTCATTGGGCTATTTGAGTTGGAATTGGTTCCCGCCCTTGTAAGCATCCTGAGTTCTCCTGATCAGCCGGTTTCCCCCAAGATACCAGTTCGATCATCACCCTCTGAGATATCCCAGACACAGAGAACTTTTGAACCTTTGACTCCGCCTAGACCCTCCAAGCCCTGGACTCCGCCTTGGCCTGTCGATCCCTCAACATCACCTCAGCTCTACGTTCCCTCGGCTCCACTGCGGTCCTTCAGCCTGTCAGCTTTACCGGGGTCCCTCGTCCCTGCAGCTCCTCCTTGTTCTGTCAGTCACCTGGCTCCACCTTGACTCTCCGATCCTCTGGCTACGCCTCGTCTCTCAGATCCTTCAGCTCCACCGGGGACCTCCATCCCTACGGCTCCGCCTCAGTCTTCCGATTCCCCCAGCTCCGCCTTGCTCCTACGAGCCTCCGGCGCCGCCTTGGTCCTCCCTGCCTCCGGCTCCACCCTGAGCACCATACTCTCCGGGTATCCAGTTCTCCATGGCTCCGTCCCTCGCGCCTCTCACAGCTCTGCCTTCCATGGCTCCACCCCTCGAGCTTCTCGTGGCTCCACCCCGGTCTCATGCTCCACGCCCTGTCTCACCAGGCCATGCCCCACACCTTGTTTCACCATGTTTCCATGTCATGCCACGTAACCACGTCAAGTCACCACGCCCCCCCCCCAGCTCCCTCTTGAACTATGTGTTTTTGTTTTGGGGCATTGGGAGCTGCCCCTAGAGGGGGGGATATATCAGGGTTGTACGTGTTTTGTTCCATGCCATGTTTGTTCCTGTCATGTGATCTTTTCATGTGGTCCCCTGGTCATGTGATTTCACGTTTCCTTCCATGTACATGTGTCTTATTTTCATTGGTTTATTGTCTTGTTAACTTGTTATCAGTTATAATTTGTCATTGGTTTAGTTTATTAGTTTTGTTATCTTGTTTATAGTTCTCTCTGTTCACTGGTTGTCTTTTTACCCATGTCTGTGTATTTAACCCCTCATGTTTGCCATTGTCTCTTGTCAGGTATTGTTAATGTACGTTGTTTGGATGTCAAGTCAAGTCGTTTATGTTTTGTTATGTTTTGGTTTCACGTTTTTGGTATCACTTATGTAAATAAATGCACTTGGGTTCTTCACATCATTGTCTTCATCATATGCCTGTCATTGCCTGCCAGCATCGTTACACAGGGAACACTTCAAACCTGAAGAGCCATATCCATGATCATCACCCCAAGGAATATTCAGAGATGAATGTAAGTGAAAATACAGTATATAGGCTCATGGTGCGAATTACGGGGGGTCTAAGAGGGCCTCAGACAGACAGGAGACCCCATAGAAAGCTAATTTTCTTCAAGGGGTCTCATTTTAAATCATGCGATTGTTTAAATACAACATTATATTTTAATGCTATAGAAGGCCTAAAATATATACATTTAATTTGACATCAAAATGTTTAAATGGGTGTGATTTTTTTTTTTTAAACCTGATCGGAGTCTGAGATAATCAAGCAGCACCCTAGAGCTGCGCTGCACCCTCGTGTGCACGGGACGGTACATGTCTTTTGCACTCTTTGTATGATGGAATTTAATAATCATCAAAGCTCAACAAGATCATCCATGAGTGCAACAAGGCATGGAACATGAACACCAGCGAAGTGGTAGGTCTACAGCATCTAAAAACTTGCAAATCAAATCAGTCAGAAACTTGTGGATGCACAAGACAATGGGACAGTGTGTCCTGAAAATGAACAGAATACAAATTCGGCTTTTATCTCGAATGTAAATCTTTATATTGTGTGAAAATATGTAAAGAGCAAAGAGATGTAGGTGCAAAACAGTAGAAAAACAAGTGATTTTAATGTTATCATAAAGATAGAGAACAAAATGGTGGGGGCTTTTTTTCCTGTTTTACCATTAATATTATATTTCAAAACAGCATAAAAAGATTCTGAATAATTTTATCCATTTCCCCTGGCATTATTTCTACTTCATTCACAAGATGTGCCTGAAGGGAAATACCTGGAAGTAGAAAAACATTTTTTTAATATAGGCCTATGTATTATCATTTATAATGTTGCTTGTGTTTCAAAAATCAGTTAGGGACAGTAACAACGAACTATAAAGATTTAAAATTTATTTATCCATCCATTAAAATGGCCCAGCATCACATCCAATCAGATGATTCGTTGCTGTATTTTTCAAATCATTTTAGCAAGGCACCTCATCACTGTGATACCGTAATTTTTGTGAAGGTTATCATACCATAAGCATTTCATACCGTTACACCCCTAATTTAGAGTTGGACATTCATAACTTGGGCATGAGCCTAAGATTAATTCAGTAACCACTCTGACTCATGTAGAAGGTTTTTTTTATTCACTATAAAGAATCGGCTCATGAGAGTAATTTTTCGGCAATTGGACTACAGTGGAAGCACTGGATGTTTTGCGCTGTAGATTCAAAAGAATCGGTTCAGTAGAGTAATTCATTCAGGAATTGACTACACTTGATGCGCTGTTTCATGCAGCAGATTCAAAAGAACCGGCCCATAAGAGTGATTCGTTCAGGAAACTCTTGGTGCGCTGCATGTTTTTACGCTCCAGATTCAATAGAGGGAAGCGCTGCCATTGAATTGTGCTGCAGAAAACACTGTCAGAGTATTTTAGTTTATTGTTCCGTCCGCATCGGCAGAAAATTGCTCATGCGAGAACCGATAACGGAAACGAAAGTTGTGAAAATTAAACAGTTACAGTATTTAAAAAAAAAATGGAACAGTTCTCATTTCCCAACCCTAATTGTAGCACACTGACCTATGTTTCAGTAAGGCGATGTTGTCTTCAAAAGCTAAACGGTCTTCATGGTCCCTCAGAAAGACTTCAAATGCCTCCTGCTGACCCACAGACAGTTCTGGTGCTGATAGGGAAGAGTGGATCATAGTTAAAGTTAAGAGACTGTTTTTTTAATCAGTTCAAGTAAACATTATCCACCATGTAATCAAATTACATTCAGTTTGATTTATTCTGATTGGTCACTTGCAACATTAGGTGGTTAAATGTGTTTCGCTGTTAACCCCAGGGAAGGTGCCGCTCTCCTCTCTAGTAATTTGGCTTCTAGTCTTAATAGTGATAGTGTTTGACTCACTGGGGCCCAGGTAAGAGAGCAGACAGACCGGCTAAACCGACCATCTGTTACATGCCTAGAGACGTCACACAGGTCACATAAACTACAACATTTAGAGACTGTATCACCTAGATATCATATAGAGACTGTGTCTGTTCCCCGAACAACCAAACACAAACCTCCCACTAAATCATTTAGAAAAAATTTGATTTAGGTCAAACTTGAAAAAAAAATTTTTTTAAGATAAACATCATATAAAGGTAGGGCTACTAAACATTAGATCTCTTTCAACCAAAGCATTAATTGTAAATTAAATGATTACAGATCATAGTTTGGATGTGCTCTGTTTGACTGAAACCTGGCTTAAACCGGATGAATATATTCGTTTAAATGACACTACTCCCCCAGGTTATTGTTGACATGAGCCTCATCTGAAGGGTCAAGGAGGAGGTGTTGCTACAATTTACAGTGACATTTTTGGTGTTACTCAGAGGACAGGATATAACTAAGTCTTTTGAACTAGTAATGCTTAATGTGACACCATCAGATATAAATAAATATCTCTGTCGTCTTTTGCCCTTGCTACAGTATATAGATCACCCGGGCCGTATTCTGATTTCCTTGGTGAATTTGCAAATTTTTTATCAGATCTAGTAGCTACTGTAGATAGAGCTTTAATTGTTGGTGACATCAACATTCACAAAGATAATGAAAATGACACATTGGGATTACAATTTATCGATATTCTCAACTCACTTGGAGTCAGACAAAATTTGGCAGCCCAACTCATCGGCATAATCATATGCTAGATTTAATTCTGCCATATGGAGTTGATGTTCATACTATAGAAATTCTACCGCAGAGTGATGACATCTCAGATCATTACTTCGTCTCTTGTTTGCTGCGATCAGCTAATGTCACTCAATCTACACCAAGCTATCATTCAGGTAAAACTATTCTTTCGACCACTAAAGATAGCTTCACTAATAATCTTCCAGAATTGTCTCACATACTCAGTAAGCCAAAAAGTCTATAAGAACTTGATGTAATAACAGAAAATATAAATACAGTCTTCTCTAGCACTCTTGATAGTGTCGCCCTCCTTCGATTAAAGAATATTAAAGAAAAAAGCCCTGCACCATGGTACAATGATCACACTCATGCTGTCAAGAGAGCAGCTTGGAAAATGGAGCGCAAGTGGAAGAATACAAAATAAGAGGTATTTCGCGGTGCGTGGAAGGATAGTGTCTGTAGCTACAGACAGGCACTAAAAGCTGCCAGATCAGCATATTTGATCAAACTCATAGAAAATATCCACAACAATCCTAGGTGTTTATTCAGTACTGTGGCTAAATTGGTTAGAAATAAAGCCTCAACTGAACCAGATATTCCATCGCAGCACAATAGTAATAACTTCATGAATTTCTTTACTGATAAAATAGAAATAATAAGAAATAAAATTGGAATTATGCAATCACCTGACACAGCACCTCAGAAAACAGTATCTCAATAATTTTCCTCATGAGCAACTTCAATCCTTCGTTGTCATAGGTCATGAAGAGCTAACAAAACGTATCAAAAATCAAAAGCCACAATATGTATGTTAAGATCCAATACCAACTAAGCTCTTAAAAGAGGTATTACCTGTAATCTCAGAACCTCTTCTTAATACTGATCGACCGATATGGGTTTTTTTAATGGCTGATATCCAGAGTGCAGGGTGGCCGATAGGCCGATACAAAGCTGATACATCACACAATTTAATATAGTAAATAACATAAACATAAAATAGCTAAAAAAAAAATTTAATAAACTCTTATTTAGCACCACATTTACTAAATTTCACTTTGTAAAAAATAATCTAAAAAAATTATATTGCATTTTAAATGGTAGATAGACAAAGTTTCTTCTGATTTCTGTTTAGTCATCAAATTTTAGTAATTTATTTGCCCATGAAGAAATAACAGTACACACAGTAGTCCCACAACCATGGATGGCATGTCCACATTAGCAACTGCATTTTATAAAAAAAATACAGAATCAAACAAATTTGACATATAGTGCATAGTGAATAAGACATTTACCTACAGCACATGTAAAGCACATTTACTTTGAAGTTGCACTCATACGCTCGTGTGGATCCAGCGAGCAACAATCTCCTGACAGTCTGGATCATCTGCTTGGATTGTCACAGACTGACAATCATGATTTTTGAATCAGAGGAACTTTTAATCCTTAAGTTTTGATTCTGGCAGATAGAATACGCGCTTCAGAGGAAGATATTAGATGAGCACTCGATGGTAAGAAAACGCTGGATTTATCATGAGGTTCATGAATTACATCTGTTTAAACAAGATATCTGCATATTTGCAGATGGTATATAATAGACATTTTATTGATAATTACCTTTTATCATTAGAAAAGAAAGTTAAAAGTGACAGGGAACTGCTGAGGAGAGACTGATAGAATACGTGCTTTAGAGGTAAATAAATGAGTGCTCCACAGGATGCTGGATCTGCTTAAGTTGTGTGAGGTTGGTTTATTACATCTGTTTAAACAAGAAATGTGCATATTTGCAGACGTTATATGATATTTTTTTTTTTATATATTTACCTTTTTATCATTAGACAAGAGAGTTAAAAGTTACAGGGAACTGTTGAGGAGAGAGAGGGATCATGAAACAGGTGAGAACTTTAACATTATGAGCTCAAACACATCTGCCGTGGCTCTGATATGCGGACCGTTTAAATTAGACTGTGTTGCACATCGGTCTATTATTGTAGTAACATGATGGCACGTAACAACAAAATGAACCGTGACTGGTCGTTTACATGTCTCAGACGCTTCACATGCAAGCAGGCGATTCTCAGATCCCTCTAGAAACAAATCGGCCAAACAGGAACATTTATCGGCCGATGCCGATTATTAAACAATTCTGAATATCAGACGATTTATTGGCCTCTGCAATATAACGGTTAACCATTATTCTTAATATTATTAACTCCTCGCTATCCTTAGGACATGTCCCAAGAAACTTTAAAATGGCAGTTTTCAAACCATTTATTAAGAAACCACGGCTTGATCCTCACGAATTGGCTAATTAAAGACCGACTTCCACTGGGAGATATTATCAGGAATCGTGGAATAAGTTTCCACTGTAATGCCAACGATACCCAACTTTATATTTCTTCTAAACCCGACGAAATATCACAATTCTCTAAATTAGCAGAGTGTATCAATGAAATCAAAGATTGGATGGCCAGACATTTCCTTCAACTCAATTCCAACAAGAAAGATGTACTAATTATTGGACCAAAAACCTCTAAAAATAAGATGCTAAAATATAATTTGACTCTCGATGGATGTACTGTTATGTTGTCTTCTACAGCGAAGAACTTATGTGTTATATTTGATACCAATCTGTCCTTTGAAAATTGAATTTCCAATGTTTGTAGAACAGCATTCTTCCACCTCAGAAATATTGCTAAATTATGACACATGCTCTCTGTTGCGGATGCCGAAAACCTAATTCATGCGTTCATGACCTCAAGACTAGATTATTGCAATGCATTACTGGGAGGATGTCCAGCAAGTTCAATAAATAAACTTCAATTGGTTTAAAATGCAGCTGCCAGAGTGCTGACTAGAACCAAGAAATATGATCTTATTAGCCCAATTTTATCGTCATTACATTGGCTACATGTTAAATTTCATATTAATTTTAAAATTCTGTTAACTACATACAAAGCTTTGAATGGTCTAGCTCCACAGTATTTAAGTGACCTTCTACCACACTATATTCCATCACATTCATTATGATCACAAAATGCTGGCCTGTTAATAGTCCCTAGAATATCAAAATCCACAAAAGGAGGTAGATCCTTTTCCTATTTGGCTCCAAAACGTTCCCTATCTGTCACTCACTCGACGTTGTGTCGATGTAGTGACACTAGTGGTCCCTATACAAAACGCTGCAACTGGCTGAAATGTGTTACGTGAACTGGCGGTGTGTGATGGGCAGACCACTGTGTGCCTCATAGCCAGCACACCAGGCTGACACGTAACATCCCCCAACACTGTTATGAGTGTCGAATGGCCCTTTGGGACAAGTCGACTACCCAAAAGATAGAGACGGGCTAGCCCAGTCATGGCCTCTTATCCCCTTTTTTTTCCACTCCCTAAAAAAGGGGGGATTATCCGACTGGGCTGACCAGGTCTAGTCAGGGGGGTGTCCCTCCCAAGGGGAGGACACCGCGGAGGGGGGTATTTAAGTGGAAACATGTCACATGGTCTTGCCGAGCTATGTCGGAAGTATGCCATGTGGAGAAGTCCCATGGTAGGTCCTACCCTATGGGGAAGGAGTTACTACAAGCATGGAGACTGGGGCAGAGGGGACTCAGGGACTGCCCAAGGAAGACTCAGTTTGCCAACAGGGAAACGAATTAGCGGAAGATATACGTCGCACGGGGTTACCTACGGGGAACTGCCACATGCGGAGCACCTACCCCAGTACAGGGCTTTAGTTAGCACGTATACTGGGCCGGCAGCGAGTCTCTCCGAAGACTCAACTGCCACAGGGCTCGGAGGAAGTCAACCAGGGAACACAGTTTGTGAACACTACTGGGAGTTAACGGCGCATGTCTTCAGCTCAGGGGAGGTGAAAGGCGCTATGTGCAAGCGATACACCTGGCCGGCTGTCCTGGACTTACCTGCTTGTGCGTGCCACTACACAGGACGAAACCAGTTCCACCCGGAGGTTGTAGAACCTCGCAAAGGTGTTGGGTGTTGCCCAGCCCGCTGCTCTGCAAATGTCTGTTAGAGAGGCACCCCTGGCCAAGGCCCAGGAGGTCGCTACACCCCAGGGCGGCACATCCTGGGCATGATATGCCTTAATTATGGCGTCAATGAGCTAGTGGGCGATCCTCTGCCTGGAGACAGCTTTCCGCTGTGCACCAAAGCAGACAAAGAGCTGCTCAGAGACTCTAAAGCACTGCGTGCAATCCAAATAGCGTAAAGCACGCACCGGACACAGCAACGTCAGGGCTGGATCTGCCTCCTCCTGGGGCAGCGCTTGCAGGTTCACCACCTGGTCCCTAAAAGGGGTCGTGGGAACCTTGGGCACATAGCCCGGTTGGGGTCTCAGGATCACGTGAGAGTAGCCCGGACCGAACTCCAGGCACATTTCGCTGACAGAGAACGCTTGCAGGTCTCCTACCCTCTAGATGGAAGTGAGTGCAGTCAGGAGGGCAGTTTTCAGGAAGAGTGCCTTAAGCTCAGCTGACTGCAAAGGCTCAAAGGGGGCTCTCTGTAGACCCTGAAGAACTACAGAGGGGTCCCATGAGGGAATGATGTGTGGTCTGGAGGGATTCAGCCTCCTGGCACCTCTCAAGAACCTGCTGATCAGGTCGTGCTTCCCTAAGGACTTACCGTCCACTGTGTCGTGGTGTGCTGCTATAGCGGTTACATACACCTTCAAGGTGGAAGGAGACAGCCGCCCTTCCCACCTCTCCTGCAGGAAGGAAAGCACCGATCTGACTGCGCATCTCTGGGGGTCTTCCCGTCGGGAAGAACACCACTAGCGAACAGACGCCACTTAAAGGCATACAGGTGCCTCTTAGGTCTTCCGCGTCCCGTCCAGGGGCCAGACATGGAGATTCCAGAGGTCTGGTCATGGGTGCCAGATGGTGCCCCGTCCCTGAGAAAGGTCCTGCCTCAGGTGAATTCGCCGGGGGGGCTGTCGCGAGGAGCGTGAGGTCCGAGGGTGGGCCAGTAGGGTGCTACCAGGATGACCTGCTCCTCGTTCTCCCTGACCTTGCACAGGGTCTGTGCAAGTAGGCTCACTGGGGGAAACGCATTTTTGCGCAGTCCATGGGGCCAGGGTGTTCCAGAGCAGGCAGTGGGAGGATTCCTGGGAGGCGAACAGGTCTACCTGTGCCTGTCCAAATCGACTCCAGATCAGCTGGACCACCTGAGGGTGGAGTCTCCACTCTCCCCTAAGGGTAACCTGCCGTGACAGCGCATCCGCTGCAGTGTTGAGGTTGCCCGGGATATGAGTGACTTGCAGCGACTTGAGATGCTGCTGACTCCAGAGGAGGAGACAGCGGGTGAGTTGTGACATACAACGGGATCGCAGACCACCTTGATGTTGACATATGCTACCGTTGCTGTGTTGGCCGAACTAACACATGCTTGCCCTGGATCAATGGCTGGAACCTCCGCAGGGCGAGCAGAATTGCCAGCAACTCGAGGCAGTTGATGTGCCAACGCAGCCGCGGGCCCGTCCATAAGCCAGCCCGTTTTAGAGGTGTCTGTCGTGACCACAACGCGCCTGGAGACCTGCTCTAGGGTAACGCCTGCCAGTAGAAACGTGAGGTCGGCCCAAGGGCTGAAGAGGCGGTGACAGATCAGCGTGATGGCCACGCAATGTGTCCCGCGGTGCCATGCCCATCTCAGGACTCGAGTCTGAAGCCAGTGCTGAAGCGGTCTCATATGCAACAACCTGAGCGGAGTGGCCACTGCTGAGGATGCCATATGCCCCAGGAGCCTCTGAAAAAATTTCAGTGGAACCGCTGTTTTCTGTTTGAGTGCCTTCAAACAAGTCAGCACTGACTGTGCACGCTCGTTCATGAGGCTCGCCATCAATGAGACTGAGTCCAACTCCGAACCGAGAAAAGAGATGCTCTGAACCAGGAGGAGCTTGCTCTTTTCCCAGTTGACCTTAAGCCCTAGTCGGCTGAGGTGCGAGAGCACCAGGTCCCTGTGTGCACACAACACATCCCGAGAGTGAGCTAGGATTAGCCAACCATCGGGATAGTTGAGGATGCGAATGCCCACTTCCCTTAGCGGGACAAGGGCTGCCTCTGTGACCTTCATGAAAACGTGAGGGAACAAGGACAGACTGAAAGGGAGGACCTTGTACTGATATGCGCGACCCTCGAATGCAAACAGCAGGAAGAGTCTGTGTCGAGGTAGAATCGAGATGTGAAGTACGCGTCCTTCAGGTCTATCGCTGCGAACCAATCTTGATGCCGGATGCTCACTAGAGTGCGTCTTTGCGGCAGCATCTAGGACGGGAGTCTGTGTAAAGCCCGGTTCAGTACTCGCAAGTCCAAGATTGGCCGCAACCCACCGCCTTTTTTCGGTACAATGAAGTAGGGGCTGTAAAAACCCTTCTTCATCTCAGCCGGAGGGACAATCTCGTCAGACGTACCGGCAGGTGGGGCCTCACGGCGGGGCAGAGCCTGAGGTGCCACACCGTGTTGTGGCCGTGCTGAGTTCAGGGACATCGAAGTACTTACCTACTTTTAATATTCTCTTCCAACTGCACGAGTTCTCCTGCTTAGGATTTTTTGATGAATGAGGCATACTGTATGATCCGACCCCTAAGAACCGCCTCCCAAGCCACACCCACAAAGGATACTGAGGATCAGTTGGTCTCCATATAAACATTAATTTCAGCCTTTAACATTTATTGGAAATCAGGATTTGGCAAAAGGGATACATTAAAGTGCCAACTATATGATTTCTTTTTCTCCGTATGTGGCAATGTAGTATATATTTTTTATATTATAGTACATTTTTTTATATAAAACAGAAAAAGTGTTTATATAGAATAGTGTGAGCATTATTTTAATCCAGGAAAATAAGGATGAGACTATAAGGTCTTCTTGACCTTGCTGAGAGAAACCTGGGCACTCAGCCATGACAGAAAAGTACTAGGGAGAGAGTACTCTTCAAAGCACTGAATGGCACAGACAACAGTTAAAGATTACCACAGTCAATAGTCAAAGTTATTGTATTATGAAAAATGTATACTTTCAAAATAAATGAATTTAAAAGGTTATTTTTAAAAATCCTGGGAAGTGTCAATGTTGCTCTAGGGGGCTTGCACACTTTTGCTTCACAATGATCAAGGACTGAGTCCATCAATAGATTAAAGTCTCCTCCCAATATTATATCATGAGGGGTGCCAGCTGTAACGTAGGTGAAGAGACGATGATGTGTGATGAACCCAAGTGCAGTTTTATTTACAAACATGATATCCAGAACCCTAACTACAAATGTGAACATATACAAAAACATTAACTACTTAATTTAACTAGACTTGACATAACATGACTTGACTATGAACTTGGCATAAACATGACTAGACTTGACTTGAACCAACATTACACAAATAAACTAGGGATGCACCGATACCACTTTTTGTCTTCCGATCCAATTCTGATATCGGAAATCTCAGTATCGGCCAATACCGATCCCGATCCGATACCAGTGTTGTTTTTTTGCATAATCGGTTTAGAATATCTTTACATTATTGTGTGGAACTAATTGGGTGTATTCTTTAATATGTAAAGTAACACAAATCTCTAACTACACATTATTTCTATATAAATGTATAGCTTATTAAGAAAAACTTTATTGTTAACTAGTATACTGGATAATGTAGCAGCAAAATTAACAGTAATTTCAGTATAAGTCATCAGTAGAAAAGAAGCCGTTTTTTGTTTTTTTGTTTTTTGGACTTTATCTGGACTTTAAAGGATTCAGATCTCTATTTTGTTCAATTTAGTTGTAAGACATCAGCTCACTTTTCATTCACACAGTTATTTTTTGGAACCCATTCAACTTAAATATTATCATAACTTGTAAACAAATGATAATAATAATAATAATATATTATAATAGTAATATATAGTAATATATATCTCAATCATGCACCTTTTGTCACGGATCCACCTGTCTCTCTCTCTCTTTCTTCCTCACTGCAGTCACAGCACTCACTCTCCCCTGAGTTCTGATTACACGCACCTGCATATCATTAGTGGCTAATCAAGGACTGCATATATACCCCGCTTTCACACACACAATTTGTCTGTTCTCATCGATAGTATCTCTGAGACTCCAGACCTTTCTACTATGTCAAACATATCCGTGTCTTCATTATTGTCTGCAAGTACACTATATTGCCAAAAGTATTCGCTCATCTGCCTTTAGACGCATATGAACTTTAGTGACATCCCATTCTTAATCCATAGGGTTTAATATGACATCGGCCCACCCTTTGCAGCTATAACAGCTTCAACTCTTCTGGGAAGGCTTTCCACAAGGTTTAGGAGTGTGTTTATGGGAATTTTTGACCATTCTTCCAAAAGCGCATTTGTGAGGTCAGACACTGATGTTGGACGAGAAGGCCTGGCTCACAGTCTTCGCTCTAATTCATCCCAAAGGTGCTCTATCGGGTTGAGGTCAGGACTCTGTGCAGGCCAGTCAAGTTCTTCCACACCAAACTCGCTCATCCATGTCTTTATGGACCTTGCTTTGTGCACTGGTGCGCAGTCATGTTGGAACAGGAAGGGGCCATCCCCAAACTGTTCCCGCAAAGTTGGGAGCATGGAATTGTCCAAAATCTCTTGGTATGCTGAAGCATTCAGAGTTCCTTTCACTGGAACTAAGGGGCCAAGCCCAGCTCCTGAAAAACAACCCCACACCATAATCCCCCCTCCACCAAACTTCACAGTTGGCACAATGCAGTCAGACAAGTACCGTTCTCCTGGCAACCACCAAACCCAGACTCGTCCATCAGATTGCCAGATGGAGAAGCGTGATTCGTCACTCCAGAGAATGCGTCTCCACTGCTCTAGAGTCCAGTGGCGGCGTGCTTTACACCACTGCATCCGACGCTTTGCATTGTACTTGGTGATGTATGGCTTGGATGCAGCTGCTCGGCCATGGAAATCCATTCCATGAAGCTCTCTATGCACTGTTCTTGAGCTAATCTGAAGGCCACATGAACTTTGGAGGTCTGTAGCGATTGACTCTGCAGAAAGTTGGCGACCTCTGCACACTATGCACCTCAGCATCCGCTGACCCCGCTCTGTCATTTTACGTGGCCTACCACTTCGTGGCTGAGTTGCTGTCATTCCCAATCACTTCCACTTTGTTATAATACCACTGACAGTTGACTGTGGAATATTTAGTAGCGAGAAAATTTCACGACTGGACTTGTTGCACAGGTGGCATCCTATCACAGTACCACGCTGGAATTCACTGAGCTCCTGAGAGCGGCCCATTCTTTCACAAATGTTTGTAGAAGCAGTCTGCATGCCTAGGTGCTTCATTTTATACACCTGTGGGCAAGGAAGTGATTGGAACACCTGAATTCAATTATTTGGATGGGTGAGCGAATACTTTTGGCAATATAGTGTATCATAAGACTGTTGTGAGTTATTTGTTTACTGTGTCTATACCCTGTCTGAATATTACTCACATGCTGTTTGCTACTCTGCTCAACTGGATTTACTCACAATGTTTACATCACTGTTTCAATCACCTGTTCAATAAACCCTGCTACTGAGTTCATATCTCTGCCTCCGTGAGCCTCTCCGTGACACCTTTAACTTTTAAAACCCTCACACTTTTATTTTGACATTCTGAACTCTCTAGGAAGTCCTGTATGTGTCTGTTTGTAGGAAAGTTTACAGTAGTTTAATTCACTTCTTATTCAAATTCTGGTAAAATGCACCTCTGGTGCCATTCTAAATGCATATAAGTGAACCAAACTATTGAGCATCTACATCCGAGATGATGTTCGTGAGTAGCGCTCAAATATTGCACACCGCATGAAGGCTAAAAATAGCCGCGGTGTGTGTAAACAGCAGCGGCATTCAATAACGCGCTGGAGCTGCGCGTGCATTTTATATATTTGCTTATAAAACACAGCCTTTTTTGATTCACATGAGCTATCGCACATCTTCAATTGGCTTTGAGTAAAATGCAATATGAGTCATATTAACTACTTTAATTGTGCTTTAATTGTTCTTTTATTTCATTTTTTGAGCTTGACAGTAACGAGTATGACTAACACACAGTATCGGATTTGGATCGGGCTCGTCGGACCAATACCCGATCCGTTTAAAAACATCAGTATCAGAGCCAATACCGATCCAGGTATCGGATTGGTGCATCCCTAAAACAAACAATACCTGACCAAGGACCATAGCAAACATAAGGGTATAAATACATGGACAAGTGTAACAAGACAACCAATGAACAGACAGAACTATAAACAAGATAACAAGACTAATGACTAAACTTAAACCAATGACAAACTAGTACTGATAATTAGTAACAAGACAATAAACCAATGAAAACAAGACTCATGAACATGTAGGGAAACAGGTGATCACATGACTTGACATGGAAACAGGGAATCACATGACAAGGGGACCACATGACTTGAAACACATGAACAAACACATTTAACATTATATATTCCCCCCACTAGGGGCAGCTCCCGACACCCCAAAACATGAACAAACACATGAAACATGACATAATCCCAAAGTTCTGTAGGGAGCTGGGGGGGGGGTCTTGAGGCATGGCTTGGCAAGACAGAGCGTGGAGCATGGGATCAGTGCAATGCCAGTGGAAGGTGGAGCCATGAGAGGCTCGTGGGGCGGAGCCATGGAAGGCGGAGCCGTGAGAGACTTGAGCGGCGACACCAGGGAACTTGGTACCCGGAGAGTAGCCGATGGCTTGAAGGGACATGGTGGAGCCGGAGGTTCAGAGGACCAAAGTGGAGCTGAGGGATTGGAAGACAGAGGCGGTGCCGGTGGGACTGAGGACCACGGTGAAGCCGTAGGGAAGGAGGTCCTTGGTGAAGCCACAGGCTCGGAGTGACGAAGCAAAGCTGGAGGATAGGAGAGGCCAGGCGGAGCCAGGTGACTGACTGACCAAGGCGGAGCCGGAGGTATGAGGGATCCCAGAGAAGCCGATTGGCTGAAGGACCATGGTGGAGCTGAAGGGACATAGGGCCAAGGTGGGACTGAGGGAACGAAGGACCGGATTCCTGGGCTCAGAGGGTCTAGGTGGGATCGGAGGGTCGAAAGTTCCCCTTGCCTGATCAGGAGAACTATGGGTGGGCACAAGGGCGGGAACCAATTCCAGATCAAATAGCCCAGTGAGAGATGCTCTGGACAACAGACAAGGCCTGCAACGCTGGTTCGTTGGCCAGAGGTGAGCCTGATACCTTGCATGGAGCAGACTGAAGCTTGGCTGTGACATGGCATGGAGCACACTGAGGCGTGGCTGTGACGTGGCATGGAGCAGGCTGAGGCATGGCTGTGACGTGGCATGGAGCAGGCTGAGGCGTGGCTGTGACGTGACATGGAGCAGGCTGAGGCGTGGCTGTGACATGGCATGGAGCAGGCTGAGGCATTGCTGTGACGTGGCAGAGGCTGAGGCATGGCTGTGACGTGGCATGGCGCAGGCAGAGGCATGGCAGTGACATGGCATGGTGCAGGCTGAGGTGTGGCTGTGACATGGCATTGCGCAAGCTGAGGCGTTGCGGTGACATGGCATGGAGCAGGCTGAGGTGTTAGCTCAGCAAACATGACGAGGAACTCGGGCTTGGCAGCCATGACGTGGGACTCTGGTTTGGCGGCCATGACATGGGACTCGGGCTTGGCATCTGCCTCCCCCACAGTGAACGTAGAACCAATTATCTGCAGGGCAATATCGATATACTGAGCCAGATTGAGGGGACTGTGACTGCCAGGCATCAGGGAAGAGATTGGCTCATTCAATCCCACCTGGAAATTGTCCTTGTGGGCAACTTCATTAAAGTCCACCCGGCAGGCCAGAGCGCAGAAGTCCTCCACATAATTTTCCAGGGATCGATTCCCCTGGTGAAAACGAAGAAGCTGGATTGCTGGGTTAATTTTGGTCGGTCAGGTATTCTGTAATGTAGGTGAAGAGACGATGATGTGTGATGAACCCAAGTGCAGTTTTATTTACAAACGTGATATCCAGAAACCCTAACTACAAACGTGAACAAATACAAAAACATGAACTACTTAACTAGACTTGACTTGATATAACATGACTTGACTATGAACTTGGCATAAACATGACTAGACTTGACTTGAACCAACATTACACAAACAAACAATACCTGACCAAGGACCATAGCAAACATATAACATATAAATACATGGACAAGGGTAACAAGACAACCAATGAACAGACATAACTATAAACAAGATAACAAGACTAATAAACTTAAACCAATGACAAACTAGAACTGATAATGAGTAACAAGACAATAAACCAATGAAAACAAGACACTTGAACATGGAAGGAAACAGGATGATCACATGACTTGACATGGAAACAGGGAATCACATGACAAGGGGACCACATGACATGAAACACATTAACAAACACATTAAACATTACACCAGCGGCTTGCAACATCCCTTCAAGATCTATAAAAAAGCCCTGATCATCAGCGTTAGGTGTGTAAATATTAGCCAAAATAAATGTTTGCCCCTGAATTCCTGCTAATACAATAATGACTCTTCCTAATTTATCTTTAATCTGTCTGAGACATTTGAATTGTAGATGCTTATTTATCAATGTAATGACTCCTGTGCTCTTACTTGAGCCAGCACTAAGGAAAAAATGTCCACCCCATATCTTTCCAAATTTTTCAGCTTCCTGCGGGGACAGATGTGTTTCTTGAAGAAACTTCCCCCAGAACCAAACAAACAGAAAAAAGAAAAACGTTTGCATTAACCCCGTGCACGACAGCGCCAACGGTGTCCATCCTTCTAAACTCAAAAAGTCCATGTACGCCTACGAGAGTCCCCGCGACAACTTTGCCATCGGATTGCTAAAGTTTGGTGCTTTTGTACAAATTTTGTGAGACAGAATTACATAACAAATAATAATCTATAACACAAACTCCAGCCAATAGGCAGAATAAACACAAAGAAAGTGTAGATTCATTTACAAAACTGTCTTGAAGGTGTGTTCCTCCACAAAACAAATTCCAGCCACTAGCAGAACCAGCACATAAATAAATAAATATATTAAATAAATAAATAAAAATAAACGCGAGATCTTTATCGGATGATCTCAGAATTTTGGCCAGAATTGATCGGGGCCTGTCTCCCTCAGCCGATCTGTGAGCCGGGACTCTGTGAGCTCGCACGATTTCCAGCTTGTGGCCTATTATGTCGAGCAGACTCGGGAAGAGCTTGTCTAGGAATTTCACCATATCTCTGCCTTCTTCATGCTCAGGAATTCCAACAATTCTGACATTGTTTCACTGATTATGATTCTCCAAATCCTCCAGTTTTTCCCAAACGCATACCGAGTGTATCTTGGTTGCTAGCAGATTAGCTGCTAATTCCCTCTCTCATGACTCCAGATAATCGATCCGTCTCTCAACGTCCCCGATTCTTGTAACCAACTCAGAGAATTTCGTTTCTATCACTGTAATCGATTGACGTATTACAGCAAGATCCTCTAAGTCAGCAACAACTTTCGTCAGCATCACAGACATGTTGGACAGTTGACGCTGAATTTCTCCCACTGCACCGTCCAAACCAAGTCCCTGGTCTGCGTGCCTGTCTGAAGTATCAGCTTAAGCATGTAATTGTCTTTTAATATCTCCAGAGCCCGAGGATTTTGAATTCTGTTCCATGTTGACGGCAAAGAACAGATGTATCAAATCCCACTGGTTTATGACATAAAAATAATTAAAAACTAGCAAAGTGCACAGATTTTTACACGTCCGCTCCTCGCATGGCGTCACGTGACTCCCTAGGCTGGTCATTTTTGACCGGGAACACCAATTAGGTAAAAAATTTTAAGACAGCACAAGGGTTTAAATGATACAGCTGGATTAGCATTTATCGATTTTCTCAACTCTATTAGGATCAGATAAAACATGACAGGACCAATGCATTGCCATAATGAAACACTAGTTCCCTATCTGTCACTCACTCGACATTGTGTCGATGTAGTGACACTAGCGGTCACTCTTGGGAGCCCGAGACACCTCTGGTCTTTGATAAAAGGCCAATGAAAATTGCTGAGTGGTATTTCCATGCCACTCCCCCGGACATACGGGTATATAAGGAGCTGGTATGCAACCACTCATTCAGATTTTCTCTTTGGAGTAGAACGGTCGATGTCTACTGAGCTGACTGTTCATTCACCTCTGCAGGATCTGACGGCGCATTTCAGCGGCTTCTTCCTCCTCTGCACTGGTGCACTGCAGAGAACGCCCCTGGGTGCTTTGGCAGAAAAAAGAGAGAATATTTTCCTGAAAGAGTATATTTCTCTAAAAGAGCGGCACACACGGAACGTCTTTTTAAAGATGCCTTTCCGATTGTGTGTTATTCCTTGTTGCAGTCGTTACCTCTCAACTTCAGACGGTCACGATCGCTGTCTTTTGTGTCTGGGCGCGACGTCAGCATTCGTGGATGGTTCACTGTGAGAACATGACCATGGCAACGTTGCGGTCGCGGCTTGCATTCGTTCGCCTCGGTCCTTCTACCTACGGGTTTGAGGCCAGCATAGCTAGCACTGGGGGTGATTTGGGGACCCCAATGAGACCGCATTCGCTGTGTATCCCCCCGCGGACCTCCCATTCCCCAGCACGCTCGTCTGCCCCGACCGGACTTCCGGATGAGTCCGCCGGCTCTTCTCACGGTGAGTTCAACCTCTTGTTCGGAGCCCGCGAAGCTGATGAGCTCTCGAGTGCAGCATCTGAGAGCGGGCTTGTCCAGTCGGACGCAGAAGCCTCAGCTGGGCTCCCCCCTTCAGGGATGATTGCCCAGTCACAGGCTGATGCAAGATGACGGACATGCTTTACCGAGTGGCCGCGTGCGTCGGGCTAGAGTGGAAACCTCCACTCTCCCCTGAACCCTCGCGGCTCGATGATTGGTTCCTGGGCTCGCGGCGCCGATCAAAGCAGCCACGCCCCGCTCCAGTGCCTTTCTTCCCAGAAGTGCACGAGGAGCTGACAAAATCGTGGGAGGCACCCTTTACTGCCCGGTCCCAATTTCTTAGTTCCCCCACTCTCACTACCCTCGATGGCGGGGCGGCCAGGGGCTATATGGCGATTCCCCCATTGGATAAGTTGCAGACGCCCAAAGCTCCCGTCCAAGCCCTGTAGGTTCACGTTGTCCCTGATGGCCACAGCCTACAGCACTGCTGGACAAGCCACCTCTGCCCTGCACGCCATGGCTCTCCTGCAGGTCCACCAAGCCAAGGCGCTAAAAGAACTGCACGAGGGTAGTTCCGCCCCAGATCTGATGCAGGAACTGTGCTCGGCGACCGACCTCGCTCTCCGAGCGGCGAAGGTCACGGTGCGGTCTCTCTGGCAGATGATGTCCACATTAGTGGTCCAGGAGCGCCACCTTTGGCTCAACCTGGTCGAGATGGGTGAGGCCAACAAGACACGGTTTCTTGCTGCCCCTAACTCCCAGGCTGGCCTATTCGGCGACACCATCGAGGACTTTGCCCAGCAGTTCTCGACAGTGCTGCCCCTATCTCCCAGGATGGCCTATTCGGCAACACCGTCGAGGACTTTGCCCAGCAGTTCTCGACAGTGAAGCAGCAGACGGAGGCTATCTGGCATATCCTGCCCCGGCGCGGCTCAAGATCCTGCACCCTGTCTGCTCGTCGCCAAGGGCTTCCCACTGCGGTGACTGCACTGGCTCCGCTGCAGCCCGCCCCTTTGGCCAGGCCCTGGCGTGGAGCCCACCGCAGGAAGCAGACACCACCCGTCTCACGGCCGGCCACCAAGAACCCACGAAGGTCGTCAAAGCGCCCCTGAGACAGGCGACCCTGTGTCGACGGAACCCACTGCACTGGAGCTGGTAGTAAGACCACTCCATCCCCCGGTGAAGGGCCAGGTGGAGAATCTTTTGTTGCCTTTTCATTTGATTTTGCCGCATGCCCAAGTGGCTGCGGTACCCAACAGTTCAGCAAAAGAGCGGTTTCCTCCTTCCCTGGGTCACATTCCCAGTGTGCACGGTTGTCATCACGACCACCGTCCACCTTTTTTCCCTTGCAGGATTGGCGCTCCAGCGTCGGTCTCCCCGCCCTTGTGCGCCCAGCTGTGGCACACATCCGCCCCCAATGTGACAGTTCCAGGCTGTTTCGGGGTTGGTCACAAGGAGCCAGGTAAGTGCTTCGATGTCCCTAGACTCAGCACGGCCATGATAGGGTGTGGCACCTCGAGCTCCGCCCCACCGCGAGGCCCCACCTGCCAGTACATCCAACGACGTTGTCCCTTTGGTCCCCCTTGCACGGAAATTGGATGCGTGGCTTGCGCTTTCCAATCCGTCGCAATGGCTGATCCGGACCATCCGACTCGGCAACGCGAATCAGTTCGCCAGGCATCCGCCCAGGTTCAGCGGTATTCACTTCCCTCCAGTGGCTGCATTACATTCAGTAAAGGTCAAAATAAAAATAGAAACAGAAATATATATATATTTTTTATATAGAAAACTCAATCTTAGTGAGGAGGGTGATATCAACTAAATGCAACAGAAATAGTCTTTACGCCCATACATTGAGGGCATTCAACGTTATTCCTTAATGCAAATGTCATTAATAAGTGTCCATAACTGGTCAATTGTCCTGCTTACCCGATTCCTTGTTGTTTGTTACCTCCCACTCCCATTGCCACATTGGTGCTGAAGCCCGGGGAGGAGGAGGGATGTGCTGTCATGGAGTCCTCGCCACTGCCGTCTGCCCGAAGAAGCAGCTGCGGCCATCCGCTGGGGGATGGAGAAGTCGCTGCCAGGGGCGGAGGGGCTCGCTACTGGCCGCCAGAACACCGAGGGGTGTTCCATCTGCCAAGGGTCGGAGGACTCGCTGCTGTCCACCCGGGGAGGAGCGGCTGTTGTCCGCAAGGAGGCGAGGTCCAGTGCCATCACTCGGTGTCACGGAGGACCGCTGCCCAGCTGGCCATGGACCAAATGGCGACGTGGTAGGGAACCTGAGTTTTTTTTTTCTCTCTCTCTTTCCCTCTCTCTCTACCGCCCCTTTTCCTCTTCCCTCCCCTCCACTCGTCATACCCAGGAGGTGGGGAAGAACAGCCGGCGACATGGCCATGGGGCAACTACTCCCCTCCAGGAAGGGGGGGTGGGGGTGTAACTCAGTCCGGAGCTTTTATGTGACGAGGAAGAGGTGTGTGTGTGTGAGAGTGTTGTCCTGTTATTATGTTGCAGTTTAGTGTTTTAAGTTATTACTAAAGTCTTGTTAACTGTTAATCCGGTTCCTGCTTCCTCCTTTCACAATGAACAAGAGGCTTGTCTGCCACACTGGACTCATGATGCCAGCACAACTGATAAGTTAAAAGATTTCAGCTATTTGTTTCTGTCACTATTAGACTCAATTGCCCCTGTCAAAATAACAACTAGATCAGGAGTAAATAAAACCCCTTGGATAAACAATGATATTCACATTTTATGGAGAAAGTGTAGTACGACAGAACATGCTTGGAAATCAACTAAACTTAAATGTTAACTTTAAGCACATGAAGGATCTCTTAGTGCTGTACAATAAGACGGTTAAAGCTGCTAGAACTGCATATTTTTCTGAACTTATAACTACTAACTGCCATAACACTGTTTTTTTTATTTATTTATTTTTATACAATTAATAATTTGATCAACCCTGTGTCTAGTGCTGCATTTTGTCTGATGGATTGTAACCCATTTAAAAAAAAAAATTTTTTTAAAGGTCTTTAACATAAGGATGTCCATTATTTCCCTTTTACTATGTGTGGAAAAATCAAGTGTAGTGTGAGTTTGTTGTTTATTTTGTTTATTCCTTTTAACCTATTTCAGAGCAAGATCTATACAAAATTGTACATCAGTTGAAACCATCTAGTTGCCATACAGATATTGTTCCTATAAGACTTTTCAAGGAAGTTATTGGGACCCTACTTTGTTGTCTATTGTTAATAGCTTGCTTGCATAAGGATGTGTCCCAGAGGAGTTAAAGACTGCAATAGTTCAACTCCTTCTGAATTAGCCCTCATTAGTTTGGTTGCAAATAACTATAGACCAATCTCAAAATTACCTTTCATCTCTAAAATATTAGAGAAAGCTGTAGCTAAGCTGTTGGAGGTAGTGAACGATAACAATATTTTTGAGAAATTTCAGTCAGGTTTTAGAGAAAACCATAGTACAGAAATTGCCCTTCTTAGGGTGACCAATGACTTATTGATGGTGGAGGATGCTTGAGAGTGCTCCATTATTGTTGCTTGATTTAACTGCAGTGTTTGATACATTTGATCATTCAGTTTTAATTGATAAGATTAAAGGATGGGTGGGAATATCTGAGGTGGCTTTAGACTGGTTTGTTTCTGGCTTGTCGAATAGGAAATTTGTAGTTTCTGTTGAAGATGAGATGTCCTCCTTTTCAAAAATTAATTGTGGTGTACAGCAAGGATTCCTGTCAGGGCCAATATTGTTTTCACTATATACTGTATGTTACCGCTTGGTTTTGTGATTTGAAAATACAACATAAATTTCAATACCACTAGGATGACCTGCAGTTGTATTTGTCATTAAATCCCAATGATCTGACTAATTTTAAAAAATGTCAAGTGTGTATAGCAGATATATATATAAAAAAAATGGATAAAATGTAATTTTCTTCAGTTAAATACTAATATAACAGAGGTTTCTATAATCGGTCAATGATAAATAAAAAAAACAAAATCAGATTGAGTCAGCAATTAGTCAGGTGGTCCCAAATATTCAGCAGGTAGTAAAACAATTGGGCATCTATTTTGATATAAATATACATTTTGAATATCATGTTAGGAAGTTAGTTCAATCTTGTTTTTATCAGTTAAGTAACATTTCCAAGATAAGACATGTCTTGAGTTTTAGGGATAGAGAGAATCTTATACATGCTTTTATTTAGTCTCGCCTTGATTATTGTAATGCCCTGTCTTCAGTGTTAAATCAATGCACATTTGCATGGCTACAATCAGTGCAAATGCTGCAGCTAGACTTTAGACACGAACTAGGCCTTCAAATCATATTACTCTAGTTTTAGCTTCTTTGAATTGGTTACCAATTCATTTTAGGGTTGATTTTAAGATTTTATTTATTATATTTAAGGCATTACATTGTTTGGCTCGAGGAAATTAGCAAAACTTTTGAGGCCTTACGAAACAGTTAGACCTCTTAGATCTTCTTGTCATGAACTGTCGGCTGTTCAAAGATCCAGATACAAAACTAAAGGTGATAGAGCTTATGTAGTGAAGTCCCCATGATTATGGAACAGCCTGCTCTGGGATTAGATCTGTGAATCTGTGTCTGTTTTTAAGTCTTGTTTAAAAACTAATTTGTATAGACTTGCTTTATACAGTATGTGAATGTGTTGTGTTTTACTGTGTGTTGTTTTTTGATTTTATGTGTTGTGAAGCACTTTGTGCTAAATCGCTAAAAGGTGCTATAAAGTTATTATTATTATTATTATTATTATTATTATACAATAAGGTATATTTGCACAAAAGTTTTTCAATTTGTTTGGCAGGTAGGCTGTTTCAAGCATCATGGAGAACTTAAAACTTCTTTTATGGATTTAGATTGTCTCAAGTACTTCTGTGTCTTTATGTTATGCCAGATTGACCATGATCTTGGTGTTATTTTTGATTAATCTATAATTTTTGATAAATAAATAAATGCTGTCATTAAGGAAAGTTTTTATAACCTATGATCCATTGCTAAATTAAAACATGAACAGATCTGGAAAAAGTGGTGCATGCATGACTTGTAGAGTGGATTATTGCAATTCCCTATATGTAGGCTCTCTCTTGTTTGAAGATGGTTCAAAATGTGGCAGCTACATTTTTATCAAGGGACCAAGAAAAGAGACCATATCCAGTGGCGTCAATTCACTCTGATAGTGGGTGACTCCATTATTAGAAACACTGGTAGCAGGTAGTGATGTGGAGTCGACTCCACAAGAGTCGATTCTATGACTCTGACTCATCCTAGAATTGGAGTCGACTCTGATAAAGGAATCGATTCTTTTGTTCGACTCAGTAACTTTACGAACAGGACATTGTGATTGGCTCAAAATAATGAATTGGCATTCTTAAGAACCAATCACATTCTCTACAAATACCTGTTGGTTGGTGGGACACTCATTCATCATGTGCATTTGAGTGAGAGATAATGTGCATGTGTGCAAAAGAGAGGGAGGGTGTGACAGATTTTATAACTTTCAGAAGTTTGTGTAGTATTACATCAATGCATGGGACAGTGGTTGGAGAAGTGGATTCTTCCAATTTGTCTAGTTTCTATTTGACAATTAAATTATTTCCAACCCAGCTTGTTTCTTGTAATTTTCCCTCTTAAAATTGGATATGAGCAGCAACTACGGAATGACATTGTTACCGGTCATTTTACTGTCGAGAGAAATGCAGTGTTCTCCTTCTCCAAACCATAAGTGTTCAGACTCTAGAAAAATTAGAAGGTCCTCTTTAAACTAGATAAGGACCATAGAAAAATTAAGTATAAAACTCCAAAAGTAGATGAGCTTAGAAATACTTTAGAGGGAATGTCTTTGGGTGATTGTAGAGAGAAAGCTATCTAGCTACATCCTGTGCCCATATTAGGTAAGATACATCCTGTGTTGAAAGATTTATTGTGTGAGTAGTTTAACAGTTGAGAAAGTTGGAGGCATTAACCACATCCTGTGTTGTATGCTGGGGTGTACGCCGGGGTATGTACATATTAGGTAGAAGAGGAAAAGGGGAGCTGAATGTAATGCATATATTCTGATAAAGTGCCATGAGTGCACGGTTACAAGACCAAGAATTTAGCAATTGTACCATATACACTGACTATAAAAGAGGGCCTAAAAGGCTTTGAGACACAGATGAATGAGCAGACACGAGAAGGCACAGCAGAGACTCAGCACTTCGAGAAGATCCAGCTAACAGCCTCCAAGCAAGCTATACTCGACATTACGTTAGACACACACCTATACTGACGGAGGGTAAGCTTATTATGTTATTTTAGAGGTCTGGTCTGTGGTACTTCCAGTATTGTACTGCTAAAGCTTTTTGCTCACAGAAGATAAATACAAGAGTGAGGTCCACCATTGCTGGAACCCTCTATATCTAATTATTTAGTCTCAAGTCTTTTCTTAATTTTTACTCTGGAGCAAGAATCCATTAGTGATATTCTCTCAAGCTCATGAGGTCATAAGAACATAAGGTCATGAGGTCTTTAGGTCATAAGATCATGAGACCATAAGAACATAAGACCATAAAGATCATAAGGGAGATCATAAAGGACATTCCCTAAAGGAGTTGAGTGATTAAAGAGGATATACCTTGTAGCCAAAGAATATTGTTATGGGTTTTTAGTTAAGTTATACAAGTTAATTCCATAGAATAATAAGTATTTATTGTTGACCAATCAAATGTCACTACGTCATTGACCGGGGACTTAGTTCACTGTTTGGTTTACATCTAAGTTAGTTGATAGCTTGCAGGCTCCGGTACAGATGGTCACAGCCAAATCCATCTGTGTTGGGCAAGAGCATCATTCCCACTGCTGTAACTCTGATTTCTCTTTATAAGAAGTAAAGTTCCCATCTAAACAGACTTTCTGTTGTCGTGTGCGTCTGTGCGGCAGAGACAAACGTGACAAGTGGTGTCAGAAGTCAGAGCCGGAAGAAGAGCCAGTGTAACTTCTCCTCAATTTGTGAGTGTTTTGTGAGATGCTGGGATTGCCACTGAAGTGCAGATTTATGTTCTGACAACAACATCATAATCACTGCAGAGAAAGTGAAAGTAAAATTACAGATATAAGCAGCATATGTGACGAGGCAGGTGAGGAATGAGGATCTAAATGCAGCTTAACACAAAGATGAACAAAGAAACTCAGAATATAAGAAATAAAACATGGGAAACCAGGCACAGAATATAACAACACATGTGAAGACTGACAAAGAAACCAGGGGAAACAAGGGCTTAAATACACATGGGCAAACAAGGAAATGTGGAACACCTGGGGAAAACCAATCATGAAAAGAAACTACAAAGGACTACAAAACTAACATGAAACAGGAACAGGGAACTAAACAAGAATTTCAAAATAAAAGTGTAAGCAAAAACAAAGGGAATACGTGACAGTGCCACCCCCCCCCCATAAGGAGCGGATTTCAGACACTCAAAAAATAAATACAAATAAAAAATTGTCCATGGATTGTGGGGGGAAGGGAGAAACAGGCAGTTCAGGGGGACACAAGGGGCAAAACAAGGGGCAAACAGGCAGTCCAAGAGGGAACAAGGGGCAAGGGGAGCAGAGGAACCAGGCAAAGTCAGGGAGGCTTGAGACCAAGGCAGAGCTGGAGGGATGGAGAGCCAGGGCAATGCTGCAGGCTCGGAGGACCAAGCTGGAGCCAGAGGTTCAGAGGGCTGAGATGGAGCTGGGGGCTCGGAAGACCGAGGCAGAGCTGGTGGGAATGTGGACCAAGGAGACCAGAGCAGATCAGGCGGACGGCCAGGAGACCAAGGAGACCAGAGCAGATCAGGCAGGTGGCCAGGAGACCAAGGAGACCAGAGCAGATCAGGCGGATGGCCAGGAGACCAAGCAGACCAAGGAGACCAGAGCAGGTCAGGCTTGGGCACTGACAATTTGTGAGGTAGGGTCTTCAAGGCCCTATGCACTGACATCAGCAGCAGATCATTCAACTTGGAGACAGGGGCCATGGAAGGCTTCAAGACAGGGGCCACGGGAGGATTGGAGCAAGGAGTCACGGAAGGCTTGGTTGTGACGTGGCGTGGAGCAGACTCAGACTTGGCTGTGATAAGACGTGGAGCAGACTCAGGCGTGGCTGTGACATGGTGTGGAGCAGACTCAGGCGTGGCTGTGATGTGGTGTGGAGCAGACTCAGGCGTGGCTGTGACATGGCGTGGAGCAGACTCAGGCATGGCTTTGACATGGCGTGGAGCAGACTCAGGCGTGGCTGTGACATGGATGGAGCAGACTCAAGCATGGGCGCTGGCTTGGAGCATGGAGCCGTGGAAGTCTTGGACAAGGGAGCTGAAGATGCAGGTTTTGGCCTGGGGTTCCCGCCATAATCCACTGTGTAAAGGGAACTGTAAAGTTCCAGAGCCTTCTCCACATATTTGTAGAGAGTCCAGTAAGGATCAGCCGGAGGCATTAGTTCCTTCAGTGCACTATTCAGACCAGTCTGGAAGAAAACTACCAGAGAGCGGTCTGGATAGTGCACTAAATTAGCTAGCTCTAAAAACTCACGGACGTGATCCTCAACTGGACAGGCAAAGGCTCGAGGAGAGGCTCGAGGGGTGAAGCCATGGAAGGCAGAGCCGTGGGAGGCTCGAGGGGTGAAGCCAAGGAAGGCGGAGCCGTGGCAGGCTCGAGGGGCGAAGCCGTGAAAGGCGGAGCCATGGACCTCCATGGTCGCAAACATAGGAAGAGACTCGGGAACAACCTCTGTGGTCGTAAACACTGGCTGAGACTCGGAGACGACCTCTGTGGTCGTGGGCATGGATGAAGACTCGGGAACGACCTCTGTGGTCAGGAAAACTGGCTGAGACTCAGGAACGACCTCTGTGGTTGTGGGCATGGGCAGAGACTCGGAGATGACCTCTGTGGTCGTGAGCATGGGCAGAGACTCAGGAACGACCTCTGTGGTCGTGAACACCGGCAGAGACTCGGGAACGACTACTGTGGTTGTGGGCATGGGCGAAGACTCGGGTACGACCTCTGTGGTCGGGAACACTGGCAGAGACTTGGGAACAGAAGCCTTTCTTGGCAACACTGGCTCTGGGACGGACAAGGCTGGCAACGCAGGCTCTGGGATGGATGAGGCTTCCAGCTCGTTGGCCGTGGCAGGCATGGGCATTGGCGCATTGGTCGTGGCAGGAGTGGGCACTGGCTCGTTGGCCATGGCAGGCGTGGGCGCTGACTCGTTGGCCGTGGCAGGTGTGGGCACTGGCTCGTTGGCCATGGCAGGCATGGGCGCTGGCTCATTGGCCGTGGCAGGCTTGGGCGCTGACAATTTGTGAGGTAGGGTCTTCATGGCCCTACGCACTGACATCAGCAGCAGATCATTCAACTTGGAGACAGGGGCCATGGAAGGCTTGGAGACAGGGGCCATGGAAGGCTTCGAGATAGGGGCCGCGGGAGGCTTGGAGCAAGGAGTCACGGAAGGCTTGGTTGTGACATGGCATGGAGCAGACTCAGACTTGGCTGTGACAAGACATGGAGCAGACTCAGGCATGGCTGTGACATGGCGTGGAGCAGACTCAGGCGAGTAAGGAACCATGGAAGGCTTAGACAAGGGAGCAGGTTTTGGCCCGGGGTTCCTGCCATTATCCACTGTGTAAAGGGAACCGCAAAGTTCCAGAGCCTTCTCCATATATTCGTAAAGAGTCAGCCGGAGGCATTAGTTCCTTCAGTGTACTATTCATGAAGAAAACCACCAGAGAGCGGTCTGGATAGTGCACTAAATTCACTAGCTCTAAAAACTCACAGATGTGATCCTCAACTGTATGGTCCCCTTGTTTAAGGAGCAGAATTCGGATGGCCCCTAGATCCATTTTTGGTCAGTCTTTCTATGACGAGGCAGGCGAGGAATGAGGATCTAAATGCAGCTTTATTAACACTAAGATAACATTAAGATAAACAAAGAAATTCAGAATATAAGAAATAAAACACGGGAAACCAGGCACAGAATATGACAACACGTGAAGACTGACAAAGAAACCAGGGGAAACAAGGGCTTAAATACACATACAGTCATTGACAGACAAGCACGGAGCTCTGTTGGCACAACTACCTCCACACCAGGCCCTGATGTTATACCCAGAAACAGAGAGCAAGGTCCCAGTTAGTATAGTGTCAATAACAACTAACGCCGAGGTACAACCACCCTTTCAAATGCTTTTGTGGACACTTATCACCAACCAGTTCCTCGTAGCAGAGCCTCTGATGGACCGAAAGCCAACTTGACACTTATGATGGAAAATATGACTGGGATTCCTTTATCATTCCTTTTGAGCAATGGGCTGTTATATACAGATGGAATGCAGTGGAGAGAGTAGACAAGCTGCATGAATGTAAGATATTTGTGCTCCCTACCTGAACATATTCATGAAGATTACTTTTTGCTGAAAGAGCAGTTGGCTTTTCGATTTGGGCAGAAGGAACCTCCCACAATGGCACGGAGAAAACTTGGGAAGCTGAGACAATCTAAGGGAACTGCTGTAGAGTTTGCAAAGGAGGTCCACAGACTGGTCCTTCTAACTTATCCTGGAGTTGACACTGAACTCAGAGAGCAGATTGCTGCTGATGACTTTCTCAAAGGGCTGCACAACCAGAAAGTTGCATATGAAGTGATGAACCATAACCCAGCATCATTGGATGAGGCACAAAGGCTAGTTGCAGCTTATGAACACACAATTAGAGCCACACTGGGACAAGACCTGGATCAGAGGGGGAGGACACGTAGAGTCTCTTGGGCTGACCAGGACGTGGACTCTGATGAGGAACTCCCTGCTTTGCAATCATGCAGAGTACAGTCACCTAACTATATTACTCAGGGCCAGCTCAAAATGTTCATTGATAAAGTTGATAAACTTCAACTAGTAATAGTTCGCATACCACTTCTTTCTAGTGCCACTATTCATTCTCCAGCCAGATCCACCCAGCAAATGAGTTCAAGCATGCCTGTTCAATCAGAAAAAGGAAACACAGCTCAGTCAGACAAGGACAGCAAGCTTCAAGTCCCACCAGAGGGTCTAAAGGGCCATGCTTCCAATGTGGAGAAGAGGAACACTTCAAAAGAAGCTGCTCAAGGTCCCCCAGCCCCCCTCCTGTTCGAGTTGCACCTCCAGGACAAAAACATCCTGAACATGAAGAGCAGAACTCCATTATCTATGTGAGTAGAGCTGAGAGTAGAGGGCCTAGACTAATCATCTTACTGACTGTCAATGGCGTTCAGGTCAATGCAGTTATAGATACTGGTGCCGAGGCCACAATCATGTCATAGGAATCCTACAATCAGCTACCTGTCAAAAGTCAATCAGGACTGAGAAAGGTGTGTCTACACAATGCAGAAACTGGCAAAGAAATGTCAGCAACAGGTGGAGTGAAAGTGGGTTTAGGATTGGAACAAAAGTGTTACAGTGGGAAGTTTGCATTGTGCCAATTCATGATGCTCTGCTCCTGGGGTTGGATTTTTTGAAAGCTGATGATTTTACCATACATGCCTCTGGTATGGTTTTTGTTGACTCAGAGCCCATTCCAGCCTACATAACAGAGAGCAGGGGGCCAGATTATGCCATTTCAAGAGTAATGCTGGAGAGCGACACTATAGTAACTCTAGAGTGTGAATGCCTTGTTTGAGGTGTTGTGGACTACCCAAAGCCAGAAGTCCCTGCTGTTCTGGAACCTGTGAGCCTGGCTGATGGACTGTCCTCTGGAAGTACCATGGTTAACATGGAGGAGAGGATTCCTGTCAGGCTATGGAATGTTGCAGCTTCCAGCAGGCCCTTATCAAGAGCTGTGTGTTTGGGTTTGCTAATTGGGGCATATCCTGCTGTTAAGGAGAGAGAAATTAAAATTCACTCATCTCCAGTTGACACCCAGTTGTACACAAAAGATGGAGTCTTGGAGTCACAAGATTCTGACAGCAAGCCACTGGATGAACACAACATAAGAAGGGTGACTTCACCAAATGTGCTTGATCTTCCAGAGTATCTCAGAGAGTTATTCACTTCCTCAAGCGAGGCACTCACAGAGGAGCAACAGGAGATGTTAATAGCTCTGCTTATAAAACATCAAGCGGTCTTTGCAGCCACAGATGAAGACATTGGGAAGTTCTCTTCTCTGAAACACAGCATTGACACTGGAACCACTAAGCCTGTTCATCAGGCAGTATGACACACTCCCTTGAGTTTCTGGAATGAGGAGGAGGCACAAAAATGCCAAAAATGCATTCAGAACTTCAAGTTCAGAATGGGCATCCCCATTGTTCTTGTGAGAAACAAGGACGGAGGAGTGCATTGGTGTGTGGATTATAGGCAACTCAACAACCTCAGCATAAAAGATGCCTATCCACTACCTAAAATAGAGGAATGCCTTGATGTGCTGAGTGGTGCAAAGACATTCTCGACACTTGACCTTCAATCAGGATACTGGCAGATTGGGATGAGTGAGAAAGACAGGTCTAAGACTGCCTTTGTGACAAGGTATGGGTTATATGAGTATACAAGGATGCCATTTGGCCTATGTAATGCACCCAGCACATTTCAGAGGGACATGGAGCTGGTGCTGTGAGGCTTGCAGTAGGACACCTTGCTCATATACCTCGATGACATAATCATTGTTTGGAGAGGATGTGGAGCAATGCATTGAGCGGCTTGCAGAAGTTCTCCAAAGGCTGCAGGAACACGGGCTGATGCTAAAGCCCTCAAAATGTCAACTTTTAAAAGAGGAAGTCCTGTGTCTTGGTCATATTGTAAGTGGTGAAGGAATTAAGACAAATCCAGCCCTAATTCATGATGTTCAAAGCTGGAGACCCCCAACCAATATCCATGAACTCCAAGCTTTCCTGGGTCTTTGTAATTACTACAGGAGGTTTGTTGCCAAGTTTGCGGAAATCGCTGCACCCTGATAACGTTGCTTGAGAAAGGAACTCACTTTACCTGGGGAGATGAGCAGCAAGTTGCATTTGAACATCTCAAACAAAGCCTCACCACCTATTCTGGTGTTCCCAACCACATCTGGACAGTTTGTCCTTGACACTGATGCTTCCAACCAGAGTATTGGCATGGTACTCTCACAACTGCAGTGGGGGGAAGAGAAAGTCATCTCATTTGCTAGCTGTCTCCTTACACCTGCCCATCAGAGATACTGTGTTACAAGGAGGGAACTACTTGCAGTTGTCAGGTTCACAAGACAATTCCACCACTATCTGCTGGGGTGCAACTTCATACTAAGAACAGACCATAACAGTTTGACCTGGCTTTTCAGATTCAAGCAACCAGAAGGCCAACTTGCTCGGTGGCTTGAAGAACTCAGTCAGTACAACTTTGTTATTGAACACAGAGCAGGCATTCGTCATTCCAATGTTGATGCACTATCGAGGAGGATGCCAGTCCAGGAGGTAGAGCCAAGCTTCAGAGCTATCAGGCCTATGATTAGACTTCATCTTGATGTACTAGGGCCCTTCCCAGAATCAAAATCAGGCAACAGGTACATCCGTTACATAATCGACCAGTTTACTCACGGGTTGGAAGCATTTCCTGTCACTGAACAAGGAGTAGAGACCACAGCAAAAAGGCTAGTGTACGACTTCATCTCTCGTTTTGGAGCACCACTTGAGATTCACACTGATCAAGGACATAACTTCGAAAGCTCTCTATTCTCTGAAGTATGTCACTTGTTACAAGTCACAAGGACCAGAACCACACTATACCATCCAGCTTCCAATGGCCAAGTGGAGCGATTCAATAGAACACTGCTATAGATGATACAATGCTATGTTGATCAAGGCCATTAAAACTGGGATGAGCACCTCCCCCTTCTTACAGCTGCTTACCGAAGCAGTGTATTCCGCAACAGGGTTCACACCAAACCAACTCATGTTGGGCCGAGAAGTCTTCCAGCCACATGACATCTGGCTAAGAACTGTAGACGCAACCAGGGAGGCTAAGGATGCACCTTAATTTGTCCAGGAGCTGCAAGATAATCTGCAGCATGTTCATCAAGTGGCACGCCAGAATCTGCGTGCCTCCCAGACTCATCAAAAGAAGGCATATGACTTGCGGGCCAGAGAGAAGTCATACCAAGTCGGTGATCTTGTGTTTGTGAGGGTCAGCAGTAAAAGAAAGGGGTACAGTTCAAAGTTTCAAGCTCCATGGCAAGGACCATTTGTCATCACAGCATGTCTTGGACCAGTGATCTCAAGGACAGACGAAGTGAGAAAGTGTTGCACCATGATCGCTTGCAGCCCTACCCGAGTGACTACATACCTAAATGTAGTGCCTACAACGCAAGTACACCAACCCTGAGCAAGACTCCTCAACAGAACTGACCCCAAATCATGCACTTGAAGTATCAGAAGCAGATTTGCCACCTCCTCCATCTCCCAGCAGAGACAAACGTGCAAAATATATAAGGTAGGACATTCTGCAAGGTGATGCCATTGTTTCAGAGTGAAGCTCTTTCAGCACGCTGTGGTTAACTGCTATTGCAAGACTAAGCTATTTAAATGTTACCCAAAGAGAGACATGAGCTGATTGGCTACTCAAATACACATGAAGGAACCAACCAGCTTACGCCATGATTGCTTAACATGTCATGTGTGAGCGAGCCAATTGACTGAAAGGAATACCATTTGGAGAACTTGCACCCAATAGAGTTTCATGGCTGAACTTGGGTCACTAACTTGCAGTGGCTGAACATATTTTAAATAAAGTGAATCTGAGGCACTTTAAAGATAACGCGCTCAGCACATGTATTTAAACAGAACCAAACTCAGAGCACATCTGCTACTCTGAGCATGAGATAAAGTTGAACACATAATCACTCAGAAAACACAATAATAATACACTAACATACACAATACAGACAGGACAGAGCAGCACACATATATTTTGAGGTGAGCAGCGCGTATTTATGTGTTTAATTAAATCACAGCCCTTTGCAGTTAAGTAATTGTGCAGCCCTAGACACATGATAGCTAAATGGTCTGAATCAGTATGTCATTCAAACTGAATAACTGCTCATGCACACACTAAATTGTTTGGAGTGTTTTCTCACTCACCAACACACTAACACAATACTTTAGAACAAAGAGAATGCTGGTTGAAGTGGATATTTATGTATAATCAATGGACACCAAACCTGCAAATGTGCCATATTGTTTGACAGTAATGAAAAATATCTTTATTAAGCTTGTGAACACCTACTGCAGGCAAAGACATTTTTCAAGGAAAAGAGTATCAAATCACTTAAGTCACTTTTCCACCATTGGGCCGAACAGTTCTCATCTCAAAACCATACTGTTCCGTGCAAATCAGGGCCTGCTGGCACAGATAAAGTTTATTTTTCTACTGTGGTACGTAACAGATCAGTTTTTTTGGTGATGCTGTGAGACATGGTAAACAATGGAGTGAATGCGTCACGCTATGGAGGATGATCGCATATTACAGTTTTTAGGACTTCCCTGGTTTTTCCCTGGTTTTACTTTGATAACAAACAGCAAAGACATGGACCATGTCGCAAAAAGGAAAGTAAAAAGAAAAAGGCACGAGGTTAACCATAATTTGCTGAGGGCTTGTGTTTACCACCAGACACAAACATGCAGAAAGTTAAAAGTTCCCAGACTAACTACAAAGGATATTTATTGACAAAATATTATATACTGTAAGTATTATATGATAATAGTATATGATAATTTTTCTTATGTATTTTGAGTTTAAATGAGCCAGTAATCTACTTCTCTGCCAAAAAATGGCATATAGAAAAATAAATGTAGTATACAATATTAGTTAAACTAATATAATAAAATCATGAGAAAACACTAAATGAGTTGCCACGTACTAAAGCCATCGAACCAGCTTGACTGAGCACGGTTGAGTATGGTTAGCTAACCGTGCCGAGAATTCAGGGCCGGGAATGGTTTATAATTGTGCCGTGCCGAACCGTGCTCAAGTGGAAATGCAACTGTAACCATTCCATACCATGCTCAGAACCGTTCAGCCCGATGGTGGAAAAGCATCTTTAGTAGACTAAACGAAAACACATCAAAAAAGTACCATGGCATTACCATATTTTTTGGACATGTAACATTACCATACAGCACCATGTAAATACAGTTGTATTCTTTGAACTACCTTGGAGCACTATGTAAAGACAATAGTGTATCAATATGGTACATATCAAAGTACCATGGTAGTACCATGGTATTCTTTGAAGTACTTTGAAGGATCGTGTATATACAGAATGGTACATACACTGGTGGCCAAAAGTTTGGAATAATGTAGATATTTTGCTCTTATGGAAAGAAATGGGTACTTTTATTCACCAAAGTGGCATTCAACTGATCACAATGTATAGTCAGGACATTAATAACGTGAAAAATTACTATTACAATTTGAAAAAAATTTTTCTTTTTTAAACTACTTCAAAGAGTTCTCATCAGGGGCCTGGGTAGCTCAGCAAGTAAAGATGCTGACTACCACACCTGGAGTCGCAAGTTCAAATCCAGGGCATGCTGAGTGACTCCAGTCAGGCTTCCTAAGCAACCAATTGGCCCGGTTGCTAGGGTGGGTAGAGTCAAGTTGGGTTAACCTCCTCGTGGTCGCTATAATGTGGTTCTCGCTAGGGTGGGTAGAGTCAGGTTGGGTTAACCTCCTCGTGGTCGCTATAATGTGGTTCTCGCTGTCGGTGGGGCGTGTGGTAAGTTGTGCGTGGATGCTGCGGAGAATAGCTCAACAAGCCATGTGATAAGATATGCGGATTGACTGTCTCAGATTTGAAGGCAACTGAGATTCGTCCTCCACCACCCAGATTGAGGCGAGTCACTACGCCACCATGAGAACTTAGAGCACATTGGGAATTGGGCATGCTAAATTGGGGAGAAAAGAAGAGAAACCCCCCACGTGATGCAATGACAACTTTGCAGATCCTTGGCATTCTAGCTGTCAGTTTGTCCAGGTACTCAGGTGACATTTCACCCCACCCTTCCTGTAGCACTTGTCATAGATGTGTCTGTCTTGTCGGGCACTTCTCACACACCTTACAGTCTAGTTGATCCCACCAATGCTCAATGGGGTTAAGATCCATAACACTCTTTTCCAGTTATCTGTTGTCTAATGACTGTGTTTCTTTGCCCACTCTAACTTTTGTTTTTGTTTTTCTGTTTCAAAAGTGGCTTTTCTTTGCAATTCTTCCCATGAGGCCTGCACACCTGAGTCTTCTCTTTAATATTGTACATGAAACTGGTGTTGAGTAGGTAGAATTGAATGAAGCTGTCAGCTGAGGACATGTGAGGCGTCTATTTCTGAAACTAGAGATTCTGATATAGTTATCCTCTTGTTTAGTTGTACATCTGGCCTTCCACATCTCTTTCTGTCCTTGTTAGAGCCAGTTGTCCTTTGTCTTTGAAGACTGTAGTGTACAACTTTGAATGAAATCTTCAGTTTTTTGGCAATTTCAAGCATTGTATAGCTTTCATTCCTCAAAACAATGATTGACTGATGAGTTTCTAGAGAAAGCTCTTTCTTTTTTTGCCATTTCTGACCTAATACTGACCTTAAGACATGCCAGTCTATTGCATACTGTGGCAACTCAAAAACAAACACAAAGACAATGTTAAGCTTCATTTAACGAATCAAATAGCTTTTAGCTGTGTTTGATATAATGGCAAGTGATTTTCTAGTACCAAATTATCAATTTAGCATGATTACTCAAGGATAAGGTGTTGGAGTGATGGTTGCTAGAAATGGGGCCTGTCTAGATTTGATCAAAAATGACTTTTTTCAAATAGTGATGGTGCTGTTCTTTACTTCAGTAATGTCCTGACTATACTTTGTGATCAGCTGAATGTCACTTTGGTGAATTAAAGTACCAATTTCATTCCGAAACAGTAAAATCTGTACATTATTCCAAACTTTTGGTCACCAGTGTAAATATGGTAACTGTATATCAAAATACCATAGTATTACCATCTGATACCATCAGATATTAGAGTTTTATTGCCAGATGTGCTCACACACACAAACAAGGAATCTGGACACTGAACAGACACTTCCAGTACGTAGTATATAGTATTTGTATGTAGAGTTGTTATATACAGGAAAGTGCAGAGGAAATTATGTGCAAAGAGGTATGTGTTTGTGCAGGTTGTATTATAAAATAAATAAATAAATAAAATATTTTTGTAAAAATAGTGATTTGCATATCGAACACATGGGTTTGTCTATAGTAGGTAGCATGTATAAATATCGGCATTGCACTATACTATACTATACAACTGAGTAAATGCATTTGAATACTATACTTTACTACACTATACTGTACCATCACTTTAATAAACATCATGTGTATAGATGCTTAGTCTTTGATGGTATGCTCTGTAAATCTGGTTGAAAAAAAAAATGAGGTAGCTTAAATGTAGCAAGCTACTTTTGGCATATAGATAGTATTATAACTTTGTACTTTATCAAAAGTGTAGCTTTCAGCTTAGCTTAGCTAATTTTTTCTGTTGAGTAGTTGGCAGCTTAGCTAGCTACATTTTTATCGAGTAGCTTGTCCAACACTGTGACAAAGGTGTGCTTGTTTGTGTTTGTGGCCACTCACCTCGTTTTCTGGTCATCAGATGCCGAGAATGCATGTAATCCTTAGGGGTTGTACTTTTTGCACTCTCTTCTGCTTGTGGGGTTGTGGGTGACTGTGATAAATTGTGGGGTGATGGGTTTTGATTGTGGAACTGGGCTAGCTGGGAAATGACTTCTTGAACTTTCCTCTTTTCTTTCTTGAGCATGTTCACTAATATACCTGTGGAGCTTGAATTAAGGAAATTGAATTATTTTAGCTCAGATAACTGAGGGGGACAAGGGACATTATGTATAACATGGTAATGGTATTCCCGTAATTCCCAATCTCAATGATTTTAATGAGTGTCGAAAAGATGACTTAGTGCAAACTGCTGAATTCTTTGAAATTCCGATACCTCACAATGCAGTTAAAAGTGTAATTAAAGCTTAATTGTATAAAGCTTTAGCTGAACAAAAGATAATGCACAGTAAACAGAGTCAGAGTCTAAGGTCGAGGATGAGGAGGTTAGTGCCCTTGCAGAATTCAAGCCTGATACAAAGCTGCCTTCCCCCACAGTCGTTCTCAACCTCAGAGCGATCTAGGTTTGGCAATTAAATTAAAATAACTAGAGCTGATGATTAGAGAAAAAGAACATGATACTCAAGATCTTTCAGTGCAGGCAGTATAATTAAATCTGGAAAGACTAAGCACCACAGCAACTCACAGATTGGGCAACCAGCTGGACCTCATTTTTACATGTAACTGTACCAACTCAAATATTCTTGTTACTCCTTTACATGTCTCTGATCACTATTTTGTTCAATTCAACATGACTCTCCCATCTACATTAAAACAGACTCCACCTTTGGTTTTCTTTCACCCACACGCCTATCCACTTCTGTCTGTACCTCTCTTCCCACACAAAATGTATTTTCCACCCATGATGTAAACACTGCCACAGTCACACTAAGCTCTACTTTAACAACATGTCTAGACAACATCTGTCCTCTCTCCACATGGCCAGCACGTACTACACCACCCAGCCCCTGGCTCTCTGACATCCTTTGTGAACATCGGACTGACCTCAGGGCAGTTGAGAGGAGATGGCGAAAATCTAAAGATCCAGCAGATCTAGGTACATATCAGTCTCTGCTTGCAACTTTTTCAGATAACGTTAAATCTGCAAAAACTTCCTACTACCAGAACAAGATCAACAGCACCACAGACACTCGCAGCTTGTTTAGAACATTCAACACACTTCTCTGCCCTCCTCCTCCACCACCTGACGTCTTCACCACGTTTTTTACTAATAAGGTTGCAACCATCAGCAATACATTCTCAGCACCTCACCCTGTCAAACACCCGTCTCCTGTATGCAACTCCTCTGTCTCTATGTTCTCTCCTCTGACTGACACAGAGGTTTCTAAACTCCTCTTCTCCAACCACCCCACCACCTGTTCCCTTGACACATTCCTTCCCACCTTCTCTAGGCCATCTCTCCGTCTGTCCTACCTGAACTCACACACATAATTAACACATCTCTACTTACAGGAACGTTTCCTACTACATTTAAACAGGCTCAAGTAACCCTGCTGCTGAAGAAACCTGCACTTAACCTCACACAAATCTCTGACTATCTCTCACAGAACAAGCTGCTGGATGACAATCAGTCAGACTTCAAAAGTAAACACTCCACTGAGACTGCCCTGCTGTCTGTCACCGAGTGGCTGAAACAGGCGAAAGCTGAATCCAGATCATCCGTCCTGATTCTACTAGACCTTTCTGCACCCTTCGACACAGTCAACCATCAGATCTTACTCTCTACCCTCTGTTCGCTGGGCATCACAGGAACTGTGCTTGGCTGATTTAATTCCTATCTCTCAGGTAGGTCCTTCAAGGTAGCCTGGATAGGTGAGGTGTCCAAGCCACATCAGCTACTTACTGGGGTACCTCAGGGTTCAGTGCTTGGGCCACTTCTCTTCTCTATATACACAACATCACTGGGACGCATCATTCAGGCACATGGTTTCTCTTGCCATTGCTACGCTGATGACATGCAACTCTACTTGTCTTTCAAGCCCAACGACATCACAGTGACTGCTCAAATCTCTGCTTGCCTGGCAGACATCTTGGCCTAGATGCAACTTAACCCAGCCAAGATTGAACTCCATGTCTTTCCAGCCAACCCTGCTGTTGAACACAACATCACCGTGCTGCTGGGCGCAACTACAATAACGCCTTCCAAAATGGTCAGAAATCTAGGGGTTACCATCGATAACAAACTAAATTTCACAGACCACATCTCAAAGACAGCAAGATCCTGTAGATTTACACTCTACAATAGGAAGATACGACCCTTCCTCTCTGAACATGCCACTCAACTTCTTGTTCAGTCACTTGTTATAACTAGACTGGACTACTGTAATGCTCCCATTGCAGGCCTCCCTGCATGTGCAATTAGACCCCTGCAAATGATCCAGAATGCAGCAGCACTTAACCAGTCACTAAAAAAATAAAAAAAATGTCCTTGTTGCACTTTAATCTATTTTGAATGCTATTCTGATGCTAGTGAAACTTTGTAATATGGCACTTTTCGTATCACTGTCTCCTTAAGATGATTTGCTTATGTTTTTCCTCTTTTGTAAGTCGCTTTGGATAAAAGCATCTGCCAAATTAATAAATGTAAATGTAAATCCTAGCTCACTCGCGAGATCTATTGTGTGCGCACAGGGACCTTGTGCTTCACCACCCCGACCGATTGGGGCTTCAGGTCAACTGGGAAAAGAGCAAGCTCTCCCCTGTGCAGAGCATCTCTTTTCTCGGTATGGAGTTGGACTCTGTCACCATGATGGCACGCCTTATGAATGAGCATGCACAGTCGGTGCTGGCCTGCCTGAAAACCTTCCGGTGAAAGATAGCGGTGCTATTGAAACAATTTCAGAGGCTCCTGGGGCATATGGCTTCCTCGGCGGTGGTACTCCCCCTCAGGTTGATGCATATGAGACTGCTCCAGCACTGGCTACAGACTCGAGTCCCGAGCATGATAGTCACCCAGCGTGTGACTATCACGCCACGGTGCTGCCATACTTTCAGCCCTTGGTCAGATTTGGCATTTCTACGGGCAGGGGTTCCCATAGAACAGGTCTTGAGGCACGGACAGACAACACAGCGACCGTAGCATACATAAACTGCCAGGGCAGCGTATGTTCACGTGGCAACTCGCCCGCCGCCTCCTCCTTTGGCGTCAGCAGACGTTGAAGTCTCTGCGAGCCACTCACCTTCCAGGCATCCTCAACCATGCAGCGGAGGCGCTCTCACGACAGGTAATGCTCCGCGGAGAGTGGAGATTCCACCCCTGCGCAGTCCAGCTAATTTGGGAGAGATTTGGGGAGGCGCAGGTGGACCTGTTTGCCTCCCGAGAGTCCTCTCATTGGCCCCTTTGGTACTCCCTGTCCGAGGCTCCCCTTGGCACGGATGCCTTGGCGCACAGCTGGCCTCGGGGGCTGTGCAAGTACGCATTTCCCCCAGTGAGCCTCATTGCACAGACGTTGTGCAAAGTCAAGGAGGATGGGCAGCAAGTCCTGATGGTTGCGCCGTACTGGCCCAACCAGACTTGGTTCTCAGACCTGATGCTCCTGGCAGTAGCCCCTCCCTGGTGCATTCCCCTGAGGCAGGACCTTCTCACCCAGGGGCAGGGCATGCTCCGGCACCCGCGGCCAGACCTCTGGAACCTCCTAAATTTTGAGATATTATGAAAAACACTTGTAAAGCTACAAGGTTAAAATATATCAGAAACTGATATATGTGTGATCAATGTATGTTGATCACACATGTAGCCAATTTTATAAATATATTGAATGTTACAAGTTTATGTTATGTCTGTTTCTAAGAAGATTTTGCTTTTGTAACTTTACTTAAAGCAGGCAAAGACCACTTATAATATGATCATGTCATAAATCATTTTGACTGTTCACACTATGCTACTTTTGCAAGACAGCACTTATATGATTAACTTTATTAGCTTCTGCTGCGTTAAAAATGGATGTTGCCTGTGTTATAATGCATTATATTCTTAAGCATAACTATGAATAGGGGAAGTCTTATTATGTATTATAACTGTAGTTATAATTATTTATGAGAAGTTATTATAAGGTGTATTATGAGACATTTTGAATGCAGTATAATGCATGTATAAAGCCTTTACAATGCATTATAAATATGGGCTTCATAGAAAGTGTTACTGGTTTTTCTTATACAGAAGTGGGAATAGAGTTCAAATTACTTTTTTTACTTCCAAAAAATACTAACATGAAACATCAGCATGATAATCTGACATGTTTGATAATCTGATAAATCTGGTAGGTTTAGGCAGTGAACGCATACCAAAAGACAATCGAGCCACCATCAAAGATTTTCCACAGATGTAATGACACATGACTACATGGTAAAGAACACTAATTTTACCAAAACCAAAGAAAATATGAAACTTTTTCCATAAAAAGCTCAAAAAACGATATATAAGGATGTTTAACAGAAAAATTAAAAAAAAAAATGTTTAGGTGAAGTATTTAGATTTAAATCTCAATATGATATTTTTCATGAATCACGATTTACATTCACCAGACTGCTATATTGCAAACCATGTTTTTGCCCATGTTTACTGCACAGAAATTTTACCCATGTTTACTGCACAGAAATCTCCTAAAATGGATCCCACTCTGCATCTATAGGTTGAAAAGAAAGGAACAAGAGAGTGAACACATGAAGGACCATTTTGACTTCAGATGAGCTGTATATCCTGTTGATGCTCATTGAACCCACCCATGGGTTTGATTTTATTTTGCTTAAATGAGTTCACATTTACTATATAGTGTGCTGTTCAAATTTGTTCATATTGTTGACAAATACATGTGTATAATTTGTCAACATTATTAACTCTTTTTTGACTAGACTATATAGTAAATGTGAACTAATTTAAGCAAAGTGACATCAGTTCTGTGGGGGGCATGCACAACAGGATATATAATAGATACAACATTTTAGGTGTAACTAATAACACTCTAATGCTGACGGTTGAGTGAAGGATACTGATCTCATTATCACGCTGGGTCAACATGTCCCTCAGTGTCTGGACTTCTGTGTTTATTTGGCTCTCTTCCACATCACACAGTCCTGGAGAAGTACTGCTGCCATTATCCGCTCCATTCTGAGCACAGGGTCTATCTTGCGCTCTTGCCTGGGAATAAAATAAAACCTGTTTAACTGAATATGTGTAAAACTTTTAAATGGTGGAAATGAACTTTGTGTTACTGATACAATTGTCAGGATACTAAAGTTTGTCTCTTTAATCTGCAAGATGTTCATAATTAAAAAAATAATTAGATGGTTCATAACAATTTCATTGTTTTTTGTTTAGTTTTTTTGTTTGTTTTTAAATAGTACTGTGCTAATGGAGCTATTTGACAGAGCAGATATTTACATAAATTCCACAAGATAAAATAATAACTGAATGCACACAGATGAACCGATGATTTCAGGTTTACATCCATGTGGTTCTTAATATGGTGTGTTGTTTCATCGATAATCAATGACTGTATATTTTATGATAGTTGTGCATTTGCCCTGCTTTGTCCTGAGCAGTGAAGCTGCCCACTGTTCTTAAGAAAAAATCTCCAGGTACGGCATGTTCTTTGGTTTCCCAGCATCTACTGCATATTCCCTTTCAAGTTGGTCACTTTGATGCTGCGTCAGTAGCTGAGGATATGGGAACTCCTCCCAGGAGTGATAATCTCTAAAGCCCAGTCTCATTGGCAGATGTGCTCTGCCAATGAGCTCTTTTGCATTTTTTAGAGTCATTACGGTAGTTATTCTGACTGGTTGCACAGTGAGCAGGAAGAGGATAAAGAGGCTGCAAATGGGTATAAAAATGAATTAAACAACAAAGAAACATGTGAATACAAATCTGTGTACATGTGATGTAATGTGAATCATGACAATCAGACATTGTGTGGAGCGATAGAGACTGTTTGAGTGATCATGAGCGCTTTTAGCTTTACTCTCTTTAACATGGGTGCTCTCTGAGTCAGTCAAACATGTGTGCTCTCCAGGTGCTCTTAATATCTCATCATCAGTCACTCATCTCTATGAGTGCTATTCTGTGAGGATCCCAATTTAATGTTGATCACAATACCACTAATAAAAGATGTAACTGTTTAACCTTCAATAACAGCACCGTGTCTTCACGCATTTGCTTAATAATTAGTGATTTGTGTTATAACAAGACGCCAAAGACGAGGTCATGTGACGCCATGCAAGAAGCAGATGTGTGAGTGATGAGCTCTGCGCACTTTGCTAAATTTTGAATTATTTTCATGTTATAATCTGGTGAAATTTTATTACACATTTGCTTTTTGTAGCAAAACATGGCAAATAAGTCAAAATCCTCGGGCTCTGGAGACATTAAAAGACACATACGTGTTCAGGATGAAAGCCCCTACAGGCCCACAGACCGGGGACTCGATTTGGATGGCGCGGCGGAAGAGGAGATCCAGCATTAGTTGTCCAACATGTCGTGATGCTGACAAAGGTTCTTGCTGACTTGGAGGATCTCGCTGTAATACGTCGATCAATTGCGTAGATGGAAATAAAATTCTCTGAGTTAGTTACAAGAGTGACTGATGTTGAGAGACGAATCGATTGTCGGAGTCTTCGGAGAGGGAATTAACCGCTAATCCGCCCATGACCAAAGTTGATTTGGAACATCTCCTTGAAAAGCTTGAAGATCTTGAGAATAGAAGCCACAGGAATAACGTTCAAATTGTTGGAATTCCTGAGCATGAGGAGGGCAGAGATATGGTGAAATTCCTAGACGAGATTTTCCCGAGTCTGCTCGACATAACAGGCCACAAGCTGGAAATCAAGCAAGCTCACAGAGTCCCGGCTCGTAGATCTGCTGAGGGAGACAGGCCCCGATCGATTCTGGCGAAATTTCTGAGATCACCCGATAAAGATCTTGTGTTGTGCCAGGCGAGGAGCAAAGGGAAGCTTTCTTGGAAGAACCATAATATTTTCTTGTTCCCGGACTTTGCGAGTTCGACAAGAGAGAAACGCGATCGGTTTAAGGAATGCAAGAATCTCTTACATCAGCGAAAGATCACTTTTGCTCTGATGTTTCCGGCCAAACTGAGAATAGAAACGAAGGACAGTCACAAAGTATTTACATGTCCAAATCAGGCAATGTCTTATATAGAATCAATGGGTGAGTAAACCATTGGGTGTTTCTCATGTGAGTGGGTCAACTCGCTGTACTTACTCTGGCTTTTGAGGAAGCTGGGCATCATTTTAGTTTCTTTTTTCTTTTGCGTTGGCTCCACTAAGCGGCTGGAGTTTGTTTTGTGAATAACACTTTTCCTTAAAGAAACTTTTGCATTGATGGAAGATTACTTTTGCATTGAAGTTCCCGGCCAGTTTGAGAGTGGACACTACAAATGACTGCAAAATATCTACGTGCTCACATAAAGGATGTCTTTTATAAAGTTTACGGATTGAGTAAGTCATGGTATATACTATTATGCAGCCTCCGAGTGAATTGACTCTTGACCATCCAGGGAACCAGGATGCCGGTCTTGTTTCTTTTTGTATTGGTTCCGCCTAGCGGCTGGAGCTTGTTCTATTGAATAACATTCCTTTGGAACAGCTGTGGATTAATCTGTTCATTCTTCATGCTTATTCCTCCTGCTGGCTGGAGTTTGTTTTGTTGAGTATTTTTACGGGACATTGGAATGATTATGTCATCCGCTGAACTCATAACAGCTGGCTCACTGATGTAGGGCTTTACTGGTTGTTTAGATCAGTGTTACTATCAGAAATAATTAATTATTTCTTTAGTTATTAATTAATATTTAAATTAATTAATTGAATCTAACTCATTAAAACCTCATATGGGGCTCCAGTAAATGTAGTGCACTATGTTTAGGAGTGGGTTTGGTTATCAGCAATAATTAATAATTATCAAAGATAATTATTAATTATTAAAATCAATAGAACATTGATGAGAATCAATGTTAGCTTTTTCTAATCCTTTAAATCAACAATTATCAAAGATAATCGTTAATTGTTAACATCGATGAAACATTAATTAAAATTAACACTAGCTTATTGATCATTCAAATTCAACAATCATCAAAGATAATTATCAATTATCAAAAATCAATAGAATATTAATAAGGATTAACATTGACGGGGCACCACCCTGGAATCAGGGACTAATAACCAGATAGTATAACAGTCTCAATATTAGATTGTTTTCTTAGTAAACTCGACATCCGAAGAATATCAATTTTCGGGAAAAAAATACAACGAATGAAGGCTTGAATCCGAGCACTGACATCCCGTCAGCATGACACAGGTGTATGCAAAATAAACCAAAACACTTCTCTTTGTAATATAACAAAGTTTATTTATGCAGTAATATAAATTAATAATTAATAAAATGCAGTCAATAAACTTCCGACTTACAACTACAAACTAAACAGTGATATGATTAGATATGGAAACTAAAATAATCCTATAACACATGAGGGTGTGTGTGTGAGAGCGAGTGTGTTTGCGTGTGTGTGTAAGGAGGAACGCGCACAAAATGGCGGACGTGACTCTCATGGAGAGTATGTCACGCGAGACTTCCGGTCAGAGAATATGGCCACGAATGTGGGCGGAGAGAAACCAGTCAATGGCGTCTACCAGTTACCGCGTGTATCCGCTTGTACGAAGCTATATACTAGCCAAAAATGTGTCCAAGAATGTTTGTGAGGGAACGCGTGCGCGCGTGTGTGTGGTTAGTACGAGAGAGAGAGAGAGAGAGAATAAAGTGACGGCCCCAAAGCCGATTTCGCAATCGTGGGAGAGGAAGCAGCTGTTAGTTTATCACTCAGAGACGCGGTGGATGGCTCGTAAAACATCCCTCAGTCTTTGATTCTTTAATGGATAAACTCAGTTTGCCGGTCTCACCCGCGATGGCGGAAATGCACAACAGTCCAATGTGGTTGGACCACAATACAGCAAATCAAATTCATGATGATTAATACCCTGAGTATTAATAATGAGTGGACATGGCGGTCTGTAAACTGTACAAGCAATAACCATGGTACACAAGAATAACACACTATAATATTTATCTCTGCCCAGACGTAAACCTCTTACTTGAATCGCATGAGGATGCAGAATGTGTGTTCATCCGTCCTTTAACTCAGACTCGGTTCCTCGAGGCTCAGGTGATGATGGGAGGCCATTTCCTCACTCTGTCAGCGGGCGGTACGGCTGCTGATTTTCGGCGGGCTGGCAGAGAAATCAGCGACGTTGACTTGATTGAAGAGGGAAGAGAAATCTTTTCTCTTCACTTCTGCAGGCAAACGGATGAAGATGCGGATTGCTCGGCGGTCTCCTTCAGATCCGTTAGAATGTTTGGTGGAACACAGAGTAATCTCAACTCATCCAGCGAGATGGAGATTGTATGGCCACAGTTCAAGTCGGACGTTACTTCCTTGTACCACGAGGCTGAACCTGAGAGCAGCGATGAGCTGCATCTACACGCGGCGAGCAAAGTTGCTGGAAGCAAATCCCGGAAGCATTTCAGAGGTATTTCTACTCCTGATGATGTCATGGTTGAGGTGCGTTCTGTTGTGTGTCTCATCCAATAGGAGTTGAGAGTTCAATCCTTTAGTGAGCAAGGCTTCATGGGATTTGTAGTCTGTTTTGGACTCCCTTTGTTTTTATTTTGGCGCGATTTTTATCAGTATAATTTATGACTTGGGATGTGGGCCTGAGTTAGGTTTTACGACTGTGTTAGGCCTGCCTTTGTCTTCTATCTGAATACATGAGGCCCAACACTGAACATTCGTTTGTCTGTCCGAGGAATCTGAACGGTTTTATATCAGCTGGTATTTGTCTTGTGGAAGATCACACCTTTGAGACAGTTCTGTGAATTAATCTACACATTCTTTGTGTTCATTCTTCCTATTGGCTGGGGTTTATTTTACAAAGTATTTTCTGTTATGTAATTTTGCCTCACAAGTCACAAATTTGTGAGGCAAAATTGAGCAATCCGATGGCAAAGTTGTCGTGGGGGCTCGTGGGCATTCATGGACCTTTTGAGTTTAGAGGGATTGTCGCCGGTTGGCACTGTCGTGCGCGGGGTTAATGCGCACATTTTTCTTTTTTCTGTTTGTTTTGTTCGGGGGGAAGTTCAGGGTTTGATTGTTGCAGAAATGGGGAATGTGGTCTGTATAATTTTGTTTTTGACACAATTTATTTTTTCTACTATATCAAAATATCAAATGTTAATATGAGTGGATTGTCTCTCTCCATATGGAATGTGAATGGGTTGGGCTACCCCATAAAAAGAAGGAAGGTTATTACTTTTCTTAAGCGTAAGAAATATGATATAGTGTTTCTTCAAGAAATCTCAAAGATCTTCAAAGATCTCTCCCCACAGGAAGCTGAAAAATGTGGGAAGATATGGGGTGGACATGTTTTCTTTAGTGCTGGCTCAAGTAAGAGCAAGGGAGTCATTGTATTGATTAATAAATATCTACAATTCAAATGTCTCAAATAGACTAAAGATAAATTAGGGAGAGTCATTATTGTTTTAGCTGAAATTCAGGGGCAAAGGTTGATTTTGGCTAATATTTACACACCTAACGTTGATGATCAGGGCTTTTTTATAAATCTTAAAGGGATGTTGCAAGCCGCTGGCACCCCTCATGATATAATTTTGGGAGGAGACTTTAATCTTTTGATGGACTCAGTCCTTGATCATAGTGAAGCAAATAGTGTGTAAGCCCCCTAGAGCAACATTGACGTTTCACAGGATGTGTAAAAATCTTGGTCTTACAGATATTTGGAGACTTTTGAACCCATCTGGTAGGGACTATACATTTCTTTCATCAGTCCATAAGATTTATTCTAGAATAGATTTTTTTTTATATCCAAATGCCTCATTTCATCTGTTGTTGATTGCTGAATTGGAAATATCTTAGTCTCAGATCATGCCCTGGTGAGTTTAGAGATGTTGCCACATATAGAAAGAAATCATATAGTTGGCGCCTTAATTTGTCCCTTTTGCAAAATCCTGATTTCCAACAAATGCTAAAGGCAGAAATCATTGTCTATATGGAGACCAACTGGTCCTCAGTATCCTCTGTGGACGTGGCTTGGGAGGCACTTAAGGTGGTTCTTATGGGTCGGATCATACAGTATGCCTCATTCACCAAAAAAACAAGAACTTGTGGAGTTGGAAGGAAATATTAAAAGTGCAGAGGCAGAGCTGAAGTGCCGTATGTCATCTGATGGCCTCCGAGAAATGACCTGATTGAAATATAGATATAATACTATTTTGTCGCAGAAAGTGGAGTTTTGGTTATTCAGGGCAAGACAGTCATACTTTGAGTCAGGGGACAAAGAAGGAAAACTTTTGGCTAGATATATAAAGCAGAGAGAGTCTTTTTCTGCCATATCCTCAGTGAAATCTGCTGGTGGTGAAATATTTACCTTGACCATTGATATTAATAATGCTTTTAAAAATTCACTTTGATCTTTATAGTTCCACATCTTCGTCTACTGATGAGGATATTAGGAACTTTGTGGAACCATTAGATCTTCCTAAACTGACTACTGAGCGAAGGAGTTCTCTTGATTCTGAGATAAACTTGGAGGAGCTTGATGAGGTAATAAAGGCCATGCCTACAGGCAAGGCTCCGGGGCCTGACGGCTTTGCCGCTGAGTTTTTCAAATCTTATGCTACAGAACTGGCTCCACTTTTGTTAGAAGTTTATACTGAATCATTAAAGAATGGAATGCTTCTGCCAACCATGACACAAGCACGGATCAGTCTGATCCCTTAATAAAGAGGTTTTCGAATGATTTGGACAGGTGGGCTTCATTACATTTATCGATGTTATTAAAATAAATTGTATTCCAAAATTCAACTACATGCTACAGTCTCTCCATGTAGATGTCCCCCTCTCTTATTTCAAGCAATTTGATAGCATAGCGAAGTCCTTTATTTGGAATGGTAAGCATCCCAGGTTAAATAGGCCGATTGACAATGGTGGGTTAGGCCTACCCAAGATTTAGTTTTATTATTATGCATTTGGTCTTAGACATTTGGCTCATTGGTCACTTCCACCTGAGAGAGCCCCTCCCTGGTTTTGTATTGAAAAGGAAGTTCTTGCCCCATCTCACCACTGCAAAGCCTTTCGATCAAACTAGCCGGAGAGGATAAGTCGCACCCCGTTATTTTGCATTTGCACTCGATATGGACAAAAGTGCCCAGAGTGTTTAGTTCGGATATTTATTTAAATGTAGCCTTGAGCATATGGCTGAACCCTAAACTATGCATTAATAAGTCCCCTTTCTGTTGGTCAGATTGGATTGTGAGGGGGGTTAATGCACTCGGTTACCTATATGAGGGTGGAGTATTGAGACCTTTTGAAAATTTGGTTCAACATTTTGGCATTCCCAGATCTCAGTTTTATAAGTATTTACAGCTTCGCCACCTACTCTGCAAAGCGGCGGATACTCTGGGAGTGGTGATTGCTGCTTTTGGGAAGGGTCATGAGGCATCAGTATATTACTCCCTGCTAATCCAGAGTCTGGGGACGGAACTTTGAAATCTCTCTAAAGATTATGGGAGAAAGATCTAAACTTGACATTGGGGGAGGGGGCGTGGGCTAGGATCCTAAAAAACATCAAGTCTGCATCTAGAGATGCATGGGTGTGTCTGATGCAATTTAAGATTTTGCATCGATTTTATTGGACCCCCTCTAGATTGTATAGGCTTGGTCTTAAAGACACTCCCACCTTCTGGCGATGCCAATCAAAAGATGGGGACACAACCCATGTTTTTAGGGGATATGTTGGGATCCAGGAGTTTTGGTTGAGGGTTCAGAGCTTTGTGTGTGATGTAGTGGACACTCAATTTTCGTTTTGCCCCAGACTGTGTATTTTGGGTGATGGGGCGGTCCTGAATATAGATGATAAATATATAAAAAGCTGGGTCCTAACCAGCGTGATGATTGGCAGACAGGTAATTCTCAGGGGATCAAATCAAATCAAATCAAATCACTTTACTGTTACACAGCCATATACACAAGTGCAATGGTGTGTGAAATTCTTGGGTGCAGTTCCGATCAACATAGCAGTCTTGACAGTGATGAGACATATACCTATTTACAATAACATCAAATTAACACAACACAATTTAAACATCTGTTATACACATAATTACACTCAACAGTATACAAATAATAACATACACTGTACAGTATACAATACGCACTATATAGATACACATTATTCAATAAAAATAAAAAATACAAATATATAAAAAAGTATATATATATAGAATGTACAGTATTGTACTGTATTGACATTCAGGCTGTCGGTTGATAGTCAGTTGTTAAGAGAGAACATAATATAATAATAATAATATGATTTATGACAGTCCGGTGTGAGATATAAGAGTAAGGGTAATAAAGTGCAGTGCTGATGTATTTTGATCGTGGGAGATCAAGAGTTCAAAAGTCTAATTGCATGGGGAAAGAAGCTATCATGGAGTCAGCTGGTGCGGGTCCTGATGCTGCGATACCGCCTACCTGATGGTAGCAGTGAGAACAGCCCATGGCTCAGGTGGCTGGAGTCTCTGATGATCCTCCGAGCTTTTTTCACACACCGCCTTGTATATATTTCCTGGAGGGAGGGAAGCTCACCTCCGATGATGTGTCTGGCAGTTTGCACCACCCTTTGCAGTGCTTTGCGGTTGTGGGCGGTGCTATTGCCGTACCAGGCGGAGATACAGCCAGTAAGGATGCTCTCCACAGTGCAGGTGTAGAACCGTGTGAGGATGTGGCGGTTCATTCCAAACTTCCTCAGCCATCTCAGGAAGAAGAGGCGCTGATGAGCCTTCTTCACAACGACTTCAGTGTGGATGGACCATGTGAGTTCCTCAGTGATGTGGACACCCAGGAACTTGAAGCTGCTGACTCTCTCCACTGGTGCTCCATTGATGGTGATGGGACTGTGTTCTCTGTCTTTTCTTCTGAAGTCCACCACAAGCTCCTTTGTCTTACTGACGTTGAGGGAGAGGTTGTGCTCCAGACACCAGTGTGTCAGAGTGTGTACCTCTTCTCTGTAGGCTGTTTCATCATTGTCAGTGATCAGACCTACCACCGTCGTGTCATCAGCAAACTTAATGATGGCATTGGAGCTATGTGTTGCCACACAGTCATGTGTGTACAAGGAATACAGTAGTGGGCTGAGAACACAGCCCTGTGGGGCTCCAGTGTTGAGGGTCAGTGATGAGGAGATGTTGCTGCCTATTCTAACCACCTGGCATCTGCTTGACAGGAAGTCCAGGATCCAGCTGCACAGCGAGCTGTTTAAGCCCAGAGCCCGGAGTTTCTCATCTAGCTTGGAGGGCACTATGGTGTTGAATGCTGAGCTGTAGTCTACAAACAGCATTCTCACATAAGTGTTCCTTTTTTCTAGGTGGGAGAGAGCAGTGTGAATTGTAGATGCAATGGCATCATCAGTGGAGCGGTTGTTGCGGTAAGCAAACTGCAGCAGGTCAAGAGAGAGTGGCAATACAGAGCAGATGTAATCTCTGATTAGTCTCTCAAAACATTTGCTGATGATGGGGGTCAGAGCAACAGGACTCCAGTCATTTAAACAAGTTATTTTTGATTGTTTTGGAACAGGCACAATGGTGGATGTTTTAAAGCATGTGGGGACTACAGACAAAGAGAAGGAAAGATTGAAAATGTCCGTAAAAACACCAGCCAGCTGGTTCGCGTACGCTCTGATGACATGGCCCGGAATGCCGTCTGGGCCAGCGGCTTTGCGGATATTCACCCATCGGAAGGACTGGGTTACATCCGCTACAGAGACGGAGGGTGAACTAACCTCTGTAGCTTCAGCCGGGAGAGCTCTCTCCGCGAGGGCGGTGTTATTTCCCTCGAAACGAGCATAAAAAGTATTTAGCTCATCCGGTAGAGAGGCAGCGGTGTTCATGGCGGAGTTTTTATTCCCTTTAAAGTCCGTGATGATGTTAATTCCCTGCCACATGCTTCTAGAGTTGGTGGTGTTAAACTGTCCTTCAATCTTACTCCTGTACTGGTGTTTTGCGGTTCTGATAGTTTTTCGGAGGGCATAACTGGCTTGTTTATGCTCCTCCACGTTCCCGGAATTAAAAGCGGAGGTCCACACATTAAGTGCCACGCGAACATCACTATTGATCCAAGGTTTCTGATTCGGATAGATTCGTACAGTTCTGGTCGGAACGACGTCCTCTACGCACGTTCTGATGAAACACATTACGCTATCAGCGTAAAGCTCGATGTCGTCATCAGAGGCGGACCGGAACATCTCCCAGTCCATGTGATCAAAACAGTCTTGTAGCGTAGAATCTGATTGGTCCGACCAGCACTGGATCGTTCTGAGGGTGGGTGCTTCCTGTTTCAATTTCTGCCTGTAAGCCAGCAGAAGCAGAATGGAAGAGTGGTCCGATTTGCCAAATGGTGGGCGGGGGAGGGATTTGTAGCCATCCCGGAACGGAGAGAAGCAATGGTCCAAAACCTGGTCCCCTCGTGTGTTGAAACTAATGTGCTGGTGATATTTTGGTGCGACTGATTTTAAACTGGCTTTATTAAAGTCCCCGGTCACAATGAACGCGGCCTCAGGGTGCGCGGTTTCCTGCTCACTTATAATCCCATACAGTTCCTTGAGTGCCCGGTCTGTGTCGGCTTGTGGGGGGATGTACACAGCAGTGATAATGACCGCTGTGAATTCCCTCGGTAGCCAGAATGGTCGACACAGAAGCATAAGAAATTCCAGATCAGGAGAGCAGAAAGACTTGACAGAATGTACGTTCCTCTGATAACACCAGGATTTGTTGATCATAAAACATACACCACCACCTCTGGGATGGAAGTCAACTGATGCGCCCTCAATTCATGAGTGGTCTACTGAGATGGGAGGGTAGCAGCATTTGAGGAGATGGCATCTAGAAGGCTAGGCAACCTGGATTTGTACATCAGGAAATGGGGCAGCTATTTAGCCTTTTTGGAAGGCTCTCGGGGAGGGGCAGTGGAGAGAGACTAGTGTTTTTGTGTTTTTTATTTTTTATTATTTTTTATGTTTCTAAACATTTTCTGCTGTTTTATTGTCTATATGTTTGTCTTTGTCAGTTGGCTTTTGACCACTGGGGTGCTCGTTTGTGTTGGGTGGGGGTGGGGGGTTAATGTTCGGGGGTAAATTTGTGATTTCTTGTGGTTTGATTCTGCGTTTTCTGTGTATTTGATTTTTTACATGGAATCAATAAAAATTGTTAATAAAAAAAAAACAAGACACCAAAGACAGTAAACAAATCATAGATATTAATGATTTCTCACTGGAGCAGTTTTAGAGCTGCTTTCAATACAAATAAATGTTAACAATTCACAATAAATGTAATTTTAATATAATTTTGATAACACTTAATGAAAAGGTTTAATTTCTTTAACATTAATTAATGCATTAGGTATCGTGAACAAACAATGAACAATATATTTTTACAGCATTTATTAATCATGGTCATGTCATGTGGTCCCCTGGTCATGTGATTTCATATTTTCCCTCCATGTTCATGTGTCTTGTTTTCATTGGTTGATTGTCTTGTTATCTTGTTTAGAGTTCTTAGTGTTTATTGGTTATCTTTGTCATGTGTTCTCCCATGTTCATGTATTTAACCCTCATGTTTTCCATTGTTCATTGTCAGGTATTGTTGAATGTAACTTGTGAATTCAAGTTTAAGTCTAGTCAAGTTTATCTCAAGTCAATTCAAGTTTATGTCAAGTCAAGTTAAAGTCAAGTTCATGTTTTTTGTTCACGTTTGTAGTTAGGGTTTTTGGATTTCACGTTTTGTTAATAAAATTGCACTTGGTTTCTTCACTCCATCATCTTCATCTACATTGTAATTGCCAGCGCCAGCAACATCGTTACAGAATACCCGACCGAAGCAATATGAACCCAGCAATCCAGCTTCTTCGACTTCACCAGGGGAATCGTCCCCTGGAGGATTACATGGAGGACTTTTGTGCTCTGGCATGCCAGGTGGACTTTAATGAGGTTGCCCTCAAAGACATTTTTTGTTTTGGACTGATTGAGTCTATCTCTTTGCTGATGCTAGGCAGTCAGAGTACCCATAGCCTGGCTCAATATATATCAACCTTGCCTTGCAGATTATTGGTTCCATGTTCACTGTGGTGGAGCCAGAGTTCCACGACACAGCCGCCGAGCCAGAGTTCCACGTCAGAGCCGCCTAGCCGGAGTTCCACATCACGGCCGCCGAGCCAGAGTTCCACGTCACGGCCGCCGAGCCGGAGTTCCACGTCATGGTCCTGAGCTAGTGCCATCTTGTGCCCCGGATCCTGAGTCTGCCCTATGCCATGTCACAGCCACGCCTGAGCCTGCTCCATGCCATGTCACAGCCACGCCTGAGCCTGCTCCATGCCATGTCACAGCCACGCCTGAGCCTGCTCCATGCCATGTCACAGCCACGCCTGAGCCTGCTCCATGCCATGTCACAGCCTTGCCTGAGTCTGCTCCATGCCACGTCACAGCCATGCCTCTGTGTGCTCCATGCCACGTCACAGCCAAGCTTCAGTCTGCTCCATGCAATGTCTCAGGCTCATCTCTGGCCATCATCTGGGCTATTTGAGCTGGAACTGGTTCCCGCCCTTGTGCCCACCCTTAGTTCTCCTGATTAGGCAAGGGGAACTTTCGACACTCCGACCCCACCTAGACCCTCAGTGCCCTGGACTCTGCCATGGCCTGTCGATCCCTCGACATCACCTCGGCTCCACTGCGGTCCTTCAGCCTGTCGGCTTTAATGGGGTCCCTCGTCCCTCCAGCTCCTCCTTGGTCTGTCGGTCACCTGGCTCCGCTTTGGCTCTCCGATCCTCTGGCTACACCCGTCTCTCTGATCCTTCAGCTCCACCGGGGATTTCCATCCCTACGGTTCTGCCTTGGTCCTCAGCCCCACCGGCTCCACCTCAGTTTTCCGATCCCCCAGCTCTGCCTTGCTCCTCCGAGCCTCCGGCACCACCTTGGTCCTCCTTGCCTCTGGCTCCAGCCTGGCCCTTTGAGCCATCAGCTACTCTCTGGGTACCAAGTTCCCTGGTGTCACCCTTCAAGTCTCTCAGGGCTCCGTCTTCCATGGCTCCGCCCCTCAAGTCTCTCAGCTCCGCCCCTCAAGTCTCTCATGGCTCCACCTTCCACAGTCGTTGCCCTGATCCCATGCTCCACGTCTTGCCAAGCCATGCCTCAAGACCCCCCCGCCCCCCCCCCCAGCTCCCTACTGAACTTTGGGATTATGCCATGTTTAATGTGTTTGTTCATGTGTTGGGGCATCAGGAGCCGCCCCTAGTGGTGGGATATGTAATGTTTAATGTGTTAGTTCCGGTTCCCTGGTCATGTGATTTCACGATTTCCCTCCATGTTCATGTGTCTTGTTTTCATTGGTTGATTGTCTTGTTATCTTGTTTAGAGTTCTTTGTGTTTATGGTTATCTTTGTCATGTGTTCTCCCATGTTCATGTATTTAACCCTCATGTTTTCCATTGTTCATTGTCAGGTATTGTTGAATGTAACTTTGGTTGTGAATTCAAGTTTATGTCTAGTCAAGTTTATGTCAAGTCAATTCAAGTTTATGTCAAGTTAAAGTCAAGTTCATGTTTTTTGTTCATGTTTGTAGTTAGGGTTTTTGGATTTCACGTTTTGTTAATAAAATTACACTTGGGTTCTTCACTCCATCATCTTCATCTGCATTGTCACTGCCAGCGCCAGAAATATTGTTACAATACAATTGTTCATTGTTAGTTCATAGTGTATTAATGTGCATTAACGAATACAACTTTTGATTTAAAGAATGTATTAGTATATGTTGTAACTAACATTAAGTTCATTAGTTAATGTTAACTACAGTAATATTGTTAAAAAACGTTAACAAATGGAAACTTTTTGTAAAGTGTTACCATAATTTTACTGTGTGGGGCATAAATATATAGCATCATATAACTTGCATAAACATATAGCAGCATATAACTTGCAAAAGTGTGGCAAAGGGCACTTAAATCGGTATCGGTGTCAGCCTCAAATTTCCTGATCGGTGCACCACTAGTGTGTGTACTTGCAAAAACTGTGTCAGACACTGTAATCTGCCCCCTCCCTGCTCACTGTGGTGATGAGATTCATAGCATATTAGTGTTACTGAATGGCTGGATGGAGTGGTGGAGAATAGCATAGGATTTACAGACAATTAGACGAGTAGAACTGACTTGCTAAAAGAGACGGAATCCATTCCTCCAGGGAAGATGCCGCTCTCCTCTCTAGTAATTTGGCTCATATTTTTAATAGTGTTAATGTTTGACTCAAACTGGCTAAACCAGCAGTCTGCTAGCTGCCTTGAGACATCACACAGGACCCATAAACAATAACACACAGAGTCTTATCACCTAGATATCATATAGAGATTGTGTCTGTTCCCCAAACACAAAACCATTTAGTCATTAAAAAAAAAAAAGATTGATGTCAAACTAGAAAATGACAAAAAAAAAATCCAATAAAGTTTGGGTTACTAAACATTAGATCTCTTTCATCCAAAGCACTAATTTTAAATTGAATTAAATGGTGTCACCCCCCTTCGATTAAAGAAAGTTAAAGGTGCTATATTTCTAAGATTGACAACAAGCGTTTGAAATAGGCACTGCAGTCTAAATTCAGAATATTGGAAAGTTATCTGACCCGCCTCAGACTCGAAGCTCATTCGGGTTGCCAGAATGTTGACACGGAAATTAGCTAACTCAGCATCTGCTTTAAAGGATTTCTGGGCTTTAAGCTGTCTCCATCTTCCAAAGGCATCTCCAATATTTATCCTTGTTTTACTACACCTCTTGTCATGATGGTTTTTAGACGGATTGCGAGGCTTTTTAGGTCGGGTGGAATCTGTTATCTCTGATCCAGTTCGTTTGCTGGCTTCCATGGCTGCAGCACGTAGTGTTGTTTGCCTGCAAACTTGTTCAAATCTGGCAACCCGGCGGTGTCGAAATACTATTGGTGAGTGGGCAGTGGGCGGGATCACACAGGCCAAAACATAAACAGAAATTTCCGGCTGGAATGAAAACTTCAAAGTAGAATATACTGGCTGTAGCATTGTTATCAGAGAAGCCAGTATTTCAACTTAGCATGTTTCCTAATTCTCTAATGACATATTATAGTCATTTTATGATTTAGTACAGTAAAAATATTACATATAGCACCTTTAAGAGTGGAGACAGGAAACAGAATTTGATTCTGACAAACGTGGAATCTAACTCAGGTCGAAAAATTACAGACACAACGGCCTTAACCCCCAAAGCCACTGAAGCAATGCTCTCGATGAAGTTTGTTATATATGTCTGTGCTGCCATTACCAATAGACTATTCGGGTGCGAGCAGTCGCACAGTTTGCAGATGCTATTTACACCTGGGTGCAAATGGTCACTCCAAAAAATAATCAAGGTTATCGAGCTTTGATGCAACATCAGTTAATAGCAATTAACTACTAATAAACACTAGACAGATAACGAATACCAAAGCACATAACCTACAGTTTTGAACTGCATAGTGTTTCTGGTTATTACATTACAAAATACTCAAATGTATGTATTGTGACAAATATTATAAAAATAATGTGGTCACAATACTTCTAGACTAATTAATATTTATTTAAATATTATATATTTTACAATATTTCATTTGATGCTTCCATGAATAATAATTCTGTTCACTTTTTATTTAGTTTTTATTGCCAGGAGAATATAACATATGATACAATTATACATAAATACATTTAATTCACATTTGAAAAATGGGCTAGCTTATCTGCACAGTTTCAGAATATACAAAGGGTTGAATATGTTTCCTAATGATGCTCCCTCAACGTATGTGTATAAGTGTAAAAATACTCACAAATGATAATTCTCACTAATTAAATATGAATTAATAAAATGCAAACGAAAAATGATGCGTGGCCATCTTCGTGAACGCTTAATGTTGCAAGAAATTGTTTCTCAGCGTCTCCATTGCAGCGTCCCTTCAGCAATTCTATGTTGTGGTGAACTTGCGTTTGTTCTTCTTTTTCTGTTTCTTCTTCTTTTATTTTAAGGTGGTTGGCAAAACAAGCTTAACTAAAGCATTACTGCCACAAATTGAATGGTCGTGACATTGGGTTTAGCTTTGAGGTGCTCAGTTCTGGGCCTTGTTTCCCAATAACAATTGATCTTAGCAGTTAATAGCATTTTCTCCAGCGATTTTATAACTTCGTTATTTTTTATGTGAGTTTCCCAAAACTGCACTTAACATGAACGTGTGAGGAAGCGCTTTAAGTGCTACTTAAGAGAGATGCTGTCCATACACATGAAGAGCTAAAATGTACCCATATAGAGATGACATTTGACTGTATAGTGCTGCTCGTCATTGCAACTTCATTATATTTGTTGCATAACTTTAAAAACATTTGTAATTTACTTCGCTGGAAATATTTAAAACTATTTTCTTAAATGTGCAGCTTAATTCACCACATAATTGCATTTTGTTTTGCAATCATTTTGTGCAGAACAATATATTTCTTTTACACAATCACTGTTTCGTTCATCAGATTTTAATATTTCATTTTAAAAAATTGCTCTGTGGGACGAGATTAAAGCTTCCAGGATCAGTGAAGACAGCAGAGACCCTGTGTATGGTCCTGCTAATGACAACAAGCATTAATTGAATATAACGAGGTTCACCACGTTATTGCTGAGCGCAAAATAAGGAGATGCTTGGAAGCTGCGCTTTAGGGACATTCACTAATCAAAGGGAGATCTGCCCTTTACTCCCAAAAGTGATAACGGTAACAGCAATGCTACATAATATGTGTGGTACTACACAAGGCGTGGTGTGGCGAGAGCACCCTTAGGTGTCAGAGAGGAAGAGGAGATGAGGATGAGGAGCCAATATACAGAACGGATGATTTTCATGCACGGCAGCAAGTTATTGACATTTTTCCTTCTCTCTCTGATTGTAATTTTACAGTTCTCCGCACCACTTTGTTGTTACCAACTAGTCCACAAATAACTTTTATTTGTTTACTTATTAGTTTATTTGTTCACCCAATATTGACTAACCATTTTATGCATTCATTATTATTATTATTAGCTTTTTCGTTTAAAAAATAAATAAAATAAAACGTATTTATACTGATATTAAATGAGCATAAAGTGTAGCTATAGGTGTTTAAATTGCATCAGGTGTAATTTTGCATTTGTCCTGCAGGTGTCTGCATAAGTCTATGTCCTTACGATGTTCTTAGTGATGTTCTTTTTTCAAGTACTACTTAAGTTACGATGCTTTTGGGAAAGGGCCGCAAAACTAAGATGAATCGTAAGATGGATTCTACGATCTACTTAAGCTTACGATGCTTTTGGGAAACGAGGCCCTGGCCTGTTGAAATTCTATTGTTAAAGTGTCCCTTAGCAGTTTAGAGCTCCTAATGACTACTACACGTGGTGATTGCTGTGGTAGAAAACCTATTCTCATTGGATACATTATGTACATCTCTCTTCTAGTATTTTTAGATCTTAGTGCCATCTTCGACACCATAGATCATGACATTCTCTTGGATAGGCTTCAGAATTATGTTGACATTTGTGGACAGGCATTAACGTGGTTTAGGTCCTGTTTATCTGACTGCTACCATTTTGTTTGTGTAAACAAGGAGTTTTCAGATCAAGTAGAAGTGAAGTACGGAGTGTCACAGGACTCAGTCTTAGCTCCCTTGCTTTCCCCTTATATATCCTTCTCCTGGAAAACATTATCAAGAGCCCTGGAATGATTTTTCACTGTTATGCCGATGATACTCAGCTTAATATTTCCTCGAGACCTGATGAAATTTCACAATTTTTCAAGTCAGCAGATTGTATCAATGGTATCAAAGATTAGATGGCTACAATTTTTTCTTCTGCTCAATTTGGACAAAATAGAGGTACTAATTATTGGACCAAAAACCTCAAAACATTTAGATGGATGTACTGTTACATAGTCTTCAACAGTTAAGAATTTGGGTGTTATATTTGATAGCAATCTGTCCTTTGAAAAACACGTCCAATGTTTGTTAAACAGCATTCTTTAACCTCAGAAATATTGCTAAGTTATGACATATGGTCTCTGTTTATGGTGCCGAAAAGCTAATTAATGCATTCATGACCTCAAGACTAGATTATTGTAATGCATTATATGGATTATGTCCTGCAGGTTCAATAAATAAGCTTCAGTTGGTTCATAGGTAGGTAGAGTGCTGACTAGAACCAAGAAATACGATCATAACAGCCCAATTTTATCTTTGCTGCATTGGCTACCTGTTAAGTTTTGTGAAAATTATAAAATTCTGCTTATTACTTAGAAAGCTTTGAGTGATCTAGCTCCTCAGTACTTAATTGACCTTCTATCATGCTATAATCCATCACGTTCACTACGATCACAAAATTCCCACCTATCCTAGGATGGCAAAATCCACAACAGGAGGTAGATAATTTTCCTGTTTGGCTCCTAAACTATGGAATAGCCTTTCGAGCAGTGTTCAGGACTAAGACACACTCTCTCAGTTTAAGTCTAGACTAGACTCATCTTTTGAGCCAGGCATACACCTAATTTATCCCACAACTAATAGTTATGCTGCATTAGTCAGGTCTGCCGGAACCAGAAACACTTCTCATATTCTATAACTTTGCATTAAAAGTGAATGGCATCAATACTAATATTATTCTCTGTTTCCCTGTCTCAACCTCGGGACACATATCCTGAGGTTACCAGAGCCTGCCAGATCCAATTCCAGTGCCGCCTGATGCCCCACTCTCACTGCTATGTGTCGCTGAGTGATAACCACTAACTACATCCTGTGCCAACCAGACAACGAGAGGCACTTTGATGATCACTGTCTGTATTACATTAGTCTTCTACGAAGGACTTCACAGAAAATGAACTGCTACCAGCTCCAGCTGTAAGACTTGGGATACTTCACTGTCCACTGCCTGCACCTTGGGCTTAAAATGGAATACATAGACTATAAATGAAAGCCAACTAAATCCTTCATGAGCTAAACAAAAAGGACACTGCATTTACATGCACATCTGCAGTCAATTTGGGATGGACACTTAGACACTTAGTCATGAATCTTAGAGTTTGTACAAACCCTTTCATTTTAAACATTGTCCACCAACATCTACTCGGTTTACATGCATAAAACGACACTTGTACTACACATTTATAATTAATATTGCCATTATATTCATGCTGTTTAGACAGAGGGGAACAATGCAAATGGATGGTGATTAACAAAAAGCAAAGACAATCGTAGTAAATCGTAGTAAAATGAATCCATTCAAAATAAATGGTTAAATTAATGTCTTAAGTGATACAATTCCTTTGGGTGAGAAACAGTTCAATATTTAAGTCATTTTCACTATAATTGTTTACTTCCGGTCGCTCTCCAATGCACGTCCATGAGGGGAATCAGTTCACGCTGCCTCCAAGTGCTTTGGCATGTTCACGCAAGAACTGATACAATCGAAAGTGCAACTTGATTTGTTTACAACAGATTGCTTTTCACAAGCTTCATTGGTTTTGCTTTCATTTGAACATTCCAATGCACTTACGTGACGTGACAGGCAGTGTGAACTGATTCCCCTCATGGACGTGCATTTGAGAGCGACTGGAAATAAACAATTATAGTGAAAAGGACTTAACTTGAAATCTGTTTCTCACCCAAAATGATAGTATCGCTTTAAAAGACATTCATTTAACCACTGGACTCTATTATTCTAAACATTTTAATTTGTGTTCTGCTGATGAAAGAAAGTCCTACACATCTGGTACGGCATGAGGGTGAACTAACCCTTGAACAGTGGTTTTCACACTAGGGGGCACAGAAAAGAGTTCTTGCAAGTAGAGTTCTGCACAGGCCTTAAGTTGAAGCCCAAACCCAACCTCAAACCCAAAACCATGTGACCTGACATGACCCGAACAGTATCATCAAATTTTAAGCCCGAACCTGACCCGAACCTGACATTGCTTACTCTCTTTATCAGTTCCTCTCCAAGCAAGAAAATTAATTACAATAGGCTGTATTTTCTTTCAGCATGCGTAGGAACATTCACGTCCCCCGCACTCTTTAAAAAGGTGATTCCCTATTTGTCACTCACTCGACATTTGTGTCGATGTAGTGACACTAGGGGTCACTCTTGGGAGCCCGAGACACCTCTGGTCTTTGATAAAAGGCCAATGAAAATTGGCGAGTGGTATTTGCATGCCACTCCCCCAGACATAAGGGTATAAAAGGAGCTGGTATGCAACCACTCATTCAGATTTTCTCTTCGGAGCCGTACGGTTATGCTCATTGAGCTGAATACTACTGTTCATTCACCTCTGCTGGATCTGATGGCGCATTTCAGTGGCTTCTCCCTCCTCTGCACTGGTGCACTGCAGAGAATGCCCCTGGGCGCTTCGGCAGAAAAACTAGAGAGTATATTTTCTGAAAGAGCATTTTTCCCCTCTAAAAGAGCGCACACACGGAACGTCTTTTTAAAAACGCGTCTTTTTAAAGATGCTTTTCCGATTGTGTGTTATTCCTGGTTGCGCTCGTTATCTCTTGCCATCTGACGGTCACGATCACCGTCTTTCATGTCTGGGCACTGCTCACGCAGAGACAGCATTCGTGGATGGTCATGTTCTCATTGCGAGAATATGTCCATGGCAACGTTGCGGTCGCGGCTCGCCTTCGTAAGAAAGAGAGCCACCCCAGAGGCTCCCGCCTCGGTCCTTTTACCCACGGGTATGAGGCCAGCGTGGCTAGCACTGGGGGCGATTTGGGGACCCCAATAGGACCGCCTCCGCCGGGTATCCCCCCGCAGACCTCCCATTCCCCAGCATGCTCGTCTGCCCCGATCGGGCTTCCGGGTAAGTCTGCCGGCTCGTCTCACGGTGACCTCTTATTCGGAGCCCGCGAAAGTGATGAGCTCTCGAGCGCAGCATTGGAGAGTGGGCTCGTCCAGTCGGAAGTCTCAGCTGGGCTCCTCCCTTCGGGGACGATTGCCCAGTCACAGGCTGACGTGGAGATGATGACATGCTTTCCCGGGCAGCCGCGAGCGTTGGCTAGAGTGGAACTCACTGCTCTTCCCTGAACCCTCGCGACTCGGTGATTGGTTCCTGGGCTCGTGGCACCGCTCAAAGCCACGCCCCGCCCCCGTTCCTTTCTTCCCGGAAGTGCATGAAGAGCTGACAAGGTCGCGGGAGGCACTTTTTACTGCCCGGTCTCGATCTTTTCAGCTTCCCCGCCCTCACTACCCTCAATGGTGGGGCGGCCAAGGGCTATTCGGCAATCACCCAGTGGATAAAGGCGCTCGTGGTGCACCTATGTCCGCAGAGCGCTGCCACCTGGCGCGGGTGCCCAAAGCCCCCATCCAAGGCCTGTAGGTTTACGTCGTTTCTGACGGCCAAGGCCTACGGTGCCGCTGGACAAGCCGCCTCCGCCCTGCACGCCATGGCTCTCCTGCAAGTCTGCCAAGGTGCTAAAGGAACTGCACGTGGGAAGTTCCGCCCCGGGATTGATGCAGGAACTGCACTTGGCGACCGACCTCGCTCTCCGAACGACGGGGGTCACGGCGCGGTCTCTTGGGCGGACGATGGCCACACTAGTGGTCCAGGAGCGCCACCTTTGGCTCTACCTGGTCGAGATGGGTGAGGCCGACAAGACATGATTCCTTGCTGCCCCCATTTCCCAGGCGGGCCTATTCGGCGACACCGTCGAGGACTTTGCCCAGCAGTTTTTGATGGTAGAGCAGTAGATGGGTGCTAGCCGGCATATCCTGCCCCGGTGCAGCTCAAGATCCCGCATCCCGTCTACTCATCACCAAGGGCGTCCCCCTGCGGGGACTGCACCGGCTCCGCAGCAGCCTGCCCCTTCGGCCCGGCCCCGGTGCGAAGCCCACCGCAGGAAGCAGACGCCACCCGTCTCGCGGCCGCCCAGAACCCGTGGAAGGCTTCAAAGTGCCCTTGAGACGGGCGACCCCGGGACAACGAAACCCGCTGCTCTGGAGCTGGTAAGCAGATCTCCATCTTTTTGTTACCTTTTGCATTTAATTGTGCTGCATGCCCAAGTGGCTGCAGTACTTAAGAGCTCAGCAAGAGCGGTTTCCTTGTTCCCTGGGTCACATATTCGGTGTGTACGGCCGTCATCACGACCACCGTCCACCACTCTATTTGGCAGGTTTGGCGCTCCAGCGGCGGTCTCCCGCCCTGAGAGCCCAGCTGTGGCACAAATCAGCCCCCGATGTGACAGTCTCCATGGGTCACAAGGACAGGCCTCTTCCTCCCCCGTTCCAGGCTGTTCCAGGGGTGGTCACAAGGAGCCAGGTAAGTGCTTCGATGTCCTTAGACTCAGCACGGCCACGACGTGGTGTGGCACCTCGAGCTCCGCCCCACCGCGAGGCCCCACCTGCCGGTACGCCCGATGACGTTGTCCCTTTGGTCCCCCTTGCGTGGAACTTGGACGCATGGCTTGCACTTTCCAAACCGTCGCGAGGGCTGGTCTGGACCGTCCGACTCGGCTGCGCGATTCACTTCACCGGGCATCCGCCCAAGTTCAGCGGTGTCCACTTCACCTTGGTGAAAGACGAAAACGCTGCTACCTTGCGCGGAGATCGCTACCCTCCTACGGAAGGACGCGATAGAACCTGTCCCTCCAGCCGAGATGAAGAAGGGGTTTTTCAGCCCCTACTTCATCGTACTGAAAAAAGGTGGTGGATTGAGGCCAATCTTGGACCTGTGAGTTCTGAACTAGGCTTTACACAGACTCCCGTCCAAGATGCTGATGCAAAAACGCATTCTGGCGAGTGTCCGGCACCAAGATTGGTTCGCGACAGTAGACCTGAAGGATGCGTACTTCCACGCCTCGATCCTTCCTCGACACAGACCCTTCCTGCGGTTCGCGTTCGAGGGTCAGGCATATCAGTACAAAGTCCTCCCTTTCGGCCTGTCCCTGTCTCCTCGTGTCTTTACGAAGGTCATAGAGGCTGCCCTTGCCCCATTAAGGGAGGTGGGCATTCGCGTTCTCAACTATCTCGACGACTGGCTAATCCTAGATCACTCTCGAGACGTGTTGTGCGCACACAGGGACCTGGTGCTCTCACACCTCAGCCGACTAGGGCTTCAGGACAACTGGGAAAAGAGCAAGCTCCTCCCGGTTCAGAGCATCTCTTTTCTTGGTTTGGAGTTGGCCTTACGAACGAGCACGCCCAGTCGGTGCTGGCCTGTTTGAAGGCGTTCAAACAGGGAACAGCGGTTCCACTGAAACTTTTTCAGAGGCTCCTGGGGCTTATGGCATCCTCGGCGGTGGCCACCCCGCTCGGGTTGATACATATGAGGCCGCTTCAGCACTGGCTCCAGACTCGAGTCCCGAGACAGGCATGGCGCCACGGGACACACCATGTAGCCATTACTTCAGTCTGTCACCATCTTTTCAGCCCTTGGACAGACCTCTCGGGCAGGTGTTCCTCTAGAACTGGTCCCCAGGCACGTCGTGGTCATGACAGACGTGTCCAAAATGGGCTGGGGTGCTGTTTGCAACAGGCACGCAGCCGCTGGCCTCTGGACGGGTCCGTGACTGCATTGGCACATCAACTGCCTGAAGTTGTTGGCAATTCTGCCTGCCCTGCGGAGGTTTCGGCCATTGATCCAGGGCAAGCACGTGTTAGTTGAGACAGACAACACAACAACGGTAGCATATGTCAACCGCCAAGGTGTTTGCGCTCTCGTTGTATGTCACAACTCGCCCGCCGTCTCCTCCTCTGGAGTCAGCAGCACTTCAAGTCGCTGCAAGCCACTCACATCCCGGGCAACCTCAACACTACAGCGGATGTGCTGTAACAACAGGTTACCCTCAGGGGAGAGTGGAGACTCCGCCTTCAGGTGGTCCAGCTGATTTGGAGTCGATTCGACAGGCACAGGTGCACCTGTTCGCCTCCCAAGAATCCTCCCCACTGCCCGCTCTGGTATGCCCTGACCATGGCCCCCCTCGGCATAGACGCGCTGGCACACAGCTGGCCCCCTGGCATGCGCAAATATGTGTTTCCCCAGTGAGCCTGCTTGCACAGACCCTGTGCAAGGTCAGGGAGGACGAGGAGCAGGTCGTCCTGGTAGCACCCTACTGGCCCGCCCAGACGTGGTGCTCAGACCTCACGCTCCTCACGACAGCTCAACCTGGCGAATTCCCCTGAGGAATGACCTTCTTTCTCAGGGAAGGGGCACCATCTGGCACCCGCGCCCAGACCTCTGGAATCTCTATGTCTGGCCCCTGGATGGGACATGGAAGACCTAAGCTGTCTCCCACCTGCGGTGGTAGACACGATCACTCAGGCTAGGGCCCCCTCTACGAGGCGCCTGTATGCCTTTAAGTGCCGTCTATTCGCTAAGTGGTGTTCTTCCCATCGGGAAGACCCCCAGAGATGCGCAGTCGGATCAGTGCTTTCCTTCCTGCAAGAGAGGTTGGAAGGGAGGCTGTCCCCTTCCACCTTGAAGGTGTATGTTGCTGCCATAGCAGCACACCATGACGCAGTCGATGGTAAGTCCTTAGGGAAGCACGACCTGATCATCAGGTTCCTAAGAGGCGCCAGGAGGCTGAATCCCTCTAGACCGCGCCTTGTTCCCTCATCGGACCTCTGTAGTTCTTCAGGGTCTATAGAGAGCCCCCTTTGAGCCTTTGCAGTCAGCCGAGCTTAAGGCACTCTCCTTGAAGACTGCCCTCCTGACTGCGCTTACTTCCATCAAGAGGGTAGGTGAACTGCTAGCGTTCTCTGTCAGAGAAACATGCCTGGAGTTCGGTCCAGGTTACTCTCACGTGATCCTGAGACCCTGACCGGGCTATGTGCCCAAGGTTCCCACCACCCCTTTAGGGACCAGGTGGTGAACCTGCAAGCGCTGCCCCAGGAGGAGGCAGACCCAGCCCTGTCGTCGCTGTGTCCGGTGCGCGCTTTACGCATCTATTTGGATCGCAAGCAGAGCTTTAGAGTCTCTGAGCAGCTCTTTGTCTGCTTTGGTGCACAGCGGAAAGGAAGCACTGTCTCCAAGCAGAGGATTGCCCACTGGCTCATTGACGCCATAACTATGGCATATGTCACCTAGGACATGCCACCCCCGGTAGGGCTACGAGCCCATTCTACCCGTGGTGTAGCGGCTTCTTGGGCCCTGGCCAGGGGTGCCTCTCTAACAGACATTTGCAGAGCAGCGGGCTGGGCAACACCCAACACCTTTGCAAGGTTCTACAACCTCCGGGTGGAACCGGCTTCGTCCCAGGTAGTGGCACGCAACACAAGCGGATAAGCCTGGGATAGCTGGCCGGGTGTATCGCTTGCACATAGCGCCTTCCACCTCCTTTTGAGCTGAAGACGTGCGCCGTTAATTCCCAGTAGTGTTCACAAACTTTGTTCCCTGGTTGACTTCCTCCGAGCCCTGTGGCAGTCGAGTTTTCGGAGAGACTCACTGCCGGCCCAGTACACGCGCTAACTAAGAGCCCTATTCTGGGGTAGGTGCTCCGCATGTGGCGGTTCCCTGTAAGGCTAACCCCATGCGATCTATATCCTCCACTAGTTTGTTTCCCTGCTGGCAAACTGCGTCTTCCTTGGGCAGAGCCCCTCTGTCCCAGTCTCCATGTTTGTAGTAACTCTGCTACCTTGAAGGCTCTCCACATGGTTGGAAAGACCATGTGACATATTCTTCCACTTAAATATCCCCCCTCTCTTTGGGTGAGGTGTGGTCTCCGCGGTGTCTTCCCCTTGGGAGGGACACCCCCCGACTAGACCTGGCGGCCCAGTCGGATAATATCCCTTCTTTTTTAGGGAGTGGAAAAAGAGAAGGGGAAAAGAGGCCATGACTGGGTTAAGCCTGTCTCTATCTTTGGGTAGTCGACTTGTCCCCAAAAAAGGGCTGTTCGACACTCATAACTGTGTCGGGGGAGGTTATGTGTTGACCTGGTGTGCTGGCTATGAGGCACACAGCAAGTCTGCCCACCACACACCGCCAGTTCACGTAACACAGTTCAGCCTTGTGGTGTTTTGAATAGGGACCCCTAGTGTCACTACATCGACACAACGTCGAGTGAGTGACAGATAGGGAACGTCGTGGTTACTGGTGTAACCTCCATTCCCTGATGGAGGGAACGAGACGTTGTGTCCCTCCTGCCACAACGCTGAACTTCCCGCTGAAATGGCCGGACCTTATATTGGCTCCTCAGCATAAAACCTGAATGAGTGGTAGCATACCAGCTCCTTTTATACCTGTATGTCCGGGGGAGTGGCATGCAAATACCACTCGCCAATTTTCATTGGCCTTTTATCAAAGACCAGAGGTGTCTTGGGCTCCCAAGAGTGACCCCTAGTGTCACTACATCGACACCAATGTCTCATTCCCTCCATCAGGGAACGGAGGTTACACCAGTAACCACGACATTTTTTTGTGGCTTGTTGTACATATCATGGCAGTTTTCTGGTTAAATGAACACTAGAGGTGCTACAACCACAACTTTTATTTCCTTTCCAACAAATCACGAGTAAAACAGCAGATTAAAAATTGCAAGATATCAAAACAGTTTTTTCTGTATTGCATGACTTCGAAAGCAATACATTTTAATGTTTGCATTACATAAAACATCTACATTTACAAGCTTGTTCAAGGCCGATCAACTTGTGCGGTAGCATGACATGTGCGATGCAAATGACCAGGGTATGACACGTGAGCCGGAAGTGTCATGGAAGCACCACAAATGACGTGGTTACTTAAGCAATTGCATTTTTCATATCACATTTGCTTATTAATCAGAATCAGAATCAGAATCAGAATGAGCTTTATTGCCAAGTATGCTTACACATACGAGGAATTTGTCTTGGTGACAGGAGCTTCCATTGTACAACCATACAAAAACAGCAGCAAGACATAGATAATAAAAAATAAAAAATAATTATACACATACGAACAGACACACACATACAATCTATTATGTACAGTGTAAATACAAATCTGTTATGTACAGTGCAAATGTTTTTTTTTTTGTTTTTTTTTTTCAGAGGAATGAAATGGCAGAAGAGGTTGGATGTGTTGGATAAATATAAGAAAGACTAAACTGTATTGCACATAGTTATTGCTCAATGGGGCAATTTAACTGTTCATGAGATGGATAGCCTGAGGGAAAAAACTGTTCCTGTGCCTGACGGTTCTGGTGCTCAGAGCTCTGAAGCGTCGGCCAGAAGGCAACAGTTCAAAAAGGTAGTGGGCAGGATGAGTAGGGTCCACAGTGATTTTTCCAGCCTTTTTCCTCACTCTGGAAGTGTATAGTTCTTGAAGGGTAGGGGGCAGGGGGCAACCAATAATCTTCTCAGCAGTCCGAACTGTCCTTTGTAGTCTTCTGATATCTGATTTCGTAGCTGAACCAAACCAGACAGTTATGGAAGTGCAGAGGACAGACTTAATGACTGCTGAGTAGAACTGTATCAGCAGCTCCTGTGGCAGGTTGAATTTCCTCAACTGGCGAAGGAAGTACAACCTCTGCTGTGCCTTTTTCACAGTGGAGTCAATGTGTGTCTCCCACTTCAGGTCCTGTGAGATGGTAGTGCCCAGGAACCTGAATGACTCAACTGCTGCCACAGTGCTGTTTAGAATGGTGAGGGGGGTCAGTGTTGGGGTGCTCATCTCCACCGTTTTGAGCATATTCAGCTCAAGGTTGTTTTGACTGCACCAGACAGCCAGCTGTTTAACCTCCCTTTTGTATGCAGACTCATCGGTATCTCGGATGAGGCCGATGACAGTGGTGTCATCTGCAAACTTCAGGAGCTTGACAGAGGGGTCCTTGGCGATGCAGTCAATGGTGTAGAGGGAGAAGAGTAGTGGGGAGAGCACACATCCCTGGGGGGCACCAGTGCTGATTGTACAGGTGCTGGAAGTGAGTTTCCCCTGTCTCACAAGCTGCTGCCTGTCCGTCAGAAAGCTGGTAATCCACTGACAGATAGACAAGGGAACAGAGAGTTGGTGTAACTTATTCTGGAGTATAGCTGGGATGATGGTGTTGAAAGCCAAACTGAAGTCCACAAAAAGTATTCTTGCATATGTCCCTAGTCTGTCCAGATGTTGCAGGATATGATGCAATCCCATGTTGACTGCATCATCCACAGACCTGTTTGCTCGATAAGCAAATTGAAGGGGATCTAGAAAGGGTCCAGTGATGTTCTTCAGGTGGGCCAACACCAGTCTCTCAAATGATTTCATGAACACAGACGTCAGGGCGACAGGCCTGTAGTCATTAAGTCCTGTGATTTTTGGTTTCTTTGGGATGGGGATGATAGTGGAACGTTTGAAGCAGCATGGGATTTCACACTGCTCCAGTGATCTACTGAAGACCTGTGTGAAGATGGGGGCCAGCTGGTTAGCACAGGATCTAAGACATGCAGGTGAAACGCCATCTGGGCCCTGTGCTTTCCTTATCCTTTGTGGTGGAAAGACGTGGCTCACATCATCTTCATAGATCTTAAGTGCAGGTTGAGTAGCAGGGGGAGGAGGGGGGTTGCAGGAGGTGTTGGTGTTTGTGTGAAGTGAAGGTCAGAATGGGTGTGGGGTGTGAGATTGGGCCTTTCAAATCTACACATTCAGGTCGTCAGCCAGTTGTTGGTCCACCACAGGGTTGGGGGCAGAAGTCCTGTAATTTGTAAGTTGTTTCATGCCACTCCACACTGATGCAGGGTCGTTAGCTCAGAGTATCTTTATTTGGCCACTCTGATTCCCTTATTCAGTGTGTTCCTGGCCTGATTGTACAAGACTTTATCCCCAACTGCCTGAGTTCCGCTGTAAACCATGGTTTGTCATTGTTAAATATTAAATAAGTCCTAGTAGGAATGCACATATCCTCACAAAAACTGATATATGATGTAACAGTATCTGTGAGCTTGTCCAGATTGGTGTCTGCAGCCTCAAAAACACTCCAATCAGTGCAGTCAAAGCAGGCTTGTAGTTCCAGCTCTGCTTCGTTGGTCCATCTCTTTACAGTCCTTAATACAGGTTTAACAGATTTTAATTTCTGTCTGTAGGTTTGAAGAAGATGAACCAGACAGTGATCAGATAGTCCCAAAGCTGCTCTAGGAACAGAGCGATATGCATCCTTTATTGTTGTGTAGCAGTGATCCAGTATATTTCTGTCTCTGGTTGGGCATGTAATGTGCTGTTTGTATTTGGGCAGTTCACGTGTGAGGTTTGCTTTGTTAAAATCCCCAAGAATAATAATAACTGAGTCCGGGAATTGTTGTTCTGTGTCTGTGATTTCATCGGCCAGCTGTTGCAGCGCTGTGATCAAACACGCATTTGGCGCGATATACACACTCACCCGAATAAACGAGGAAAACTCCCGCGGCGAGTAGAAAGGCTTACAGTTAATAAAGAGCGCTTTCAAATTAGGACAGCACATCCTCTTTAACGTTGTTACATCTGTACACCAACTTTCACTGATATAAAAGCATGTTCCACTGCCTCTCGTTTTCCCCGTTAACTCCGCGATGCGATCTGCTCTGAACAGCTGGAAGCCCGCCAGATGTAACGTGCTGTCCAGAGTGGCTTCACTCAGCCAGGTTTCTGTGAAGCACAAGGCAACAGAGTTTGAAAAGTCCTTGTTTGTGCGGGTGAGGAGATGTAGTTTGTCCATTTTGTTAGGGAGAGAGTGGAGATTTGCTGGATGAGTGCTCGGCAGCGTTGTTCGAAAGCCATGCTGACGGAGCCTGACCAGCGCGCCTGCTCGTCTCCCTCGCCTGTGTCTCATAGCGCATTTAAACAACACAGCCGCGCCTCCAACTAAAATGTCAAACAAAACATCCGAATATTCAAAATCCGGGAAAATATTGACTGGTATATGCTGTCGAATGTTCAGCAGTTCGTCTCTGGTAAAACTGACTGAAAAAATATCACTAAACACAGGACAAGCAAACAAAAATAACAAAACAAAAGAAGCGCTCCACACTGAGGCGGCCATCCGCGGCGCCATCATGATTAAGGCACTATAGGTAAGGTTTAGGATTAAGGTTAAGGGAAGGGAGTTCAGTATTGTTGATTTAAAACTCGAAAGAGCATTAACCCCTCAAAACCTCATCTGATATATCGGTTAGGTTTAGGGTAGGAAGGTAGGTTTTGTTTAATAGGCCTTTATCACAGTCTGCGTGTCGTCACATCCGGCTCCCAATAGTAGTGTAACCAAACATCCGCCCTTCGATCTGTCTATGGACGATCGCAGTTTTTCTAAATAAATTAAGCCAACATGGATGCACTTGGCAGTAAACATCAGATGTTTGATTATTTCTTTGGATTAACACAGCACTTTACCATATGTGTTTTCTACCACTTTAATGTGTAATAGTATCTGAGCGAAGCGATTATCAGCGCAAAGTTTTCCCAGTTCATGAGGAGCTGTGCGTGCTGTTCAGCTTACTCCCAGAGGATTATTGTGCTCAACTCAAGTCCGAAGAGGCAGCGTTTAAGTGTTTTAATGTCATTGTTTTCACTATTGTAAATCTAATACAGTTGTAGATACTGGGACATTTTCATCTTTATGCTTTATTTAAATTGCATTCGTCGCGACTCGCAAGTGGACGCTTCCCCAATCATTGTACTCAAACCACAAGGATGTAACACCATGTTTATAATGATTAAACCAGTTATATTCTGAAATCATACTCTGGGATGGAAAGGTTTCTTTATTTAAAAATTTTTAAATGGATCTTTCACAGCGCTTCACTTTTTCCACATTTTGTTGTTACAGCCTTATTCCAAAATGGATTAAATTCATTATTTTCCTCAAAATTCCACAAACAATACCCCATAATGACAACGTGAAAGAAGTTTGTTTGAAATCTTTGAAAATTTATAAAAAAATAAAAAAATGAAAAAATAAATCACATGTACATAAGTATTCACAGCCTTTGCTCAATACTTTGTTGAAGCACCTTTGGCACCAATTACAGCCTCAAGTCTTTTTGAGTATGATGCTACAAGCTTGGCACACCTATTTTTGGGCAGTTTCTCCCATTCTTCTTTGCAGGACCTCTCAAGCTCCATCAGGTTGGATGGGGAGCGTCGGTGCACAGCCATTTTCAGATCTCTCCAGAGATGTTCAATTGGATTAAAGTCACTCCTTTGTTATCCTGGCTGTGTGCTTAAGGTCGTTGTCCTGTTGGAAGATGAACTTTCGCCTCAGTCTGAGATCCAGAGCGCTCTGGAGCAGGTTTTCATCAAGGATGTCTCTGTACATTGCTGCATTCATCTTTCCCTCGATCCTGACTAGTCTCCCAGTTCCTGCCACTGAAAAACATCCCCACAGCATGATGCTGCCACCACCATGCTTCACTGTAGGGATGGTATTGGCCAGGTGATGAGCGGTGCCTGGTTTCCTCCAGACATGACACTTGCCATTCAGACCAAAGAGTTCAATCTTTGTTTCTCATGGTCTGAGAGTCCTTCAGGTGCCTTTTGGCAAACTCCAGGTGGGCTGTCATGTGCCTTTTACTGAGGAGTGGCTTCCGTCTGGCCACTCTACCATACAGGCCTGATTGGTGGAGTGCTGCAGAGATAGTTGTTCTTCTGGAAGGTTCTCCTCTCTCCACAGAGAAATGCTGGAGCTCTGTCAGAGTGACCATTGGGTTCTTGGTCACCTCCCTGACTAAGGCCCTTCTTCCCCAGTCGCTCAGTTTGGCCAGGTGGCCAGCTCTAGGAAAAGTCCTGGTGGTTCCAAACTTCTTCCATTTACGGATGATGGAGGCCACTGTGCTCATTGGGACCTTCAGTTCTGCAGAAATTTTTCTGTACCCTTCCCCAGATCTGTGCCTCGATACAAGCCTGTCTCGGAGGTCTACAGACAATTCCTTGGACTTCATGGCTTGGTTTGTGCTCTGACATGCACTGTTAACTGTGGGACCTTATATAGACAGGTGTGTGCCTTTCCAAATCATGTCCAATCAACTGAATTTACCACAGGTGGACTCCAATCAAGTTCTAGAAACTCAAGGATGATCAGTGGAAATAGGATGCACCTGAGCTCAATTTTGAGTGTCATGGCAAAGGCTGTGAATACTTACGTACATGTGATTTTTTTCATAAAAAATACATTTAATAAATGTGCAAAGATTTCAAACAAACTTCTTTCACGTTGTCATTATGGGGTATTGTCTGTAGAATTTTGAGGAAAAAAATGAATTTAATCCATTTTGGAATAAGGCTGTAACATAACAAAATGTGGAAAAAGTGAAGCGCTGTGAATACTTTCCGGATGCACTGTATAAGTAAGTACATGAAAGCAATGTGATCATTATCATCGCAAATCCTCTGTATAATCTTTACTCTGAATATATGCTTTCTGTGACTTTTTTTGTGACTGTATACCCCTGTCTTGTTCTAATCCTCTTTAATGTGTAAATGTACTTATACTCTGTGAAGTGTTTTAAGCAAAGCTTCCACTCTGTGAACGTGGAAGTGTGACAAAGACTTATTAAACCTGAATAGAGCATGAACCTTAAAAACTCCTTCTGTTTGGGCGAACATTTAACACGCTTTTAGCACCACAAAGTGGACATTTTGCCTCAAAACAGCTGAAACATATACTGTAAAAGGAACCATGTAATATAATTTTGCAAAAATGACACAAAGGTCATGTAATTTTCATGAAATCAGGCTGAAACACCTTAGCTAAACTCTACTCTTAGCTAAAACATGCAAAATGTAATTAAATAAATACAAACAAAAATTTACCAAACAGAAATATGGCTCTAGTGCAAGCCAAAGTAAATTGTTCTCTCTGCCTTTAATTGAGGGAGCCTTAGAGTAAAAATGTAGAGAAAAAATCTATTGCTTGAACCATGGATTTGTTTGTGGTTTTGGGAACAGAGAGTCAAACAATCCTATTAAGCCAATTTTCATATTAGAGAGAAAGCAGAGGAAAATAAATCTGATATAAAATAAGGCGCACGAAAGACTGCAAGACTATGAGAAACAAAGACCATGGCAAACAAAGTGAGAAGATTCAAAAACAGAATGCATGTCAAAGGAAAAAAGAGAAAAAGAAAAACCTAAAAAACAAAATGACAATCAGAAAAGGACTTGTACCTTTAGCAAAGAGAAACAGACGTGGATTTTCCTCATATCAGGCCCCAGGTCTAATGTTACCTCAGGGTCAGGGTCTTCCAGAAACACCCTTATCTGCTCTTCTAGCCTAAAACACAAAAACACAAACTCACAACATAGGAATAATCTTCATGCCTCACTAGTTAAAGAATACAAACATATATATTAAGGGTGGAATTATCTCTTAAAGGAATAGTTCAACCAAAAGTGAAAACGTTGTCATTCCGACCTTGTGGGTCAATTCTGAGCACAATACTGTATAGCGGAGGATGCAGCAGACCACAATGATCTGACACACTCTGGCGAGACTTAAATGCATTACTCACTACTGTGATCCAGACATCTGAATCATATACAGTACTGTGCAAAATTTTTAAGCACTTGTGAAAAATGTTGCTTAGCGAGGATGCCTTCATAAATAATGCCATAAATAGTTTTTATTTAGCAATTAACCTCATACAAAGTCCAGTAAACATAAGAAAGCTTAATCAATATTTGGTGTGACAACCTTTGCCTTCAAAACAGCACCAATTCTCCTATGTACACAGTAGACACAGTTTTTCTTTGTTGTTGGCAGATAGGATGTTCCAAGCTTTTTGGAGAACTTGCTACAGTTCTACTATCTATTTAGGCTGCCTCAATTGCTTCTGTCTCTTCATTTAATCCCATACTGATTTAATAGCCACTTTTTCACCAACGGGCCACACGGTTCTAAGCACGGTACGGAACGCTTAAAGTAGCATTTCCACTGGAGCACGGTTCGGTACGGCACGATTATAAACCATTCTTGGCTTGGAATTCTTGGCACGGTTAGCTAACCGTATTCAACCATGCTCAACTGTGCTGGTAGACTCGTTTAATGCATCTTCATGATTTTATTATGATGGTTTATTGTACAACTAGTATTGTAGACTACATTTATTTTTCTAAGCTCCTTTTTCATGAGGGAAGTAGATTATTAGCTAATTTAAACTCAAAATACATCAATATATTCTCAAACTATTTTCAAATAATACATATATAATATTTTGCCAATAAATCAAATCAAATCAAATATCAAATCACTTTTATTGTCACACAGCCATATACACAAGTGCAATGGTGTGTGAAATTCTTGGGTGCAGTTCCGATCAACATAGCAGTCGTGACAGTGATGAGACATATACCAATTTACAATAACATCAAATTAACACAGCACAATTTAAAGTCTAATATACACATAATTACACACAACACAGTATACAAATAATAACATACACTGTACAGTATACAATACACACAAAAAGTGTACACACAAATATACTTTTAAGCAAGTCTTGGAACTTTTACTTTTCTGCATGTTCGTGTCCGGTGGTAAACACAATCCCTCAGCAAATTATGGTAAACCTCGCACCTTTCTCTCTTTACTTTCCTTTTTGCAACCTGGTCCATGTCTTTGCTGTTTGTTAGAAAAACTGGAATATGCGATCACCCTCCATAGCATGCCGCACTCGCTCCAATGTTTACCTCTCACATGGATCTGTTACGTACATTCTACTGATTCCACAGCACCACAGTGGAAAAAGAAGTGTAACCATGCCAACTGGCCGAATCGGCACAGAACGGTACGGTTTTGCGACAAGAACTGTTTGGCCCGATGGTGGAAAAGCGGCTAATGATGTTGAGATCTAGGATCTGTGGGGGCCATACCATCTGTTGTAGGGCTCCTTGTTCTTCTTCTATTCAATTCTATTTGCAAAGGGAATGCTGAAATCTAAAATGTATATTTCCTACTGATACACTAAAAGCAGAATATATAAAATAACTATTTTACGACAAATGTTTTTTGTGAAAAATATAATGTGCCTAAGACTTTTGCACAGTACTGTATGCCAGGTTGTACGCGCTTCTCAATCATTTGATCATTATTTGATAAATTACTGTTCGATAGAATCGAAAGATTGATTGTGATCGGTAGAAAATTTACACAAACACCTCTTTTTAAATAAAATTCAGTTTACCACCTGCTTTTATCTGGCGGTAATAGCTATTTTTGTGAATGAAGAGCAATCTATATATATAGCTGCAAGCAGCGATGACGGGCCCAAGCACCATGGGCATTTGCTATTATTCTAAACAATTTTGAAGCAATTTGGGTAAATATAAGAGGACTATTTTAAAGTCTGTTGTAAGAGCCACACTTCCTGCTGCCAGGTATTGGTGCTATGACCATGACCCAAATCAGTCAGATCTATGTGACTAAACATACATCTCAGTTTTGATCTAAATCACACATTGCACACAGAAAATAGGTGAAACTTCCTGTTTCCCATTTTTCGCCATTATTTTAATGCCTCGCCATGGCAACACCATTTGATTTATTACAAATCTATTCACAATTTAGCATCTTCAATGTCTTGGCATAATGTTGTCTACATGTGGTGACAGTATCATGAATCCCCTAGGAGGAGTATTTAAAAGTTCAGAGGCTTCAATTTTCAAAAAATCCAAAAATGGCCAACTTCCTGTAGGGCGGAGCTAATGAATGTGAGTATGAAAGATGTTCGGGTTAATGAGAACTATATATGTACAAATTTTGGTGACTGTAGGTGAAAATGGGGCTGCTACAGAGCCCCCCTTACATACCCATTTTCAAGGGGGCACTACAGAGCCCCCCCTGCAATTTTTCTCAGCTCTAATGGGTGATGACTCTGATGTGTGTGACTCTGAGTTTTCACATGTTAATTACCCCAAAAGTACTGAAAACCTTGAATGTAATAATAATAACCATAATAATAATAATAACAGGTTCAAGCACAATGGGTCCATTTCCACCTGTTGGCTTTCGGAAAACAATGCATTTGGCATTTGACATTATTCTAAACAATTTTGAAGCAGTTTGGGTAAATATAAGAGAACTATTTTAAAGTCTGTTGTAAGAGCCACACTTCCTGATGCCAGATGGTGCCGCTATGTCCGTGACCCAAAATAGTCAAATCCATGTGATTAGCCCCCAAAATACATTTCAATTTTGATCTAAATCACACATTGCACACAGAAGATATAAGACACTTATGTTTCCCATTTTTAGCCATTAATTTAATGCCTCACCATGGCAATACCATTCAATATTTCAAAATCTGTTTGCAATTTAGTATCTTCAATGTCTTGGCATAATGTTGTCTAAATGTGATGACAGTCTCATGAATCCCCTAGGAGAAGTATTTTAAAGTTCAGAGACTGCAATATTCAAAAAATCCAAAATGGCCAACTTCCTGTTGGGCGGAGCTAATAATTATAATTCTGAAAATTATCCAACTTGATGAGAACTATATATATGTACCAATTTTGGTGACTGTAGGTGAAAATGGGGCCATCTTACATGCCCATTTTAAACCTGTTAATTGTCACTGGCCAACAGGTGGGCCATTTGAGTGTGGCTATAAAACAAATCAAAACTTTTATATCAAAAACTTCATCAATGTTCACAAACTTGGTATAAAATTAAAGCTTAAAAACTCAACTTTCATCTTCTGCAGTCTAATTTGCAATTAGAACATTGTAGTGAAAACATATTTTAAAATGTTAAGAGAGTGCATTTTTAAAACATGCGACATGTGAGTGGCAGTACTTATGTTTCATGTTCTCTGCTTATAATCTGATCCAATGATTGAAGAAAAAACAGCATGCATTTCATTGTGAGGTACACTGATGAAAATGCAACAACCACATCAGATTGGTTAAGTAACATTATTACCTTCTAGTTGAAGTTCTGTTAATATTTTTGCATCTGTGTTTATTTGGCAGCTTTAATCACCTGAAATGTTCACTAACATTATGCCAAATGTTTTTAATGGAAGTGAATTATATCTATCTATCTATCTATATTATGGCGAGCAGGGCATGGTCGAGCAGTGTTGGGGCACAGCTAGGCTGGAGAGAATGAGTTCCACCTGTGCTCCACACTGGTCTCACATTTCAGGGAGGAGTGGTAGGAGTATTTAAGGAGAGAAGACAGCAGCAGACAGGGAGAGAGAGATGAACGGAGCTGTGTGTGTGACTGTGTTATGGTGACTGCTGAAAAGCAAGGCTGTTGAGTGTTGTTGAATGAGTTTTTTTATTGTGCTGAAAAGCATGTTTATATATTGATGTACACTGAAAAGTGTGGCATTAAAGTCTTAAGTGGATTGTTCTCCCGGCTCTCACTTTCTCCTTCATAGGAAAGGCACATTTGGTGCCAAAACCCAGGATCTGGAGGAGGAAGTTGCTGTCATGGAGTCCATGCCGCTGGCTGAAGATCGTGATGCCAAGGAGAATCCTGATCCGGTGGTGCTGGAGCAGTACGTCAGCCGGCGACTGAAAGGGATGGCTGAAGGGGGTCCAGTGCTATCACCCAGCATCTCTGACGGAGGAAGTGCAGCTGGCTAAGGACTGTTTGGCAGAGTGTTTGGGGGCCAGCGTGCCCATCTCTCTCTCCTCTCTCTCTTCTCCCTCCCCCTCTCCTTCCCCTCATTCTGTTCTTATTCCCAGAAGCTATTCTGCAGCGTGGCGGCTGAGGCACCACACCAACACTCCCTCTCAAGAAATGGGGGGGGGAGGGGAGTAAGTCACAGGCCCGGTGACTTCCCGGCCTGAGTTTGGCAATGAGGGTATGTGGCAAGCAGGGTGTGGCTGAGCGGCATCGGGGCAGAGCGTGGCCGGAGAGATAAGTGGTAAACGAGTTCCACCTGTGCGCAACACCGGTCTCGCGTTCCAGGGAGGAGCGACGGGAGTAGAGCGACTTTTTCAATAATCAGTTGTCCAGTGTCTGTGTTTCTTTGTCCACTCTAACCTTTTCTTTTTGTTTTTATGTTTTAAAAGTGGCTGAGTCTTCTCTTTACTGTTGTACATGAAACTGGTGTTGAGTGGGTAGAATTCAATGAAGCTGTCAGTTGAGGACATGTGAGGCATTTATTTCTCAAACTAGAGACTCTGATGTACTTATCCTCTTGTTTAGTTGTATCTGGGCCTTCCACATCTCTTTCTGTCCAGTGTCCAGCTGTCCAGTTGTCCAGAGCCAGTTGTCCTTTGTCTTTGAAGACTGTAGTGTACACCTTTGTATGAATTCTTCAGATTATTGGCAATTTCAAGCATTGCATAGCCTTCATTCATCAAAACAATGATTGGCTGATGAGTTTCTAGAGAAAGCTGTTTCTTTTTTGCCATTTCTGACCAAATATTGACCTTAAGACATGTCAGTCTATTGCATACTGTGGCAACTCAAAAACAAACACAAAGACAGTGCTAAGCTTCATTTAACAAACCAAATAGCTTTCAGCTGTGTTTGATATAATGGAAAGTGATTTCTAGTACCAAATTAGCAATTTAGCATGATTACTCAAGGATAAGGTGTTGGAGTGATGGCTGCTGGAAATGGGGCCTGTCTAGATTTGATAAAAAATGACCAATAGTGATGGTGCTGTTTTTTTATATCAGTAATGTCATGACTATACTTTGTGATCAGTTGATTGACACTTTGGTGAATTAAAGTACCAATTTCCTTCCGAAACAGCAAAGTCTGTATATTATTCCAAACTTTTGGCCGCCAGTGTATATATATTTATTTTTGATTGTTAATTTTTTATTTCATTGCTAACTGATTAATTTTAAATTTTTTGCTATAATTTAATATAAGTATTTATGGAACAAATATGTAGATCTGGAGATTATATTGTAATGAAGTCATTTACCATTTTTATATATTCTTAAAATTGCTTTAAATTAAATTAACAAATGTAATTCAATGCATCAGGTGTTAAGTTGGTCTAAGTAGAGTTTAATATGAGCACAGAAGTCATTTAGCCTTGTAATTTCATTGCATTTATGTGGCAATAGGTCTCAATTTATGTTGCATTTTTTTCCTCTGTTCTCTGCCAAAATAAATTAAGTGCATTAACTTTTAGTCCATATTCGTTATTCATACACACAACTGTTTAAATAGCCTTGAAATTATGTTGGGCAAACGAGGACATAAATTAGGTTAGACTACTGCATGTCTGCCCATAGAATAATCATTAAAAGAAAAAATTACCAACTGGTAACCAACAAACAACTTTTGTTCCTCGATGTTGCCACAACGTCGTCATGACGGACTGGCACAGTTCCAAAGTTACGTTGCGGCTACGAATCCAGGAGTTTCACTTTTCCAGTTTTTCACAGCGTAATCAGTTACGTTGCCATGATGAAAGTTTTGTCATTAAATTACAGTGCAGTTAGGTAATGCAAGAAAACTTATCTAAGGTTAAAACAGACATACAATAAATCTGTAAACTGAAAACACAAATGAGGATTCAATAATTAGGCCTGTTTCAATTATTACATTGTCTGATATTTAAATCTGGTATATGGCCATATACGAACAATTACAGTTCATATATTTGAGCATTTATGTATACATTTAAATTCCACAAATGTTTATAAATATGTTACATATATGAACATTTTCATTTTTGTCATATTGTCTATACTGTATATTACATATAGCCTATCTATATAATTGACCTTTTTATATCAGTAAAAACATGCATTTGGATATGTTGTGACTGCTTCAGGCTTTTCAAGTATTTGTTTTGCCGCTGTCAGACATGAAGGAAAGCGATGGGATTCCCTCAGATTTGTGTTTTTTGTGGAAAATTTGCGGAATTATAAAAAATGGCAAGCTACCACAAAAAATGCGGAGATTGGTTGAGTTTGCAAGATCGCAAAATCGGTCGTGTCTAGAAGGGATCCCTCTTTGGTCAACTTCTCGCACATGTGCAGTCTGTGAGATTCATCCAGCGCAGCAGTCAAAGACATCTGTCCAGCGCGTGTCAGTATCACTGATCAATAATAGAGAAGCAGTACATATGCACACAAAAGCATGTCAAAGTCTGTTAAAAGTGACACACTTCCTTCCGCCAGTTGGTGGCGCTATTGCTGTGACCCACAATAGCCACATTAATGTGATCAGCCTCCAAGGACAAACATTTGGCTCAATTTTAATGTAAATCAAACCATGGACGCAGAAGATAGGAGACATTTCCTTATTCCAATTTTTTGACATTAATTTATTGCTTTGCCATGGCAACACCATTCGATATATCAAAAATCCTTTCACAATTTAGCATCGTCAATGTCTTGCAACTTTGCCAAGCCCTGATGGCCAACGACTCTGATGTGTGTGTAAACTTTCAAGAGTTTTCACGCATGTTATGTACTCCAAAAGTACCGAAAACCTTGAAAAGAAGCGTAATAACAATAAGAATCTTTACAAGAACAATAGGTCCTCGCACTTTCAGTGCTTGGGCCCTAATAATAATAATAATAATAATAATCTTTAGAAGAACAATAAGGCCTCGCACTTTCAGTGCTTGGGCCCTAATAAGCCTAAATTACACAGAAAGGAGGTATGTTTGCACAAAAAGGAATGAAAATGACTGAATTTAAATATTCAAGTTGTAGATCAATTTCAGCAGTGATTGCGCCTGCCCTGACAGACCATCACAAAAGAGGTGCAACTGTTGTGCAATTCACCAAAATCATTAAGGCATCCACAGCAGTAGGTACCTGTACATTCACTATGACAAACAATACAGTTTGTCCACTAAAGACAAAAAAACTTGCTCTTTACGTGTATGCTATGTTCAGATGTTCGAGGGGGGATGTAATGTGCAGAGTGGTGAGCACATTGCAGATAGTGAGGTTAAGTACAGGTGAATTGCATAAAATAAGTGCATAATAAACATGATATTATAATGTGCAATAATATTTGGCAGAGTTGAATTATTGCACTTATGATCACTTTGTTGTACATGAGAGAAATTGTAAATGGGGCTATGGCCCCTTTAAGACTGTACACGAAAGTGTTGCATCTTTTAAAGTGAAGAGACAGCATGAAGAAGAACCTAGATTCAGCCTCATATGCATTTCTCCAATATTTGCTTTGTAAACGCTTATGTGCTTTTTTATTATTATTTAGGTACATAGAAGTTTCATTCATGTTCAGTCTCTATGGAGCCAAATTCCTGCCAAAAGTAAACAAAACAAACACAAGGAAAACTCGACTCTCAAACAAACAGAAAGTGATTTGCAATACAAAAGGCCATTTGAGAGAAAATGAAGAGTAGTTGTCCTGTACTTAACAATTAAATGTGCTGTTTTACAAATATAAAAAATGTGTTTCATATGAGTCTACATCATATTTCACAAACAAATACAAATTCAACAGGATTGTCGAAGAAATACAACATCCAGTGTGAACAAATACATACCTCTTGTGAGTCACGTGACTTTTGGCACAATTTTCTCAACCACAGTTCTAATTTTCTCACAAATGCATCAATGATTTTCTCACAAAAGGGCTGACTGATCCTCTTTTAAAAGATAGCACAGTGCTGCCACATACCTTCACTCAGTTTCCTATCTGTCACTCACTCGACATTGTGTCGATGTAGTGACACTACGGGTCACTCTTGGGAGCCCGAGACACCTCTGGTCTTTGATAAAAGGCCACTGAAAATTGGCGAGTGGTATTTGCATGCCATTCCCCCGGACATACGGGTATAAAAGGAGCTGGTATGCAACCACTCATTCAGATTTTCTCTTTGGAGCTGAACGGTCATGCTCACTGAGCTGAATTCTACTGTTCATTCACCTCTGCTGGATCTGACGGCGCATTTCAGCGGCTTCCCCCTCCTCTGCACTGGTGCACTGCAGAGAATGCCCCTGGGCACTTCGGCAGAAAAAAAAGAGAGTATATTTTCTGAAAGAGCTTTTTCCTCTAAAAGAGTATATTTCTCTAAAAGAGCGGCACACACGGAACGTCTTTTTAAAGACACGTCTTTTTAAAGATGCCTTTCCGATTGTGTGTTATTCCTGGTTGTGGTCATTATCTCTCAACTTCAGATGGTCATGATCGTTGTCTTTTGTGTCTGGGCGCGACCCACATGGAGGCAGTGTTTGTGGATGGTTCATGTTCTCATTGCGAGAACATGACCATGGCAATGTTGCGGTCGCGGCTTGCTTTCATAAGAAAGCTACCTACGGGTATGAGGCCAGCGCGGCTAACACTGGGGGCGATTTGGGGACCCCAATGGGATCGCCTCTGCCGTGTATCCCCCTGCAAACCTCCCATTCCCCAGCATGCTTGTCTAGTCAGATGCAGAAGCCTCAGCTGGGCTCCCCCCCTCGGGGACGATTGCCCAGTCACAGGCTGATGCAGAAATGACGGACATGCTTTCCCAGGCGGCCGCAAGCGTTGGGTTAGAGTGGAACCCTCCGCTCTCCCCTGAACCCTCGCAGCTTGATGATTGGTTCCTGGGCTCGCGGCACCGCTCAAAGCAGCCACACCCTGCTCCAGTGCCTTTCTTCCCGGAAGTGCACGAGGAGCTGACGAAATTGTGGGAGGCACCTTTCACTGCCCGGCCCCGATTCTGCAGTTCCCCTGCCCTCACTACCCTCGATGGTGGGGCGGCCAGGGGCTATACAGCAATTCCCCCGGTGGATAAGGCGCTCACAGTGCACCTATGCCCGCAGAGCACCGCCACCTGGCGCAGACGCCCTAAGCTCCCGTCCAAGCCCTGTAGGTTCACATCATCCCTGACGGCTAAAGCCTGCAGCGCTGCTGGACAAGCCACCTCTGCCCTGCATGCCATGGCTCTCCTGCAGGTCCACCAAGCCAAAGTGTTGAAAGAACTGCACAAGGGTAGTTCTGCCCCAGATTTGATGCAGGAACTGCGCTTGGTAACCGACCTCGCTCTCTGAGCAACGAAGGTCACGGCGCGGTCTCGGGCGGACGATGGCCACATTAGTGGTCCAGGAGCGCCAACTTTGGCTCAAAACTGACAAGACACGGTTTCTTGCTGCCCCCATTTCCCAGGCTGGCCTATTTGGCGACACCGTCGAGGACTTTGCCCAGCAGTTCTCGGTGGTGAAGCAGCAGACGGAGGCAATCTGGCACATCCTGCCCCGGCGCGGCTCAAGATCCCGCACCCCGTCTGCTCGTCACCAAGGGCGTCCCCCTGCGGTGACTGCACCGGCTCCACCGCAGCCCGTCCCTTTGGCCCGGACCCGCCGTGGAGCCCACCGCAGGAAGCAGACTACACCGTCTCACAGTCGGCTGCTAAGAACCCACGGAGGTCGTCAAAGCGCCCCTGAGACGGGCGACCCAAATCCAAAATACAACACTGAAGTTATATTTTGTCAAATAAAGTGCTGTATAACAGAGCATCACAGATGTTAGATACTAGTAATAGTATTACAGTGAATATTACATAACTTTACAATAGTGATCAATTTCTGTCATACTTTTTTTCCCTATAAATTTTACTTTAAAGGGATAGTTCACCCAAAAAAGAAAATTCAGTCATTGTTTACTCACCCCTGTGTTGTTATAACCCCATTTCATTTTCTTTCTTTTAATTATTGGTTTATTTTTTACACAAATGTATCAATTCGGTTCAGAAGACATTAATTGATCAACTGGAGTTGTGTGGATTACTTTTATGCTGCCTAAATATGCCTTATGGACTGTCAAACAGCCAGCAGCCTGATGGCACCTGTTTGCTTGCACTGTATGGACAAACAGAGCTGAAAATCTTCACTTCGGTTCTGCTGAAGAAAGAAAGTCATACACATCAAGGGTGGCTTAAAGGTAAGTAAATCACGAGAGGATTTTCATTTTTGGGAGAACTAACCCTTTAATACATGTTTTCTATAACATTTCATTTCAACTTCAGTTTGCATCTCTTGGTTCTCATTTATAAATATAATATAATATGGGCCTCTTATGTCTGTGGTTTTCTGGGGTAAAATCTGACCCTAGTAGGTCATTAAAGGGGATGGGGGTGGGGATATATATTGAATAATGAATAGTCAGCTGTTCGTTATCACAAAATAAACCCTGACATGAAGCAGAGGACTCTTGTATCACCGTGAAGGGGTTTAATTGGTAATAATTACCATGTAAATATAGATTTGTAATGATGAGTCAACAGAGTTGAGATCCAAGTGCAGCTTTTAATAACAATAAACATAGTAATTCAGACAGGCAAGGGTAAATAACCAGCAGCAGTAATATCAAAGGCAGTCCAGAGGGGTATTCAATAAACAGGCAAGAGATCGGGGCAGGCGGCAGACAAACGCAGGTTATATCCAGGTAAAACAAGGCAGTAATAGTAGGCAGGCAGCAACAGATCAAGGACAGGGTAAACAGTTCAGGATAATACACAGGTAATTCAACAAACTAAGAAAATGCTCAGAAATGTCAACCTGGGCAAAACAAGACTTCGCAATGACAGCGAGTGAGAGTGAGACTTAAATAGCTGAGTGAATTGGAAACAGGTGAACAGGTATGGGGATTATGGGAACTGGAGTCCAGAGAGTTAAAGTCAAACCCCAGGTGATGGAGCCCTCTGGTGGTGAGTGGGAGGAACAACAAACGTGGGATTCATGACAAGATTATCCTGCATAATAATCGGCTTCTTGACAAATAAATAAATACATGTACATTACATTTTTATTTACATTGATATAGATTTTATATGATAAGAGAGACAGCAAAGTCTCCAGAAATGGCTCATTTTCTCCTCCGGTTGGCGACAGAGTTCAGTTGGTGTTTAATTTGCGAAATCAACTGACTTGTTACCAGATCATTTGCCAAATAAATAAGTAAATGTACATGAAATATTGATTTGAGTTGAAATTGTTTATTTTCACAGAACAATCCTGGGTATTAACAGACTCAAAAGTTTGCTGCTGGAACGTGGGACAAGAAAATGTGGAATAAACCCACATGTATTTACTCTGCTTCAAAAGTTTATGGATTTTGGGACACTGTTTAAATGGCAAGCCATTCAATGTATTTGGGAATACAAAGGTAGACACAGCTCTGACCAAAGATTTAAGTTCATGTACTAGCCTCCAACAGTCAGATTCAGACAACTGAAGTACAACAAGGAAACTTTTAGTTAAAGACACCATACTTAAATGATTCCTTTTTGGAGGATTTTCAGATGTTAATGGTGTGAAGTGAGGCTGTGTTTTGAGAGAGCATCTGTCTTTTTTTCATCCAGTAACTGGCTTCCCTCCAGATTTACTCCATGACATTTTTGAGAAATTGCAGAAGCTGATTTCGGATAAGATTCTTACATTAGACCAACTTAACAACATCAAGTCATTTCCATATGACCATACTGATAAAGTAAACAAGCCACAGATGATATTAAAAACATTTGCATCTGACAAAAAGACAAGTATTGGTGGTAACGGCCATGAGGACTGGACATTGTTAAGATTCATTCCGCTCATGATAGGTGCCCTAGTACCTGAAGAAGAAAAGGCATGGCATGTTTTATTGGAACTCAAGGACATAGCTGAGCTTGTAAACTCCCCAAAGATTTCATAAGATTCATTGTGCTATTTGGACACAAAGATTTCTGATCATAGGCAACTGTTCAAAGAGGTTTATCCAAATGAAAAGTTTAAACCCAAAAACCTATTTGTTGAACACAACACTCATCTTATCCGCTGCTTTGGTCCCTTGGTTGACATGTGGGCTATGAGGTTTGAATAAAAGCATAGCTTTATCAAAAGGATTGTCCATTACAGCCACAATACCAAAAACATCCTGAAAACTTCAGCAAACAGACATCAGCAGATGTGGGCATATGTCCTAGATTCATCTATTTAAAAAAAAAAAAAAAATTAAACCAGTGCTACAAGTTAGCAAGCTTTTTTTTTTCTCCCCTTTTCTCCACAATTTGGAATGCCCAATTCCCAATGCGCTTTAAGTCCTCGTCGTGGCGTAGTGGCTTGCCTCAATCTGGGTGGCATAGGACGAATCTCAGTTGCCTCCGTGTCTGAGACTGTCAATCCACGCATCTTATCACGTGACTTGTTGAGTGCGTTACCGTGGAGACCTAGCATGGGTGGAGGCTTCATGCTATTCTCTGTGGCATCCACGCACAACTCACCACGCGCCCCACCGAGAGAACCACATTATAGCGACCACGAGGAGGTTAACCCAACATGACTATACCCACCCTAGCAACCGGGCCAATTGGTTGCTTAGGAAGCCTGACTGGAGTCACTCAGCACACCCTGGATTCGAATGTGTGACTCCAGGTGTGGTAGTCAGTGTCTTTACTTGCTGAGCTACCCAGGCCCCCCAAGTTAGCAAGCTCAAAACAATCAGAGCATCTTCACTTGAACCAAACCTAAAGGCTGCTATTGAGAGAAAGTTTGGGTGTCGGAACACTCTGTCTTTAGCTACAACAGTCTGTGTCCATGGAACAACATACACAAAGGGTACGATCGTCTCTGTTGGTTCATGTTCTGGTTTACCTGAGTTCAACATAATCCAGAATATTTTGATTACTGATGATGAGGTTTCATTGATTCTTAAAAGCCTGGTCTCATGGTACACTGAACATCTTTTTGCCTATGAAGTTGTTGGAAGTGCCTATGCAGAACTATTGTACATGTAAAGCTTCTCAAAGAACTGAATGATTACTACCCAGGTAGCCAGCGCAATCAGGCCAAATGCAGCTGAGTGTTGGCTCACTTGGCTGTGATCTGGCAGCGGCTCACCAAAAGTGAGCCAGCTCTGGCCCAGTAATGGTTGCCAGATTTGGCTAGGCTTTGGATGTGCAGATTTGGCCTGATTTGGGCTGAGACACAGCACATTTAGTGACATTCAGCCCAACCATGGACCATAAGTGCTGGCCTTGTTTTGGGTGAGATATGGCCATACAGACCCGGACCGGTTTAGGTTGAGTGCTGGGGGTGGACAGATCAGGGACTGGGACACGAGGTAGGGTAGAGATGCCTTTTCAAGGTGGGTCACCTTTTAACAATGTGGCAAATTGAAATGTGTATGATTACAATTTAATAATACATTTTGTATATTATGTAAAGAAAATGTAAAAATCAATGTTTTTGATCAAATTAAAACTCTGAAGGCCGTCCACTGACGTTGGTGCCATGATATGATTGGTTTACATGACACAGCTTGACCGTTACGCTTTCTACAAAGGTAGAGCTGGTTGGTATCTCCTATCTAGACGTATCGGGGGAATTCAGCTATTAAAAATATAACATTCAAATTTAACTCTGCTCAAATGAACGAAATGACTTAAATAAACATTCGTTCATTTTGCTTAACGAGATTCAAAGATCCAAGTCAGTAAATGATCCGATCTTCCCATCACTGACGCAGTAAACAGGAGTAACATTGAGCCACAATGATCCAGTTAGAAGGCTTTTCAATCCACAAATCACCAACATTTACCCCAGTGCTACCAAATCAGGTGCTGGTGCCACCATCTGTAGAACTTGGTGGCACCGGTACAACTGCTCTCAAATGTTAGTCTGGAGCTCTGATTTAGTATTTTATATATGTAATTAATTTAGATAACTTTGTAGACATCTGTTTTCACTTTGATATTAAGGGATTTTTCTGTTAATTATTGTCATAAAAACCACATTTAATCTACTTTGATTCTGTGCTGTAAGACATGGAAAACTTCATAGGAAGATGAATACTTTATAATTTATAGGCACTGTACCATTTGTAACTGACAATATTGTTTTTCAGGTCACCTATTTTGGACTGGCAGGAGGTCTGACTGTAAAAGAAACTGTCTGGAGAATAATGTCAAAACTAATGATGAACCAACTGGCGAAGCAAATTAACTGGCGCGGAGTGAGTAGGAAGTATGGCTTTGAACCACTTGCCATTAAAAAGATGTTGTCCTCAGTAAGTTTTATATGTGTATCATAGTGTTAATTCATTTTCATCATTATAGGAAACACATTTACGCTTTCTTGCAGACAGTTAGATGAGAAGATTGATAGCACTGTCATGTCTGTATGCTAGATATGAAGCTGGAACCAGGAGATGGTTAACTTAGTGCAGCGTAAAACAATAATACATTTTTAAATAATAATAATAAAAAAAACTTAGTAATGAAAAATAACCAATATGAGTATCAATAAAATAAAGATATAATTCTAACAATATACACAGCTCTTTAATAAAGTAAAAGTATTTCTTATCAGATTACTTGGTTAATCAATATAATAATTGGTAGAAACTTGATTACTAAAATAGCTGTAAGCTGTACCCATTTACAGGCTGTGATACTTGCCAAAGTACTGACCATGCAGGGTGCCCACATTTTTGTTATGGGCCTTTTTCTTTTTTGTCATTTTGAAACTATAAAATATGTCAACTGTATTCATTTAAAATTAAATCTACAACACAATAAATTCTCCAAAAAGTGAAGGGGTCTGAATACTTTCTCAAACGACTATATAACCCCATAAAGTGCTAGTTTTTTCCCATCTTTTCCAGTCTTTATGCTAAGTTAGGATAACCAGCTTCACGTTTGAACAGGCAAACTTGAGCCATATTCACCTGATTGATAAATTCTTTCTCTTTCTTTCTTTTTCTTTCTTTTTTTTAGAATTTGTGCGAAGAAATGCAAGTACTGCCAGTGCGTCGGATGGTGACATTGAAAAGTTCATAAAAAGATGGCTGCAGCTTGCATCTGACAGAGATGGGGGAAGAAGAGAGCGGGCCCTAAAGCAAGCAAATTCTTTCTAAGGTATGTTCCAAATGTTTGGTGCAGTTCCGAGCAACATAGCAGTCATGACAGTGATGGGATATATACCAATTTACAATAAACAGATGTACACATCACAGTTTACATATCTAATATACAATGTACAGTATACAATACACAAAATATAGAATATTGTACAGTATACAATACACACAATATAGAATACACATTATACAATAAAAATAGTATATATAGTATATATAAAATATACAGTAGGTTGCATTGTATTGTATTGACATTCAGGCTGTCGGTTGATAATCAGTTGCCAGTGTGTTGCTAAGAGAGAAAATAATTTATGACAGTCCAGTGTGAGATAATACGATTAATAAAGTGCAGTGCTGATGTATATTGATCTTGAGAAATCAAGAGTTCAAAAGTCTGATGCTTGGGGGAAGAAGCTGTCATGAAGTAGATCCTGATGCTGCGATACCGCCTGCCTGATGGTAGCAGTGAGAGCAGCCCATGGCTTGGGTGGCTGGAGTCTCTGATGATCCTCCAAGCTTTTTTCACACACCGCCTGGTATATATGTCCTGGAGGGAGGGAAGCTCACCTCCGATGATGTGTCTGGCAGTTCCAGACACATCAGCCTTTTGCAGGGCTTTGCGGTAGTGGGCGGTGCTATTGCCGTACCAGGCAGTGATGCAGCCAGTCAGGATGCTCTCTACAGTGCTGGTGTAGAACCGTGTGAGGATGTGGCGGTTCATTTCAAACTTCCTCAGCTGTCTCAGGAAGAAGAGGCGCTGATGAGCCTTCTTCACAACGGCCTCAGTGTGGACGGACCATGTGAGTTCTTCAGTGATGTGGACACCGAGGAACTTGAAGCTGCTGACTCACTCCACCAGTGCTCCATTGATGGTGATGGGACTGTGTTCTCTATCTTTTCTCCTGAAGTCCACCACAAGCTCCTTGGTCTTGCTGACGTTGAGGGAGAGGTTGTGCTCCTGACACCAGCATGTCAGAGTCTGCACCTCCTCTCTGTAGGCCGTTTCATCATTGTCAGTGATCAGAGCTACCATCGTCGTATCATCAGCAAACTTAATGATGGCATTGGAGCTGTATGTTGCCACACAGTTGTGTGTACAGGGAATACAGGAGTGGGCTGAGAACACAGCCCTGCGGGGCTCCATTGTTGAGGGTCAGTGATGAGGAGATGTTGCTGCCCATTCTAACCACCTGGGGTCTGCTTGACAGGAAGTCCAGGATCCAGCTGCACAGCGAGCTGTTTAAGCCCAGAGCCCGGAGTTTCACATCAAGCTTGGAGGGCACTATAGTGTTGAATGCTGAGCTGTAGTCTACAAACAGCATTCTCACATAAGTGTTACTTTTTTCCAGGTGGGAGAGAGCAGTGTGTATTGTAGATGCAATGGCATCATCAGTGGAGCGGTTCTTGCGGTAAGCAAACTGCAATGGGTCCAGTGATGGAGGCAGCACAGAGCAGATGTAATCTCTGATTAGTCTCTCAAAGCATTTACTGATGAAGGGGGTCAGAGCAACAGCACACCAGTCATTTAAGCAAGTGATTTTGGGTTGCTTTGGTACAGGCACAATGGTGGACGTTTTAAAGCATGTGGGGACCACAGACAAGGAGAGGGAAAGGTTGAAAATGTCCGTAAAAACACCAGCCAGTTGGTTCATGCACAATCTGATGACGTGGCCCGGAATGCCTTCTGGACCCGCGGCTTTACGGATATTCACCCGTCGGAAGGATCGGGTTACATCCGCTACAGAGACAGAGAGTGAACTAACCTCTGTAGTTTCGGCCGCGAGAGCTCTCTCCACGAGGGTGGTGTTATTTCCCTCGAAACGAGCATAAAAAGTATTTCGCTTATCCGGGAGAGAGGCAGCGGTGTTCACGGCGGAGTTTTTATTCCCTTTAAAGTCTGTGATGATATTAATTCCCTGCCACATGCTTCTAGAATTGGTGTTAAACTGTCCTTCAGTCTTGTCCCCGTACTGGCGTTTGGCTGCTCTGATAGTTTTGCGGAGTGCATAACTGGCTTGTTTATGCTCCTCCGCGTTCCCTGAATTAAAAGCAGAGGTCCACGCATCAAGTGCAGCGCGAACATCGCTATTTATCCATGGCTTTTGGCTGGGGTAGATCCGTATTGTTTTGGTCGGAACAACATCCTCTACGCACTTTCTGATGAAACACGTTACACTATCAGCGTAAATCTCAATGTCGTCATCAGAGGCGGACCGGAACATCTCCCAGTCCGCGTGATCAATCCCGGAAGGGAGAGTAGCAATGGTCCAAAACCCGGTCCCCTCGTGTGTTGAAACTGATATGTTGGTGGTATTTCGGTGCGACTGATTTGAAACTGGCTTTGTTAAAGTCCCCGGTCACAATGAACGCGGCCTCAGGGTGCACGGTTTCCTGCTCGCTTATACTCCCATACAGTTCCTTGAGGGTCTGTGTCGGCTTGTGGTGGGATGTACACAGCAGTGATAATGCCCGCTGTGAATTCCCTTGGTAGCCAGAACGGTCGACACAGAAGCATGAGAAATTCTAGATCAGGAGAGCAGAAAGACTTGATAGATTGTACGTTCCTCTGATCACACCAGGATTTGTTGATCATAAAACATAAACCACCACCTCTGCTTTTACCTGAGAGGTCTTTCGCTCTGTCCACTCGGTGCACGGAGAACACCGCGGGTTCGATGGCTGAATATGGAATCTCAGCAGACATCCAAGTTTCTGTAAGGCAGATAATGCAGCAGTCCCTTGTCTCTCGTTGGAAGGAGATCCGTGCTCTCAGCTCGCAGAGCTTGGTGTCCAGAGACTGAACATTTGGCAGTAAAATACTGGGTAGCGGGGGTTGATTTGCATGACGTCTTACTCTGATGAGAACGCTATTACTCTATTTCCCCTTTTCCTTCTGCGTTTCAGCGGCCGGGCTGCCCAGACAAAGGGCTCTGCTGGCGTGTTTGTACACAATGGGTCGGCATTGAGGTATTTAAAGTCCAGTTTTTGGTGTGCTATTGCAGAACCAATGTCCAAAAGTGTTTGTCTGTCATAGACAATAAGGCAGACAACATCCAAAAAAAAAAAAAACATAGAATTGTAAACAAAACAAACAAAAAACTGCAGTGTTGTGTCGGAGCTCGCACCGCAGCAGCCATACTCGGTGCCATCTTGAGTCCTTTTTGTTCCTTGTTGATATAGTATTTAAGTTACATTTACTTAAAAGACTTGACTGTTGAATTTGAATGATGCAGTTTGGTTTAAACAGCTGGAAACATGTCTCTACAGTTGACTCTGTCATGAGATACATGTGATTTTAAAGTAATTTTGATTTTAAAGTAACATATGAAGCTGCAGTTATTAGTGTAAAATACTTAATTTTTATGGAGTGTATTGTTGTATGGCTAAGTGATTGTGCACAGTGTGTGTGTGTGTGTGTTTCCCTCGGGGCTTGCCGTTGGTGGGTTGTAAACGCATGTGCGCCAAATACGCGGTGGGCAGTTCAGTCGAGACGTGGTGTATCAAATAAATGCGGGTGAAGTTCTGTTCAAACTTTAACTTGTCTCCGTTTCTTATTTTATTATATACATGTGTTTACGCAAACCTGATATGAATGCTCGGTTACATTTCCTATGTCAAAACAAAGTTCTCATCCCGAAGGAGTAAAAACAACAGAAAAAAGGTAAGAATCGAATTAGATAAGAACAAATTTACTTAAGAATGATTTAATGCTGTTACAAAAGGTATGTTGAAGAAAAATGCTTGTTAAATGAGCTGATTCATATGTTTATGAGCCTTGTATTGTAAGTGCATTTGTTAACGCTAGTCCTGCCATAAATCAGTGATTAACAGCCCCTTGAATTATGTAAGCAATATAATTTTGGTTGAATTTTAGATGAATTCAGCCAAGGAGCTTTAGTTTTGGATTCATTGATATAGCTTTGTTTGTTCTCTGTCATTAGGATTGATAATATGCTCAATATGTTCTTGTTTGTGTCAATGGTTTAGAAATGCAGACGTGAAAGAAACGATGTACGTTGTACGTCATCACGTACAATTTCAAATCTTTGTCAAGACTGCCATGCGTGAGAGAGAGCACCAAACTGAAAGAGGAAACTGGAAGATGTAAGATGTTAGTTTATTTAGTCATATTTGAAGATATGAAGGAATAATTGACTGTAGAATTACTGAAAATGAATGCACATTCGAGGTGTTCATCCGGACGTGAAGCGCAGCAACCGTTACACCAGAGGTGTGCATTAACTTTCAAAACTTGTATGGTTTTGATGAAGTTTTTCCGCTTCTGTTTGTTATCTCAACACATTTTCAAGGTTTTCATCTTGGGTTGATCACTTTCTGTATACCTGTAACCGAGTGATGCTGTGTTGCAGATGCGGGCATGATAGAGATATGCCGAGTAAAAATGTTAAACATTTGTGAAGGCAAAACCGCGAGAAATGGACGCCGTTGGGAACCTGTAACTGTAAGTACGCCTTTAAACTATTTGTATAATGTTAAATAAGCAATATTTGACGATGGACCAACACACCACTGTTGTGCATTCAAAGGTCTGGAATCAATAATTCCACTCATCCAAAGATCATCACGTACAATTATTTTAGCACATCTTTCAGATTTTGGTTTTCACAGCGCTCTTCTTCATGGTTTTACTACATTAATATAACTGTACTATCCATGTCTTTAGCAACCTTTTTTTTTTTTTTTTTTTTTTTACAACAATGATTTCACTACAGTAATGCTGCAGTATCCTTATAGTAACCATTATTTTAATAAAATAATATTGTAGTAACGGACTGTATTAATCATGGTTAATTTTGTGGTTCTGGTTTTACTTCAAATACCATGGCTTAACTATGCTTACTAAAACCTTGGGTAGTTTTTGCAAATATCTGACAGTGTCTTTTTTTCTTTACTTTGATAAGACTTCTCAGTTTTGAATCCTGACTCCACTTCAAAGCTCAAGGAGAACTGGGTGCCTGTGTTTAAGGACAAGATCCTGCACTTTGCCAACAGAGAGAAGTGGCTCCTCATCTGCTTTCAAATGTGGAAACTATGACAGCAGGTATTGGGGATAAAGAACATTATCTGTATTTAAGAGAACAGCAAGACTGTGCTGTCATTCAGGTTTAACTATTTAAATTACGTAAAGGAAATAGTTTACCCCAAATTAAAAATTCCATTATTACTTACTTGCACTCATGCCATTACACACCAAAGGAGAAACTACAGGTGCATCTCAATAAATTAGAATGTCATGGAAAAGTTCATTTATTTCAGTAATTCAACTCAAATTGTGAAACTCGTGTATTAAATAAATTCAGTGCACACAGACTGAAGTAGTTTAAGTCTTTGGTTCTTTTAATTGTGATGATTTTGGCTCACATTTAACAAAAACCCACCAATTCACTATTTCAAAAAATTAGAATACATCATAAGACCAATAAAAAAAACATTTTTAGTGAATTGTTGGCCATCTGGAAAGTATGTTCATTTACTGTATATGTACTCAATACTTGGTAGGGGCTCCTTTTGCTTTAATTACTGCCTCAATTCGGCGTGGCATGGAGGTGATCAGTTTGTGGCACTGCTGAGGTGGTATGGAAGCCCAGGTTTCTTTGACAGTGGCCTTCAGCTCATCTGCATTTTTTGGTCTCTTGTTTCTCATTTTCCTCTTGACAATACCCCATAGATTCTCTATGGGGTTCAGGTCTGGTGAGTTTGCTGGTCAGTCAAGCACACCAACACCATTGGTGTCACTTAACCAACTTTTGGTGCTTTTGGCAGTGTGGGCAGGTGCCAAATCCTGCTGGGAAATGAAATCAGCATCTTTAAAAAGCTGGTCAGCAGAAGGAAGCATGAAGTGCTCCAAAATTTCTTGGTAAACGGGTGCAGTGACTTTGGTTTTCAAAAAACACAATGGACCAACACCAGCAGATGACATTGCACCCCAAATCATCACAGACTGTGGAAACTTAACACTGGACTTCAAGCAACTTGGGCTATGAGCTTCTCCACCCTTCCTCCAGACTCTAGGACCTTGGTTTCCAAATGAAATACAAAACTTGCTCTCATCTGAAAAGAGGACTTTGGACCACTGAGCAACAGTCCAGTTCTTCTTCTCCTTAGCCCAGGTAAGACGCCTCTGACGTTGTCTGTGGTTCAGGAGTGGCTTAACAAGAGGAATACGACAACTGTAGCCAAATTCCTTGACACGTCTGTGTTTTGGTGGCTCTTGATGCCTTGACCCCAGCCTCAGTCCATTCCTTGTGAAGTTCACCCAAATTCTTGAATCGATTTTTCTTGACAATCCTCATAAGGCTGCGGTTCTCTCGTTGGTTGTGCATCTTTTTCTTCCACACATTTTCCTTCCACTCAACTTTCTGTTAACAGCACTCTGTGAACAGCCAGCTTCTTTGGCGATGAAAGTTTGTGGCTTACCCTCCTTGTGAAGGGTGTCAATGATTGTCTTCTGGACAACTGTCAGATCAGCAGTCTTCCCCATGATTGTGTAGCCTAGTGAACCAAACTGAGAGACCATTTTGAAGGCTCAGGAAACCTTTGCAGGTGTTTTGAGTTGATTAGCTGATTGGCATGTCACCATATTCTAATTTGTTGAGATAGTGAATTGGGTTTTTGTTAAATGTGAGCCAAAATCATCACATTTAAAAGAACCAAAGACTTAAACTACTTCAGTCTGTGTGCACTGAATTTATTTAATACACGAGTTTCACAATTTGAGTTGAATTACTGAAATAAATGAACTTTTCCACAACATTCTAGTTTATTGAGATGCACCTGTACTTTTATGTCCATTTTGGTGGTTGACAGGCTGGTCACTATGTCCTGACATCGTATGTAAAAAAAGGAATTTGAAGAACATTAAAACATTTTTCAATTTTTGGTTCATTGAAAAAATAACAACATATAAGTTTAGTACGGCATGAGGTTAAAGTAAATAACTAATCAAGAGTAGGATTCATACTAAGAGTAAGTGATGATAACATTTTCATTTTTGGGTGAACTATTCCTTTAAGAAACTTTACATAATTTCACATCACACATCCAAATGCCATAGCAGTCAAATTTCCTTAACAATACTTTTTTAGTTTACATTGAACAATTGTACATTCTCGTTTTATTTTTGACAATCAAGTTGACATCGCCTTTCTGGTCCATACAGGAACCAGGAAAGCCTTCATTGACATGCAGCCTGTAAGTTAACACAGACATTTCTAAAATCATAGAATTAAATACTTACACACAGACATTTGCATGTACACATATCCACGCTCAGTTTCATGATGCCCCACCATCAAAACTGCCCTTAGATCTAGCAATATCCTGAACAATGCATTGTATGTGTCGCAAACAGTATGCCATTGCTCAGCTGTTTCAAATTTCTTTTTGGCTCAGAGTGAAGATTAAAAAAGAACTTCTCAGTGAGTATGCAAGGGCTTTTAGGGAAGCCTTCAGAAGAAAATATAGTAACACTACAATAAGGTTCTAGGCCTATTTGTTAACATTAGTAAATGCATTTCTTGCCCTTGACCCATCTGCAGAGCACTGTACATATACACTAATGTACACACGCTGTATAAATGACGAGAGAATTATCATTTTTTGGGTGAACTATTTTAACTACTGTGTGTTCACATTAATGCATTTCATAAATTTACATTAACCCAAAATATTGTTCATTGCTACTTTATTGTAGTTAACTAATGTTAACAAATACAAAGTTATTGAAAAGTGTTACTGAAAATGTTAAACACTTTAGAAGAAGCACTAGTGAACATGAGAACTGTGTCAGATGCAATGATTTTACTGCTCCTAAAGGTGTGTACTTAAAGCTTTTAAACTTGGTTGCATTGATAATGCATAGATACACAGACATTTCTGATTTTACAGGTTGGTACCAGTGGCGGATTTCCTGCACAGTGCAAAAGATGCAATTTTTCCATACACACCGATGCTTGGAGAAAACTGTCAGTGCTTTAAAGCATTTGTTGTCATTCACTGAGAAGCGCTTCAACAAAATACATTGCGGGTCACAGTGGACATTTGCTTCAAAGCATTCTACGTCTTAAATATTAATTACCCCAAATAGCAAATTTAAATTAATTTCTACTGGCTGGAAACTTGTTTACCCAAACTGAAAATACATTTCTAAATTTTTATTTGTTATTGTAGTCTGCCTGCCTCTCACTCGCTGTGTGGTTGTGGTAAAGTGATTTTGATTACCAAGAATTCGGTTTTAAATTTTTAACCCAGTTTGCTTATAATTTAACCCAGCAAAGGAACTGACGACAACAGTCCAAAAGTTGGGATAGTCATTAAGGGGAGCAGAGGTTTATACTGATATACTTATACTGTTTCAGATGTAAAAACAAATGTACCTTTAGGTTTTCTTGCATATATATATATATATATATTCATTTGTGTTCACAGTTTTCAAGTGTCTTTGTAGTCATGTTTTAATGTGTTTTAGTGTGGCATATTAGTTCAAAATGAGTTTTTTTTAATGCACAAATTGCTAATTAAATAAGTAGCTAAAATTTTTTTGCAAATTCCGCTTAATTATGAAGTTTGCAAAATGCATTTGTCTTTGCTTCTTTCATTTTTCGTTTTTAAATTTGTGATGTTGCTGCAACTGTTTTCTAAACTTTATTTAGTGTTTAACATTGACCAAATGTAACTGTAGTTCATGGTGAAATAATTAATACTGATACCAAACCTGATTCTTTGTACTCCCATTTGTGATTTAGTCTATATAAGTAGGTGTTTTTGTTTTTCTATTTTTCTTGGATACATTTGCAAATTTATTGCTGTTGAAATGTTTAATGAATTTGTAACATTGTATTATGAATAAATATTTAGAATTTATTTTGAAACACTTGAGTACACTTTTTATAATAAATAGGCTATATTAGGAAACTTGGAATATAAATTAAATGCATTTGAAAATCAAGTGTAACTAACTTAAAAATCTGTGTAACCTATCTGAACAAATAAGTCAATATTACTTGATAATGGTAGTTCCCAACAAGATAAATATTGCCTTTATAACTTCAAAAAAAAAATGGCCTGTAATTGACAAATTTGAGTTGGCATTACTTGTGCAGATAGTTGTCTCAATTTCTTTTGAGTAAAACCAACACAATATTTTTTACAGTGTGTGTATCAAGAGATTTGTTCTTTGCTAGTGAGTAATGTGCACACGTACATAAATACACTAATATTTAGCTTGATGATTAATTAATTTTCTCCACTGTTTCTCTCCCCTCTTCTATTTCTATACAGGCATCTTATTAGAACTATGTTGCTTCATGTGATACTGAGCCCAGATAACATTCAGAGGCTTGACCTTCCTGAAAAGCCCTCATCACTGGAGGAACTCAAGGATATCATCTGTCACAAACTTCACATAACGTGGTATCTCACTTCAATTTGAAGACCCTGCATCTGACAATTAACTCTGTAACCTAAGTGATATTAGTTACCTGCCCGAAGATGGAGCCACTGTTAGAGTGTTTTGGGAGATTGGGTTAAAACCCTCTGGAGTCTGAGGCATTTTTTGGATCCTGGAGATGTTTTGACATGCCCTGACATTTGTGCTTATTTCAGTTACTTCCACCATATTAATTGCAAAAGTGTCATTACACTGTATTCAGCACAAATGGTGCTACAATTAATATGTGAGCAACATGTTTGTATTTTTGAGAAAATCAAGTTTGAACTTGGTTAGTAGAAAAAAAATTAAGGACACTGAGATAGGGCCATAAAACACATACACATTTTTTTTTCACAAGACTTTTGAGTGCTGGATTTTGTAGACCAGTCTTTGTTACAACATGTGGTGAAAACCATCCTGTCCATTCATTCACATAAAACACTACATTGATTTAACTTTTGTATGACACCTTTTGTTTTAGAAAGGCATGAATATTGATGTACTTTACACCTAAAGTGATAATGGCCCACCCTTTAATGGGTGTATCAATGTGGAATAACACTGTGAAGAAACGAAAAGAAAGAATGTAAGGAGACAAAAAGAAAGATTTTTTGTTTTTGTAGTTTATTTACAACATAGTGCACAATATAATCAAAATATAAATAATGAGGGGCAAAGGCACATTTTTGAGCACACATTATTGAACACAGTCACACAACTTTGTGCCATTCCTGGAAACAGTTACTGTTTAACTGAAGACAAGTGAATGTCACATGCCTGGCATTTCCAAGGTGTTTGCTGCTTCTTGCTATGCACTGAGTGGACTGCCTGTAGCTTGCCTGCTTGTTTGTCTTGGCTGTCTTTGCAACAGGTATCTGGTCACTGTCATTCTCACATCTGTATAACAGCAAACAACTGTGAGCATGCTGATAACAGGATCATAGCAACTATATTATTAACATTACCAATCACAAATATTAATATTGTCCACTCAATATTCTCCATTGTGATTGGATCACTCAATGTGAGCTCACTTTGAAAAAAAATGCTATTTAGTGGTTTGGGAGAAAATAATATCAAAGGAGCCTTTTACCCCGTTGGACCATATTATAACACAGTACGTAAACAAAATTAAACTAACATCTGTTAAATAGTGGGTATATGTGCACTTACTCTGTAAGATTCTCGATCGCGTTGAAAACTGAACGACACCTGTGTGACCTCCATGGGCGAGGTGCACATGAAGGTCGAGAATCGTGCAGCCACAGTCCTACAAAGTACAAATAGCTGTAAACAACTGTTACCTTATATTGTCCAAAATGATATACCAGTACATGCATTACTGATGAGCAATTAATTGGTATGGATGCATGCTGTATATGTCTGTTGATGGGCCATCGACCGGACATATTTATAGCACATTCCAAACACAAGCTTTGTTGATGTGTTCGTATTTTAGAGTAAACACTGGTCATAAGCTAGCCAAAACTAAAATTTACACACTAGTTTTTTTATGACATTTAGATTTCACTCTAAATATTACAAACCAGTGGATTTCAGTCTGGGAATAGGTATGAAATAGCCCAACTATTAAAATATGTACATGCTTATCTAAAACATCACGTTAACTAATGTAAGTAAGAATAAATGACTTACTCATCAGAAATTATATCCTCTGCTGGATCAAGTCGCTCTTCAAAATGCAACCGTTCAACATTTTCTTCTTCTGAAGAAAATGTGAATTCTTCCTTACTGTCCAGGATCAACTGGAGAGCTTCCTCGTGTCAGTAGCATGCCATCTTCCAAAAGTGATGGAAAATCAATTAATATGATGAAGCTTGATACCCTTTTTACAGCATTGATGTCGGCGTTTACCATATTTGTAAGGCTCATCCCAGGTCATTATCGTGTGAACAGCACACTCTTCAAATGGGTGTGCCCAGAACAGCGCTAATGAGATGAGACAGAAAAACTACCTCTCGTTAGTTTCATACGCATTACATAATCTGAGAATCAGGGGTGTAGCTACAGTGAGGACAGGGTGGGCAGCCACCCTAGGGCCCAGGGTGAGAGGGGCCCCGCAACGGTCAACCAAAAGGAACCATAAAAATGACAGCAGGCACAATGGCCAATGAAAAACAACAGAGGCACCCCAAAGAGGGTGGTCCAAGAGGTTCTTTGCACTGGGGCCTGTCAAATCTAAGTTATGCCACTAATGAGATTATTTGTTCTGGATTTGAATCAGATCATTTAAAAGTAGATAGTTTTAGGTTTCTATAGACATATTTATCATGTCTGTGCAACAAATATACACTGAGTTTCTGTTCATTTTTGTGACATGCTCCAGACAAAAGTTCACTGAGATGGAAGCAGCAGAAAGTGCATCCTGTTTGTTTTCTGTATTTTACAAAAGCACAACATTTTGTTTTTATTGTGAATAGACACAAATAAAAGTAGAACTACCAACTATCTTTTGGGGAAGAGCCTGACTTAAAACAAAAAACAAAAAAAACAGTCCATTTTGATTCTGAAAGTGCCCCAAGGGCCCTCAGGCTAAGAACTTTAACACAGATAACATAAAGAGATTTTTTTTAAACAGATCTAAAATTTCCAAGTTCAGGTGTTCTTAAAGTCATCAGACTTCCTTCAGTATCCTGCCAATCTCCCACATCAGCAGCCACACAGATTTCTGGGAAACCTCTGTCAGAGTTCTCAGTCTGTGATGAATGGTCATGGAAAAAGTTTTAATTTCATGAAGCAGCCTTTGAAGAAAATGAACAGACCGAATGTCTGATTTTTCAGACAAAAGTTCTGCAGTGAACCACTGATCATCTATCTTGAGATGATGAACTTTGTTGAAACCTGCTCTCTGTCTGACTTTAGTAGTCTAATGGCCAAAAAAAAAAAAAAAAAAAAGAATAATAAAAAAAGGCTCCTCCAATGCCCAGGCATTAGCTCTTTCCACAGAAAAAAACTGCCACCTCTGTAAAGCTGAAGCATAAAAAGATGTAAGTCCACTAAGGTCCATATATTTTAGATTCAATCAAAATAAATGTCTATCAAGTCCCATACGACCAACCCTTTTCAAAAGGGCACAAGCTACTTCCATCCAATTCTGACTCTGATGGTAAAGTAATGTTTGGACTGCCTGTAAATGAAAAGCAGCCACTCTGGACCTCATGTCAATCAGCCCTTGACCCCCTTCATGAATGGCTTCTCTCAACCTGTGCTGTCCAGACCAGAAAAATGTTTACAAGTATTTATTTTGGATCCAAAATAGTCAGTCTATGCCATAGGGTGGAGGCAATTAAACTGTTGATAACCAGCACTCTCCCCCTATAGGATAGCTGAGGCAGCAACCATTCCCATTTAGACATCTTGGCACAAACTTTATCCTAAATTAAAGACCTAAATTAATTTCATTTTGTATAGAATAGTCAATTAAATCCCTTATAAGAAAGACTTTATTATAAATAGTTCTCTCTGGGATACAATTGGCCAAAGCTTTTGCTAACAGCTTATATTCAATTTATTCAGTTCTTTAGGAGACTTAAGTCACCCCCCACACACCTTTTTCTTTGGAAGGAGTGCCAGCACTGCTCGCTGACAACTTTTAGTAAGGACTCCTTGACTGGATCTGTGACAAAGAACAATTTTTTGTAACAAAATGATGATCTGATAAACAACATGGGAAAATGTTGGCAGCTGTGACCATGTTATTTACCGTTTTCCTAATATAAATCTGATCTAATCTGGCTAAACTGATCCTCTCTTGTTAGACTTTTGTCCAGGTATATTGTAACACTTTACAATAAGGTTCCATTTGTTAACATTAGTTTACAACGTCCTGGTTACTTTCGTAACCTCCGTTCCCTGATGGAGGGAATGAGATGTTGTGTCGATGCAGTGACACTAGGGGTCACACTTAGGAGCCCCAAACACCTCTGCTTTTTGAAAAAAGGCCAATGGGAATTGAAGAGTGGAATTTGCATGCCCCCGGACATACGGGTATAAAAGGAGCTGGTATCCAACCACTCATTCAGGTTTTGTGCTGAGGATCCGAGACAGGGTCCCGGCCATTTCAGGGGGTAGTTCAGTGTAGTGGCAAGAGGGACACAACATCTCGTTCCCTCCATCAGGGAATGGAGGTTACGAAAGTAACCAGGACGTTCCCTATCTGTCACTCACTCGACGTTGTGTCAATGTAGTGACACTAGGGGTCACTATACAAAACGCCACAACTAGCTGAACTGTGTTACATGGACTGGCGGTGCGAGACGGGCAGATCGCTGTGTGCCTCGTAGCCGGCGCACCAGGCCGTCACGTAACCTCCCCCAATGCTCTTACAAGTGTCAAACGGTCCCCTGCACCTCGGGGACAAGTCGACTGCCCAAAATTAGGGACCGGCTGACCCAGCAGCAGCCTCTTCTCTTTTTTCTCCCCAAAAGGAACGAAATCATTCAGCTGGGGGCCGTATAGGGTCCGTTTGTTGGGGGGTGTCCCTCCCAAGGGGAGGATACCGCGGAGTCCACACCCTGCCCAGAGAAAAAAAGGGAGGGGGGGTGTTTTGAGTGGAAATGGTCTTACTGAGTCTTTTCGGAAGTATTGCATGTGGAGAAGTCCCATGGTAGGGAGGGGGAGGAGGTTCTACAAACATGGTGACCGGGGGCAGAGGGGCCTCTGCCCAAGGAAGACGCAGTTTACCGACAGGGAAACGATTTAGCGGAAGATATCACATGGGGTCACCTATGGGGAACCACCACATGCGGAGCACCTACCTCAGTACAGGGCCTAATTAGCACACGTACTGGGCCGGCAGCGAGTTTCTCTGCAAACTCGTCTGCCACATAGCTAAGGAGGAAAGTCATCCAGGGATCACAACTTGTGAACATGACTGGGAGTCAAAAGCGCACATCTTCACCTCATGGGAGGGGAAAGGCGCTATGCGCAAGCGGTACACCCGGCCAGCTGTCCCGGAATTTACCCGTTCAGACCTGACAACACACGGGACGAAACCGGCTCAACCCGGAGATTATAGAACCTCGCAAAAGTGTTGGGTGTTGCCCAGCCCGCTGCTCCTAGTAGAGTGGGCTCGTAGCCCCATGGGGGGCGGCCCGTCCTGGGCATGATGTGCCATCACGATGGCGTCAATGACCCAGTGGGCGATCCTCTGTTTGGAGACAGAGCTTCCTTTCCGCTGTACACCAATGCAGACAAAGAGCTGCTCGGCGCTTCTAAATGTCTGCGTGTGATCCAAATAGATGCATAAAGCGTACACCGGACACAGCAACACCAAGCCCTGATCCCTAAACAGGGTCGTGGGAACCTTGGGCACATAGCCCGGTCGGAGTCTCAGGATCACGTGAGAGTAATCCGGACCGAACTCCAGGCACGATTCGCTGACAGAGAACACCTGCAGGTTCCCTACCCTCTTGATGGAAGTGAGCGCAGTCAGGAGGGCAGTCTTCAACGAGAGTGCCTTAAGCTCAACTGACTCCAGAGGCTCAAAGGGAGCACACCGTAGACACTGAAGGACTACAGAGAGGTCCCACGAGGGCATGAGGCGCGGTCTGGAGGGATTCAACCTCCTAGCGCCTCTCAGGAACCTAATGATCAAGTCGTGCTTCCCCAAATACTTACCATCCACTGCCTCGTGACGTGCCGAAATGGCGGCTACATACACCTTCAAGGTGAAGGGGGACAGCCGCTCCTCCAGCCTCTCCTGCAGGAAGGAAAGCACCGATCCGACTGCGCATCTCTGGGGGTCTTCGCGTCGGGAAGAACACCACTTAGTGAACAGATGCCACTTAAGGCATACAAGCGCCTCATAGAGGGAGCCCTAGCCTGAGTGACCATGTCTACCACAGCGGGTGGTAGGCCACTTAGGTCTTCCACATCCCATCCAAGGGCCAGACGTGGAGATTCCAGAGGTCTGGTCACGGGTGCCAGGTGGTGCCCCGTCCCTGAGAAAGAAGGTTCTTCCTCAGGGGAATTCACCGGGGGGCTGTTGCAAGGAGCATGAGGTCTGAGAACCACATCTGGGTGGGCCAGTAGGGTGCTACTAGGAGGATCTGCTCCTTGTCCTCCCTGACCTTGCACTGGGGGAAACACTTATTTGCGTAGTCCAGGGGGCCAGCTGTGTGCCAGCGTGTCTATACTGAGGGGTGCCTCGGTCAGGGCGTACCAAAGCGGGCAGTGGGAGGATTTCCGGGAAGCAAACAGGTCTACCTGTGCTCGACCGAATCGACTCCAAATCAGCTGGAACACATGGGGGTGGAGTCTCCACTCTCCTCTGAGTGTAACCTGTCTTGACAGCATGTCCGCTGCGGTGTTGAGGTCGCCCAGGACGTGAGTGGCCGTAGCAACTTGAGGCGCTGCTGACTCCAGAGGAGGACGACGGCGGACGAGTTGTGACATGCAACGGGAGCGTAGACCACCTTGACAGTTGATGTACGCTACCATCGCCGTGTTGTCTGTCCGGACCAACACGTGCTTGCCCTGGATCAACAGCTGAAACCTCAGCAGGGCGAGCAGTACTACCCACATCTCGAGGCCGTGGGCCAGTCCAGGAGCCAGCGGCTGTGTGCTAGTTGCATACGGCGCCCCAGCCCGTCTTGGAGGCGTCTGTCGTAACCGCGACGCACCTGGAGACCTGCTCTAGGGGAACCCCTGCCCATAGAAATGCAAGGTCGGTCCAAGGGCTGAAGAGGCGGTGACGGATCAGTGTGATGACCACGCGATGTGTCCCGCAGCGCCATGCCCATCTCGGGATTCGAGTCTGAAGCCAGTGCTGAAGTGGTCTCATATGCATCAACCCGAGCGGTGTGGCAACCGCTGAGGATGCCATATGCCCCAGGAGCCTCTGAAAAAGTTTCAGTGGAACCACTGTCTTCTGTCTGAATGTCTTTAGACAGTTCAGCACCGACTGTACACGCTCGTTCGTGAGGTGCGCTGTCATCGAGACCAAGTCCAACTCCAAGTTTCTCAGTTGATCCGAAGCCCCAGTCGGCTGAGGTGCATGAGCACCAGGTCCCTGTGCGCACACAACACATCCCGAGAGTAAAATAGGATTAGCCAGTCATCGAGATAATTGAGGATACAGACACCCACTTCCCTTAGCGGGGCAAGGGCTGCCTCTGTGACCTTCGTGAAGACACGAGGGGACAAGGACAGGCCAAAGGGGAGAACCTTGTACTGGTATGCCCGGCCCTCGAAAGCAAACCGCAGGAAGGGTCTGTGTCAAGGTAAGAACGAGACGTGGATGTAGGTGAACGAGACTTCAGATCTACCGCTGCGAACCAATCTTGATGCCGGATGCTCGCTAAAATGCGTTTTTGCGTCAGCATCTTGAACGGGAGACTGTGCAAGGCCCGGTTCTGTACTCGCAGGTCCAAGATTGGCCGCAACCCACCACCTTTCTCCGATATGATGAAGTAGGGTCTGTAAAACCCCTTCTTCATCTCGGCTGGAGGGACAGGCTCTATCGCACCCTTCAGTAGAAGGGTAGTGATCTCCGCACGGAAGGTAGCGGCGTTCTCGCCCTTCACCGAGGTGAAGCTGACGCCACTGAAACTGGGCGGGCGCCTGGCAAACTGAATCATGTAGCCGAGTCGGACGGTCCGGGTCAGCCATCGCGACGGGTTGGAAAGCACGAGCCACACTTCCAAACTCCGGGCGAGGGGGACCAAGGGGATAATCACGTCGGACGTACCGGCGGTGGGGCGGAGCCTGAGGCGCCATGTCAAGGGGGCTCGAACCACATGGCCGTGCTGAGTCCAGAGACATCGAAGCACTTACCTGGTTCCTGACACCCACCAAAGATTGGTCGAGGTGGGGGGAGGAATAACATCATCCCTGCAGTCCATCGGAACCAACCCGGTGTGGGCATGTATGTGCCACAGCTGGGCGCACACGCAGGGGTGTCAGCTGCTGGAGCGCCAAATCTGCCAAAGTGGGATGGTGGATGGTGGTCGTGATGATGGCCGTGCGCACCTGACATGTGACCCAGAGAACAAGGAAACCACTCTTTTGTTGAAGTTTTGGGTACTGCAGCCTCTTGGGCACGCAGCAAAAGATGAAACAAAAGATTCTCCTCCCAGCCCTCCACCGGGGGACGGAGTGGTCTGTTTACCAGCTCCGTAGAAGCGGGTCTCCTCGTCCCTGGGTCGCCCGTCTCAGGAGCGCTTCGAAGCCTTCCTAGGGTTCTTGGCGGCCGGCCGTGAGATGGGTGGCGTCTGCTTCCTGCGGTGGGCTACACGCTGGGGTCGGGCTGCGGGGGCGGGCTGCGGCAGAGCCAGTGCTGTTGCTGCAGGAGGATGCCCTTGGCGACAAGCAGACGGAGTGCGGAGTCTTGAGCCGCGACGGGGCAGGATGTGCTGAATGGCCTCTGTCTGCTGCTTCACCGCCGAGAACTGCTGGGCAAAGTCCTCGACGGTGTCGCCGAACAGGCCAACCTGGGAGATGGGGGCATCAAGGAACCGTGCCTTGTCAGCCTCTCTCATGTCGACCAGGTTGAGCCAAAGGTGGCATTCCTGGACCACCAGGGTGGACATCGCCTGCCCGAGAGACCATGCCGTGACCTTCGTCGCCCGGAGAGCTAGGTCGGCCACTGAGCGCAGTTCCTGCATCAATCCCGGGTCAGAACTACCCTCGTGCAGCTCTTTTAGAGCCTTGGCATACTTGCAGTACGGGCTGAGGCGGCTTGTCCAGCGGCACCATAGGCCTTAGCCGTCAGAGACGACGTAAACCTACAGGCCCTGGACGGGAGCTTCGGGCGCCCGCGCCAGGTGGTGGTGCTCTGCGGGCACAAGTGCACTGTGGATCACCGAATACCCCTTGGCCGCCCCACCATCAAGGGTAGTGAGAGCGGGGGAGCTGAAAGATCGGGACCGGGTAGTAAAAGGTGACCCCCACGATCTTGTTAGCTCCTCATGCTCTTCCGGGAAGAAAGGGACCGGGGCGGGGTGCGGCCGTGAGCGGCGCTCTGGACCCAGGAACCAATCATCGAGCCACGAGGGTTTAGGGGAGAGTGGAGGGTTCCACTCTAGCCCAACGCCCGCGGCTGCCCGGGAAGCATGTCCATCATCTCCGCATCGGCTTGAGACTGGGCGACCATACCCAAAGGAGGAAGCCCAGCCGAAGCCTCCGCATCAGACTGGACGAGCCCACTCTCCGATGCTGCGCTCAATAGCTCATCATCTTCCCGGGCCCCGAATAAGAGGTCGAACTCGCCCTGAGACGAGCCAGCAGTCTCATCTGAGAGCCTGACTGGGGCAAGCGAGCGTGCTGAGGAACGGGAGGTCCGTAGGGGGTTATCCGGCAGAGGTGGTCCCATTGGAGTCCCCAAATCGCCCCCAGTGCTAACCGACGCGGCCTCATACCCGTAGGTAGAAGGACCGAGGCAGGGAGCCGCTGGGGTGGCTTGCTTTCTTACGAAGGCCAGCAGCGACCGCAAAGTTGCCATGGTCATGTTCTCGCAATGAGGACAAGACCCATCTACGAACGGAGTCTCCGCATGGGCAGTGCCCAGACACGTAAGACGTGATCATGGCCATCATAAGCGGAGAGGAATAACATACAAACGGAAAGGCATCTTTAAAAAGACATTCCCTGTGTGCCGCTCTTTTAGAATTGAAAATATACTCTTTTATTAGAATATACTCTTTTCTTTGTTCTGCCGAAGCACCCAGGGGCGTTCTCTGCACTCCACAGGTGCAGAGGGGGAGAAGCCGCTGAAATGCGCCGTAAATCCAGCAGTTTGAGGTGAACGGTAGAGAGAATTGAATTCAGTGCACTAAATGCAACCACTTGGCTCCGAAGAGAAAATCTGAATGAGTGGTTGCATACCAGCTCCTTTTATACCCATCTGTCCAGGGGAGTGGCATGCAAATTCCACTTGCCAATTCCCATTGGCCTTTTTTCAAACAGCAGAGGTGTTTGGGGCTCCCAAGAGTGAACCCTAGTGTCACTACATCGACACAACGTCGAGTGAGTGACAGATAGGGAACATTAGTTAACATGAACTAACAATGAACAATACTTAAGCATTTATTAATCTTTGTTAATGTTAATTACAACATATAGTAATACAAGACAGTCAGCATAACTTCATCCATATGACACCAGCTGTTAAATTTATATCTTCTAAAGTGACATGATCGCTTTTGGTACGAGAAAGATAAATATTTAAGTACTTTTTTAAACTCTAAATCATGCTTCCAGTCGGCAGCGGTACACGTGTGACATAATCACATTTGAAATACGAGAGAACCGATGCACATGTGTCACAGCCGGAAGAGCAGCGCAGGAATGCTGACCTCTAATTCCAATCACCACCTATAACGAACAACTCATCAGAATGTATAGTTTTCATGAAATCTCCCAATTTCTTAAAAATAGCAACTCTTAACAGCACCTCTGTTAGGAGCATAGATATTTACAAACACAAAAATATGGTTACTAAATTTAGCTTTTACAATAAGAAGACAGCCTTTCTCTAATTCTAACTTTAACAAAATATTCGCATTAAGAGAAGATGAAAAAAGAATCACTACACCTTCACTTAAATTTGTCCCATGGATAAGAGCAAAATTACACTCACCACAAACCCCAATCTGTCTGAACATTACATGTGTATCTTTAAGCTTGAGAAACTCTGATAATGACACTCAATTGCCTCTATCCCTCGCACCATTAACGTTTAGAGAGCAAACTCTTAAGATCTGCATTTAAGATCTGCATACCCTCCAGTTTTTGAAAATTACAGAATGCGTGCTCTCCCACAAGAAAAAGGCACTTTTTAATCAAAACAAAGCAAGTCACTTAGAACGAACACTTCAATGTTAGCAGTAAATATGTCTGAAAATGTCTGAAATGTTTCAGTTAACTTGTTTACGTTCAACTGATCTGTTCGCCACTGAAGTTTGCTAGAGGTATAGTGTTTGTTACAGATATACATAACTCGTTCTGGCTTTCAGTAAACACGAACAAATTCCAGACTTTAAATAAATAATTACGTGTAGGAGGTTTGCGCTGTCGGGATGTACAGGCAAATTTCAGATATAAAATCGGTGACTGAATGACTAATGTTAACTCACTGAAAAGAAAAAAAAAATTCTGTTAGGTCAATAGGCACATTTGAATGTTTGGGCATAGCAATATGGTGGCGCAGTTGCTTCATCAGCAATCCAGATCTATATTATAGATCAGTGACTCACCATTGTCTTGTTCTAAACCAATATGAATTTCTTTCTTTTTCGGTACACAAAGGGAGAAATTTAGAAGAAATCTGCTCAGTGATGTCATAAATTGGCAGTTTATGGTGACGACCTCTTCAAGCTTTAAAGAGCTTTGCCTAGTTTTGAAGAACTGAATTTACAAAATATGTCTGAAGAGTTTGAAGATTTCCACTTCCTCTCATTTGGATTTCTGAGTACTCTGGCTTATACAAATAAGGTTGGGCATACAAATGCACCTCCTTTTCAACTTCAAACTCTTCAGTCATGTTTTGTAAGATCGGTTCTCTGGTTTGTGTTTTGTGTTCTTAATATCGACGGTGGTCCAGTTGAAGCAAAACAAAGTGGTTTCTCGCTTGAACGCCCCATCTCCTGAGAGGGAGCATTGTAACTGCTGCTCTTGTGCACTCTTATAAACGCGCAGAGAAAAGCAACAGTTGGTCAATGTTTTCACTTAATAATAAATCCGAACTTCTGAATTATACTTCTGCATAATTTTTGAAGCTGGAAGAGGTAGTCACCATAAACGGCCATTGTATGACATCATTGAGCATATTTTATTATTTTATTTTCCCTTTGTGTACAGAAAAACGAAAGTATAATATTAGTTTAGAACAAGACGAGGGTGAGTAAATAATAAATTAATTTTCATTTTTGAGTGAACTATTGTATCCATTCAATTTTAACTATGACAAAACAGCACACAGTAAAGTTGTACAAGCATACAGTATATCATACACCTCCACAGTTCTAACAGACCATATATGTGGCTGATCTCTGACACTGAAAACAGTTCCTTGAATCCCAGGATGTGAAATATATCGACTGACGCACAGATTTCTCACAGACAAACATTTGAACTAATCAATGGCCTTGTGCCAAGATATCTTTATTTAAGTGTGTGGGTAAGTTTATTGTCAAACAATTTACATTCTGAGGGAACTGAAGGACGAATTCACAAAACACGTTTTATCTCCAAATTGTCCAGCTTATCCAGATGTTACATGTACTGCTATGTAAAGAGCCAACTCAGGTGCCTAGATCACAATGGTGGGTCAATGCTATATTTTAGTGTTTGCATCATCACATGATTTGCATAATTCCTTTAGTGAATCAAGTGCTAAAAGAATATAGACAATGTATGAAAATAAATAACTCTATCTGCAAGCACAATTAATTATTAGTGAATTTCCGCCTGAGTTTTTAGCAGATTAGTGAGAAGTGCATAGAAGTGAGGAATTCTGCATTGGTACATACTTCAGGATCTCTTCTTGGGTTAACTCGTCACTCCTCTGCTCTCCAGTCACCAGAGCCAGCTCTTTCTTCAAATACTGGATCTCCTTCTTCAAACGGACAATCAACTGCCAGACAAAGAGCATAAAACTATAAGCAGCAAAACTCTCTGTAGTGGAGTATTTCATTGGCTTCTAAATAATGCACATAAACTTTGCCTAGCAACAATGCCATTTAATATAAATACATCAGATAAAATGGGAAGGCTTCTATTATCGAGATGAAAAGCTTGATTAACTTGTTTGAGCTGACATACTCTATATTAGTAAGAGGCTAAACTACTGGTGATATATACTAAGAATAAATTTTTTACAAGCTATTGTGTGTCTAATTGTGTTTTGTACATGTAAGATAATTTTAATAGACCAAAACAAATTGCACTATGTAGTACTTAGTTTGACAGGAAACAAAACAAATGCAGACTTAGGGCCCTATTCTAAGTGTTAAATCTTAAATGAATAGTTCACCCAAAAATGAAAATTCAGTAATTGTTTACTCAGCATGTTGTTATAATCCCATATGACTTAATTTATTTATTTTTAACAAAAAGGGAGAACTTGTGATACATAAAAAAAAAAAAAAAAAAAAAATGTGCTCAGTTATGTCATATAATGGAAGTTTATAGTGACTACCTCTTCAAGTTTCAAAAGAACGCAAAAGTGTAATTCAGAAGTCTAATCAATTACTGTATGTGACTCATGCCTTGTCCTGAAGACTTAATTTTGGGTCCTTTTGAAACTTGAAGAGGTAGTCACTATAAACTTCCATTATATGACATAACTGAGCAATTTCTTTTTTTTTCTTTTTTTTTTTTTTTTAATCACAAGTTCTCCCTTTTTGTTTAGTGAGAAACAAACCAAAATCTAATGTATTATTTTGTAAAAATGCTCACTGACCATTGCTATCTGTGCACGTTTATAAGAGTGCTCATGTTTCTCAACAAAAATTATAGTATGTCTTCAGAACAAGTTGCATACAGTAATTTATTAGAATTATTTATTAGAATAATACTTTTGGGCCCTTTTGAAGCTTGAAGAGGTATTCACAATAAACTGCCATTGTATGATATCATTAAACACAAAATTGTACACAATTTATCCCTTTGTGTTAAGAAAAAGAAAGAAAGTGATATGGAGTTATAACAGCACAGGGATGAGAGAACAACGGCAACATTTTCATCTCTTCAAGCACAGTGCTATGCAATAACTCATACGTACAAAGTCACTGGGCATGGCCATGAAGTTTTGGTATTTTCGTGCAATCATGAGCCAAGTCTTGGCGCAAAAGTGTTGGCACAATCGCATGCAAAGCGCTAATGGGCTGAGTCAAGCGCAATTTAATTTGGAGGTTCTTCTCCGATTATTGCATCATCTGTATCCTATTATCTATTCCATTACCTGTCAAGCAAAATCGATATAAATGAAGACAGCCTATAAGAATTTGGTAGTGTAAATGGGATGTATGCAATGAATTAGAAGAATGGATATATGGACCCTCTATGTCTTGTGTTCTTTTGCGCAATAACTATGTCCATGTGAACTCCCGTTTTGTCTGCCATTGTTCCAGTGATATGGTTTTTAGCTGTGAAATACTACTGAGGATGTTTGTGTATCCTCCTGCCTCGAGGAAATTCCAGCTCTGTGACTATATTATCACTTCCCTGTCTGTCACTCACTCGACATTGTGTCGATGTAGTGACACTAGGGGTTCGATCTTGAGAGCCCCAATCACCTTTGCTTAAAATAGAAAAGGCCAATGAAAATTGGCAAGTGGAATTTGCATGCCACTCTCCGCCCCGGACATATGGGTATAAAAGCAGATGGCGTGCACCACTCATTCAGATTTATTCTCCGGAGCCAAATGCATGTGTGTTCATCCCTATCACCAACGCTTACGCTGCTAGATTTACGGCGCATATCAGCGGTCACCCTTGCACGGTCGAGTGTTGTGCTTCCCCTGGACGTTTCGGCGGCCGAGTCTACAGGTGCTAAAAGAGTATATTCCAAAGAGTATATTTTCTACTAAAAGAGCTTGCACAAACGATCGGCATCTTTTTAAAGATGGCCTTTCACCTTTGTGCTACTGGATGTGGCCGTTATCTCTCCCCACCAGATGGCCATGAAATCCGTCTCGAGTGCTTGGGGCGCCAGCACACCGAGGCAGCTTTTGGGAGGGGTCATGTTCTCATTGCTAGAACATGCTCATGAGAACGTTGTGGTCACGGCTCTCTTCCTTCTTCATGAAGCAAGAAGCCACCGCGGCTGCTTCCCAACCCGGTCCATCCTGGAATGAGACTCAGGCAGCCGGGTCGGCAAGTTGGCAATCTGGATGTGGACATGGGAGCGTTTCTGCTGGCTCAGCCCTCGCAGACTTCCTATCCCCCAGCACGCTTGTTCTATCCAGAAAAGCTGTCAAGCGATGCAGGCGGTCCGCCTCAGGGCAGATTTAATGTATCGTTCACGGCTTGTGACGAGGATGAGTTATCGGTCGCAGCAAGGCCTGTAAGTTCTCTTCCTCATTGATGACGAAGGCTTACAAGGCCACGGGTCAGGCCGCCTCCGCCCTGCATGCCATGGCCATCCTGCAGGTCCACCAGGCCAAGGCATTGAAAGATCTGCATGAGAGTAGAACTGACCCAGGGCTTATACAGGAACAGGGTCCTCCCCTTTGGTCTGTCCCTGTCCCCTCACATCTTTACCAAGGTTGCAGAGGGTGCCCTGGCCCCACAAAGGGAGAAGGGCATAAGCATTCTATTATTCAATATAATTCTAAGCATTCAATTATCTCGACGACTGGCTAATCCTAGCTCACTCGCGAGATCTATTGCGTGCGCAAAGGGACCTTGTGCTTCAGCACCTCGACCAACTTCAGGTCAACTGGGAGAAGAGCAAGCTCTCCCCTGCGCAGAGCATCTCTTTTCTCAATATGGAGTTGGACTCGGTCACTCTCATGGCACGTCTTATGACCGAGCATGCACAGTCAGTGCTGACCTGCCTGAAAAGCTTCAGGCAGAAGGTAGCGGTGCCAGTGAAACAATTTCAGAGGCTCCTGGGGCATATGGTATCCTCGGCAGTGGTTCTCCCCCTCGGGTTGATGCATATGAGACCACTTCAGCACTGGCTACAGACTCAAGTCTCAAGGTGGGCATGGCGCCATGACACCCAGCGTGTGACTATCATGCCACAGTGCCGTCAGAATTTCAGCCCTTGGCATTTCTACGGGCGAGCATAGAACTGCCATTTCTATGGGCGGGCATTCCCTTAGAGCAGGTCTCAAGGCGCGTCATGGTCATGACAGGCGCCTCGGGCTGGGGCACTGTGTGCAACGGGCAAGCAGTATCGGGGCTCTGGACAGGGCCCCGACTCCAATGGAACATCAACTGCTTAGAGTTGCTGACAGTATTGCTGGCCCTACAGAGGCTTCGGCTGTTGATTCAGGGCAAGCATGTGTTGGTCCGGACCGACAACACAGCGACCGTGGTGTACATAAACTGCCAAGGTGGTGTACACTCACGTCGCATGTCGCAACTCATCCACCGCCTCCTCCTTTGGAGTCAGCAGACGTTGAAGTCTTTGCATGTCACTCACCTTCCGGGCGTTCTCAACCATGCAGCAGATGCATTCTCATGGCAGGTAACGCTCCGCGGGGAGTGGAGGCTCCACCCTCACGTAGTCCAGCTGATTTGGGAGCGATTCGGGGAGCCTGTCATTTTAATCCTGTTCAGCTTCCAGTCAATGAAACAAAACTTTAGGCTACGTGAGAGACCCTTATGATTCACATCACGTGCATTCACAATACATACATTTCTTGCATCACTTCCATAAATCTCGATGAAGTCGATACATCTTAAACTCTGTCTTACCAAGCCATCGTTATTTCTTTATTATGTAAATTCAGTAATAGTTAATAACTTTCGGCGCCTCGACAGGGTTCCATACAATTTCCATTTTTGCCAGCATTTCTGTATTATTTTCATGTTGAGAAGATGAACTCCTGGACATATTGGCCAAAGTGTCAGCACCTTTTGACCAGACAGCATAACGAAGCACTTAAAGGAATGTTCAGGGTTCAGTACAAGTTAAGCTCAATCGACAGCATTTGTGACATAAAGCTGAGTAAAAAAATATATATATTTAGACTCATTCCTCCTTTTCTTTAAAAAAAAGCAAAAATGGAGGTCACAGTGAGGCATTTAAAATGGAAATGAAGGGGACCAATTTTTGAACATTAGAATACTCACTGTTTCTTAAGAATAGCCATACGACATAAAGGATATGCATGTAAATATGATTTTGTGTGATAAAATCACTTACAAACCTTTTCTGAGTAAAGTTATTGACAATTTTACAACTTTGTTACCATGATGATGTAATGTCAATAAACCCTAAAACAACTTTACAGCTTAAATAATACATGAGTTTTAACAGAAGAATTTATGCAAGTGCTTTTACAAAATTATAAGCTTCACATTTCTGTGTTTAAACCCTCCAAAAATTGGCCACATTCACTTTCTTTGTCCCCATTCACTTCCATTGTAAGTGCATTTGGTAGGTGTAACAGTCTTGGCCCAAATCAAATACTTTTTAACCGGCTCATGAGGTGTAGGCTTCAATATACTGTTATGAGAAAGTTTTTGGACCGGTGCCATTTCATAGCGGGCAGGGTACTGCGCTATGCTGAAAAGAGAAACCACGCGATCAACAGCATGTCCAATCTCTCATCACGGTTAGGACAAAAACTCCAATTAACATAGAAAAGATACCTTTTATCATGTGTTGTTTGCCGTCAGGTTAGGACACGGTGTGACTGTAGCTGCCTTAAGCCTCCTCTATCTATCTCTCTCAGTGTGAGTGAGAACTCTGTTTCAAATAAATGAGGCTGGGCATAGAAATGCATCTATTCTCCAACTACAAACTCATCAGACATGTTTAGTAAGTTCAGTTCTCTGGTTTGTGTGCAGCAGTGTTGTGTTCTGTTGTTTCTATCGCTGTCGTGGACCTGTTTGTAGATAAACAAAACGAGTTGTTGCTTGAATGCCCTATTTCGCGAGTGGATGCTGCTTCAACTTGTTCTTGTGCAGTCTCAAGAGCACGCAGAGGAGATCAACGGTCGGTCAACATTTTCACTAAATAATACATTAGATTTCGGTTTGTTTCTCACCAAACCTCATCGTATGTTTTCATAATAATTGTGAGTCTCATGGAATAATTTATTAGACTTCTGAATTATACTTTTGCTTGTTTTTGAAGCTTGAAGTGGTGGTCACCTTAAACTGCCATTGTATGACATCACTGAGCACAACATTTTTTCACAATTTCTCCCTTTGTGTTAAGAAAAAGAAAGAAAGTCAAATTGAGGTTATAACAACACAGGGATGAGTAAACAATGACAGATTTTTTATTATGTGGTGAACTAATCCTTTAAAGTTACAAGTCTGTGTACTTACCATCTTTCAAGAGGGCACAAACTACAATGCCCCAAAGCATTGCAAATTACATGATCAAATCTAAAACTATGGAAATATCTAAAACTACTAATTTTAGGTTGTTGATTATAAGTATAGAAACAATATAGTTTATATTTATTGCTAAATATTTCGATATACACAAATATATAAGTATAGGGAGACCTTAGAGTGCATCTTATTTCGAGAGCTTTCTTGGCCGGGGTTCTCTGATTGGTGGATCTTTCACTGCTGTACCACAGATACTGTAGTTGTTCACTAGGAATTCCACTATTAAACGTGATTTTTAAACGGTGAAGTTGAAATAATGTAGACAGATGGCTTCAACAGAAGCATTTACCACGGATTAACAACCTCGGAGCTCATGGTAGGTCTGTCTTTAAAGGTTTATAATTACATTTTGTTAAAAATCAATTAGTCTATGGAAAAACATGAATGGGATTTTTACTTCCAGAACCCAACTGTTGCGCTCTATTGCAAAAATAAACTTTGTTTTCAAAACAGCTTTCAGAATATGCCCCCCAACTCATGCCACTGGTTAAGTAACGTTAGGGCGGGTCTAAGCAGGTCGCTGTAAAAACAGATACATTTTCAAAGTGCCACAGAAAGACAGTGCTTACAGTTTTTGAGAAAATTAACCTATGAATGGCTTACTAATAGTTGTCTCTGCATATTAAGCTTGGATAGGAGAAAGTATTTTAACACAGAAAAAGTTATATACATCAGCTTTAAACATGACAGAAAGCACAAACATTAGCTTACCAAATGAGTCATTACATAAAATGTAAACTGTATTGTATCTGGTGTTTTATATATATATACATCGTAGAGACTTCCGGGTTGACTTATTTCACTCAGGATGGCAAGGAGCCTTGAATAGTATCACCCTGGTAACTGCATAGCAACCACATGGGCTTACCCTAGCAACCAAGTAACAAATCTCATATCTCTGCACCAGAACATTGTAGAGACTTCCAGGTTGACTTATTTCACTCAGGATGGCAAGGAGCCTTGAATAGTATCACCCTGGTAACTGCATAGCAACCAGATGGGGTTACCCTAGCAACCAAGTAACAAATCACATATGCACCAGAACATCATAGAGACTTTCGGGTTGACTTATTTCACTCAGAATGGCAAGGAGCCATGTTAAGTATCACCTTGGTAACTGCCTAGCAACCAGATGGGGTTACCCTAGCAACCAAGTAACAAATCACATATCTCTGCACCAGAACATTGTAGAGATTTCCAGGTTTACTTATTTCACTCAGGATAGCAAGGAGCCTTGGTAAGTATCACCCTGGTAACTGCTTAGCAACCAGATGGGGTTACCCTAGCAACCAAGTAACAAATCACATATCTTTGCATCAGAACATTGCAGAGACTTCTGGTTTTGTTCATTTGACTCAGGGCAGCAAGGAGCCTTTTGAGTATCACCTTGGTAACTGCCTAGCAACCAAAAAGGGTTACCCTAGCAACCAATATGCCATTCAGAAAAACAAGCAAGGGGTAGGGATGCATAGGATTTCTTGCAGCTGGATGGCTATCTGTATGATGTTCCTTCTGTCTGTCTGACTGTAAGACCTTCAAACTTCCAACTCTTCAAACTATTTTAAACTTTCAGACAAGGCTTTGTCAAGCCAATATAAAGTTTGTCTTCAAACTTTACTATCTAGTTGTAATTGTATTTTTTTTGCTAACTGATTAATTTTACATTTTTGCTATAATTTATTTATTGAAAAAAAATATGTAGATCTAAAGATTAAATTGCAATGAAATTATTTACCATTTTTATTTATCCATAAACCGCTTTTAAATTAAATTAACAAATGTAATTCATGGCATTAGGTATTAAGTAGATTTTAATATGAGCACAGAAGTCATTTAAGCTTGTAATTTCGTTGCAATTCTGTTGTTGCATTTATTTCTCTGTGCACTGTCAAAATAAATGAAGTACATTAAACTTGAGTCTGCATTCGTTATTCATACGTACAACTGTTTAAATAGCCTCTAAATTAATGTTAGGCAAATGAGGACATAAATTAGTTTAGAATACTGCATGTTCACACTGACCACACCCACAAGAACAAATAAATCAATCTGATTGGCTGATGAATCTGACAAACTGACTTTAGATGCCTATACATGTGCACTGTCGAGGGATTCTGAAGGCATGATGCTGGAGTGGAGCTCAAACTCATGCGCTGCTTCGGCTAACAAGCATGGCTTCAAGCATGCGATTTGTGAAACAGTTGTCACACTTTGCTCGTAAGCATCAAGGAATTGGATATTTTTATTTTTTTGTAGATGAATTATGAGTGGAAAGCGATTGAAAATACATAGGCGAAAAGGTGATTGAGAATTAAAGGATGAAAAAATATGTATTTATCTGGCATGTTAGGCCAGCAGAGAAGGCTTTGCTGGCCCTGAGAAATCAAACAAATATAATTAGAGTTCATATATTTGAGTATTTATGTACACATTTAAATTCCACAAGTGTTTAAAAAATATGTTACATATATGAAAATTGTCATTTTGTTCAGCATGTATTGCCATTTTCAGATTCGTAGCCTACTGTATTAGTAGCACTTCAAATTCTAATCACATTTTATTACACAACTAATGGGGATTTTAAGTGAATGTTAGAGATTCTTTGTATAAATGTGAGTTTTGTGTCATTCTCAGCACGCAGGGTGAAGATGTGCAGTAACAAATGATGAAGTATAGGCAATGTAAAGTATATGTAAAGTATATAAGTTAGATAGGTATATGTGTAATATGTTTATACAGGGGTGCAGCTACCCATTTTAGAGTGTGTATGTGAAACAAAAGTTTGCGCCCCATGTATCTGTGGAGCGGTTGGGGGGGGGGGGGGGTGCCGGTGGCTTTAATGAGATGTCTGTTCACATTGAGCGTGTTTATGTGTCCGTCTATGCTGTTTTATAAATGATTTCAATGTAAACGTGCGCTAGACCAGTGGTTCTCAAACTTATTTGTACCAAGGCACATCTTTGTAAATATTACATTTCCAAAGCACACCATTTTTTTCCTCAAAATACAATGATGCATACATCCTCACAAATGTGAAATAAACTGTATTAAACCTGAAACACAAATCAGAAATTAAAAATGGACTTGAAACCATGGTAAATTATATATGTGAAAAAAATATTTAAAAAAATGCACTACACAAATTTCATGGAATATTTGAAAAAGGTTATTTAGGTTGTAAGGACAAATCAGGGCTCTACGCAAACATTTTTATTTAGGAAAAAAATGCATATATATGCAAGAATAATGACGGATAAAAATATTATGATGATTATAAAACAATATTTGTTTATTTTTTTGGAAATTGCATTGACCTGGAATTTGCATAAGTGCGATGCCATGCAGCATCTTGGTAGTCTCATTATAAAGTGTGAACATTTCAACAGGATATGCAGTTTTTTTTTATTTTTTTTTATTGTTTTTTTTTATTGTTTGCCCACAGAATCAAATAACATTAACAGTATCACATCATATATCCATGTTACAAAATGTACAAAACCTTAAAAATAGGAAGTAAAAATGAATGGAAAAAAGCAAAGAAAAAACAAATGATAAATAATAATAATAAAAAAGGATCACATCGTTTTAGAGCAGTCTTTAAGTAAGAATTAAATGAAAATTAAAGGAAATTAAAAAACAGTCCTGTATGTACATCAAGAGAGCTCTTTTATGTATTCCCAAAGGGGAGACCATATCAGCCAGAATTTGTTAGATTTTTGATGTTTATCATAAGTGAGCTTTTCAAGTGGCAACCACGTAGCAATCTGTGATATCCACATTTTGAAAGAAGGAGCCTGTGATGCAGACCAAAATAACAAAATGCATTTTTTAGCTAAATATACCAGGACAATAAATAACTGTATTGCATCCTTTTTAAACAAACTGTTCACATTAAGATTCAATAAATACAAAGCTGGGGTCATATCAAAGTTTAGTTCAAGAAGATCTTTCATTACCCTAGAGTTGCAAACAAAAAGTCCCACTCGACTCTGTCAAAAGCTTTTTCAGCATCAATTGAGAGAACAAGTGCAGGGTGCCCTTCACTCTGAACAAAATTAATAACATTTAAAAGTCGGCGTATATTATCTGTGCCATAACGCGATTTCACAAACCCTGTTTGGTCCGGCTTAACTAACTTCGGTAGTATGTTCTCTAACCTACATGCCAGAACTTTCTGGTCTGTATTAAGTAGACTTATTGGTCTGTATGATGCACAATCTTGTGGGTCTTTATCTTTCTTAAGTATTACGCAGATATTTGCTATTTTCCATGTTTCAGGTATTGCGCCTTGATCTAAAATAGCTTGTAAAGCTGGCATAAAAATGTTAGAAAGCTCGGGCCAAAATTATTTATAAAATTCCAGGGGGAAACCGTCGGGTCCTGGTGACTTGTTGGATGACATTGATTGTATTGCAGCCAGGACCTCTTCTGAAGTTATAGGCGAATTAAGGTAATCTCTGTCTTCATCCAAAATAGCTGGAAGAGAAATATTATTGAAAAAAGTTTGAAATTCTAATTGTGAGGCACTGTTTTGTGAACAATAGAGCGATTCATGGTAGGATCGAAATGCATCATTTATAAGTACAGGATCGTATTTAGTAGTGACACCATTTGGCATCTTTAGAGATTTAATTGCTCGTTCAGATTGTTTTTTTTTAATCTGATATGCTAACAGTCTACCGGATTTGTTTGCATGCTCATAATAATTCTGTTTGGAGAGGAACAGTAGTTTTTTAATATGATTAGCGTGATCAAGATTGAGTTTGGCCCTAGCATGGCATAAAGCAGACCAGTTAATTTGAGTGGGGGTTGTACTATGCAGATGTTCTAGTCTTTTAACCTCCTTTTCTAAATCTTGCCGTTTAGATATAAGGGCTTTCTTGTGCAGCAGTATAAGAAATAATATATCCAGGTATTGTAGCCTTAGCTGCATCCCACATTACTGCAGGGGAAACAGCTGAGTTTTTATTATCTGAAAAATAATTTTGTAATGAGTCCCTTACAACGTTGCAACATTTTGGGTCCAACAGCAAAGAAGAATTCAGTTTCCATATCTTACTTCTTGTTAGTGGGGTTTCTAATGTAATATCTATTTGAACCGGAGCATGATCTGAAATGGCAATTGAACCAATCTGACTAAAAGATGCAAAATTGAAACAAGTATTTGGAATAAAGATATAATCAATTCTTGAATACGAACCATGGGGGTTGGAGTAAAATGTATAGTCTCTAGTGAGAGGGTTCATTTCTCTCCAGCTATCAATTAAACCAGTTTCTTTACATAATTTTTTGAGAACCAAAGAGGATTTAGGATTGACTAGAGTACCTGACGAAGATTTGTCTAGTCTTTCATCCATCACACAATTGAAGTCTCCAGCACAGATTCCTAGACCTTTACAGTGTTCATTAAATAACAAAATCATTTTGGACATGAATTTGGGAGAGTCTTCGTTAGGTGCGTAAACATTCAACATTGTAATATGCTGGCCAAATATAAGGCCTGTGACCAAAATAAATCTACCCTCAGGATCTCTAACTTGGTTTTCAAAAATAAATGGCAAGTGTTTGTTATTTAAAATAATCGTACCTCTTTTCCTAGGGTTAGCTATGCATGAAGAATAATACACTTAACCCACCCAATCTCGATTCAATTTCAGATGCTCACAATCCGATAGATGAGTTTCTTGAAGCATGGCAACTGTAACTTTTTCCTTTTTTAAAAAAGTCAGTATTTTTTTCCTTTTTATCACATGCCCTAATCATTCAGTGTTCCATGTCATAAATCTAGTCGAGCTCTGCATTACAACGAAGTGTAAAAAGATAAAAGACTGTTAATGTAATTTTCAACAAAAAGATAAAACAACAAAAATATCTGATGGGCAAATTTTTTACTTCAAAAAACAGGTAACAAAAAAACAACTCCCTCTCCTCCACCCCCGGCTCTGTCCCCAACTGACAGGGCCAACTAAATCCCCCTAAGCCTAGGTCTCTGTACCCCATTGGACTCAGGTAAAAAAAGTTATACCTGCTACCAACATAAGGTTCAGGATCATACCTATTTAGAGAGACGCTACGTTAATCCGCTCCAGTAAAATAGACATTATCTCGGAGTACTCATACAGGAAAAAATAACGGAAAATATAAAAAGTCCGTTATATGAACTAACAATCACATCTGCCATTCCGAACAGATTAGAAACGAATAAATGACATGTGAGAACTCTGGAAAATTAAAGTCACTACACCTCCGAGTATGGTAAAGATAAGAGAATAAGTAAGAATCCCTTTATCACTTTTCTTGCAAAGTCTCTATGAACTCCTCCACCGCGGTCGGAGTGCTGAACGTGCGAAGCTCCGAATCATGAAGACAACACAACTTGGCCGGGTACGCGAATCCACGGAACATTTTGCGATCGACTAGAATCTTCTTCATAGCGTCGAATTCCCTCCGTTTCCTCATCACATCCACTGAAAGATCTTGAAAGAAGCGTACCTGCTTGCCCTCGTGAGTAATTTGCCGTTTTTTCAGTGCTGCCTGTAGAATGCGTTCTCTGTCCGCGTAGCGCAGAAATCTGACCAGTACGCTTCGTGGTGGGTCATTGACTCCTGGAGCAGGTCCGAGCGATCTGTGCGCTCTCTCAATCTCAAGCCTGAGATCAAAAGAGAGGTCGAGCCATTTCGGTATCATTTCCCTCAGGAATTGGGGGAGCGGAGTAGAGCCCTCAGCTTTTTCGGGTAAACCGACGATTCGCAGATTCTTACATCATCCTCGATTTTCTAAATCATCCACTTTAGCTTGAAGCTGAGTCATTGTTTTCGTCAAAGCAGAGAGTTCACCCTCGCGGGCCAGCAGAGCGTCCTCTGTGGTAGAGATTCTGTTTTCAGCTTCCATTAAGCGGTACTCACTCGAAGACACTCTTTGTGACAAATTGGATAAAGTCTCATGAACTGCAGAAACTGAGGTCGATATAGCATCGAGACGACTTTCGATAGTGTCAAAACGACCATCGATATTCCCCAATCAGTTACTAAGCGCTCGTATTTCGTTCAAAACTGGGTCCGTTTGTTCCGTTGAAGTCAAAGACGTTTCTGCTGACGCAGTTTGTATCTTCTTTTTCTGTGACCGCGAGGTTGCGAAAAGTGGAAAGTCCTTTGGATCTTGAGTCTCGGACATGTTAGTCATGTGTTAAGCTTTTTAATTAGGAGATTCTTTAACTTAAATCGAGGAGGGTAGCAATTTATTAAACAATCAGGAGCGGAGCTACAATTTAGGCGGCCATCTTCTTCAGCGTCCGTGAGCGCCCCCCAGGATATGCAGTTTTAATAGGTTTTTGCAGTCTGGCAGTGTGTGGTTATAATGTTACAATGCGCACCTCCGTTAGAAGCAGAATAATGTTCGGTTCGGTGCGCTGTCACCCTCTTGCAGTTGTGCAGAGAGGCTCTTATTGTTAGTGACATTTCATGGTTATTTTTTTTTAGATTTTGCTTATCATGATGATTTAGACGAGGACGCTGACATGCTGTTTACTGGTATTGCGCATTTTATGGATTCATGCAATTTTATTTGACTCGCTATTTTTCTCAGAAACTTGCATTTGAGCATGAGGTTAAGACATCATCCATCAATAATTAATTATTCAAAACACTGTCCGTCATTTCTCTAGATAGGCCTACAAGCAAGAACCTCCGCTTAAACCATTTTCACGTGGTATATCTTCACTATCTCTTGGTCTATGCGCGCGCGCGAAAGAGAGAAGAGGAGAGCTCTCGCAGCTGTGTGAGACAGAGAAAACAGCACTTTGAATGCAAAACTAACTAACGTGCCTCTTTTAAAAGTACTTGGTATATGATGCAAGATGCATCAGGGAGTTTTTATTCTGATTGTAGGTTGCAATAATAAGTTCATAACTTTGGGTGCAAGATCAGCTGTCACTCGCACCGGTGCAGCCAAATAATTGTCCGAATTCACACGCAGTAATTTTCTCTCGCAAATGCTGGAGCTCTACAAATTCCATGGCACATCGGCACACCTGGCATGGTACAACAGTGTGCGGTCATGAGATATTGTACGTCAGTGGAGAAGTACATAAATCAGCGCTGATAAAAAGAGACCGACTGAGTGATTTAGTGGTAATTAATCCGCCCATTGCATAAAATGTTAAAGGTTCTAATCTGTCCAAATAAAACTATATGTTTTAATTAACAAAGATTGCATCCGCACCTCAGTTGATTTATATATTGATTGGGGACACATTGTTTGCATTTTTTTATGGGATTCGACTGCAAAAGAGCTCAAACTCATGAACTCAGTCCCCACCCATTCTGGACTCAGAAGTCTTCTATTGGGTCATCTATTCAACAATGGAGCTTGGATGCCCTCTATTGGACATTTCTTGTAATTGCCACTCAGAGTGCCAATTACAACACTGGGTTAGACATGGGTTTTCTAGTATTTTTACATTTCAGTTGATATTTTTATTATATTTTTTTATATAAAAATTAACAAATGTTTATAAACAATAAACTTTAAAATTCAAAAATGCAAAATACCTGAAAACATTTGAATATACACAAAAATGAATGATGAGATTTAATGCATTGCCATGGCAACAGTATTTAAGATATCAAGAATCCCTTCAAAATTTAAATCTGCACTGTCTTGACATTATTCTAAATTTTTTTGAAGCAATTCAGGTTAACATAAAAGGGATATTTCAAAGTCTGTTAAAAGTGACACACTTCGAGGAGAGTCATGTGACGCCATGCAAGGAGCAGACATGTGAGCGACGAACTCTGCGCACTTTGCTGAATTTTCGATTATTTTCATATTATAATCTGGTGAATTTTGATAAACCCAGTTACACATTTGCCCTTTGTTGCAAAAAATGGCAAAGAAGTCAAAATCCTCCGGCTCTGGAGACATTAAAAGACACTTACGTGTTCAGGATGAAAGCCCCGACAGGCCTACAGACTGGGGACTCGATTTGGATGGCGCGACAGGAGAGGAGATCCAGCGTCAGTTGTCCAACATGTCGGTGATGTTGACAAAGATTCTTGCTGACTTGGAGGATCTCGCTGTAATACGTCGATCGATCACGGCGATGGAAAAAAATTCTCAGAGTTAGCTACAAGAGTGAGTGATGCTGAAAAACGAATCGATTTTCTGGAATCTTCGGAGAGGGAATTAACCGCTAATCCACCCGCAACCAAAGTTGATTTGGAACATCTCCTTGTAAAGCTTGAAGATCTTGAGAATAGAAGCTGCAGGAATAATGTCAGAATTGTTGGAATTCCTGAGCATGAGGAGGGCAGAGATATGATGAAATTCCTAGAAGAGTTTTCCCGAGTCTGCTTGACATAATAGGCCACAAGCTGGAAATCGAGTGAGCTAACAGAGTGCCAGCTCACAGATCTGCTGAGAGAGACAAGCCCAGATCGATTCTGGCCAGATTTCAGAGATCATCCGATAAAGATCTTGTGTTGCGCCAGGCGAGGAGCAAAGGGAAGCTTTCTTGGAAGAACCATAATATTTTCTTGTTCCCGGACTTTGCGAGTCCGACAAGAGAGAAACGCGATCGGTTCAAGGAATGTAAGAAACTCTTACATCAGAAAAAGATCTCGTTCGCTCTAATGTTTCCAGCAAATCTGAGAATAGAAACGGTCGCAAAGTATTTACATGTCCAAATCTGGCAATGTCTTTTACAGAATCAATGTCTGAGTAAACCATTGGATGTTTCTCATGTAAGTGGGCCTGAATCGCTGTACCTAACTCTTGAGGAAGCTGGGCGACATTTTAGGTTTTTTGCGTTGGCTCCGCCTAGCGGCTGGAGCTTGTTTGTGAATAACACTTTCCTTGGAGAAACTTTTGCATTAATGAAAGACTACTTTTGCATTGAGGTTCCCGGACAGATTGAGAGTGGACACTACGGATGACCGCAAAATATCTACATGCTCACACAAAGAATGTCTTTTATAGAGTTAATGGATTCTGTAAATCATGGTATATACTTTTATGCAGCCACCGAGTGAATTGACTCGACCATTCGGGGAACCGGGATGCCGGTTTTGTTTCTTTTTGTATTGGTTCCGCCTAGCGGCTGGAGTGGCGGAGAGCATCCTGACTGGCTGTATCTCCGCCTGGTACGGCAATAGCACTGCCCACAACCGCAAAGCACTGCAAAGGGTGGTGCGAACTGCCAAACACATCATCGGAGGTGAGCTTCCCTCCCTCCAGGAAATATATACAAGGCGGTGTGTGAAAAAAGCTCGGAGGATCATCAGAGACTCCAGCCACCTGAGCCATGGGCTGTTCTCACTGCTACCATCAGGTAGGCGGTATCGCAGCATCAGGACCCGCACCAGCCGACTCCATGATAGCTTCTTCCCCCAAGCAATCAGACTTCTGAACTCTTGATCTCCCACGATCAAAATACATCAGCCCTGCACTTTATTACTCTTTTATCTCACACCGGACTGTCATAAATTATATTACTGTCATTATATTATGTCTCTCTTAACAACTGACTATCAACCGACAGCCTGAATGTCAATACAGTACAATACTGTACATTCTATATATATACTTTTTTCATATATATTTTAATTTTTATTGAATAATGTGTATCTATATAGTATCTATATAGTAAAAAACAAAAAAAAAACAAAAACAGCATATTGTATACTGTACAGTGTATGTTATTATTTGTATATTGTTGAGTGTAATTGTGTATAACAGATGTTTAAATTGTGTTGTGTTAATTTGATATTTTAAGTTGTGTAATTATGTATAACAGATGTTTAAATTGTGTTGTGTTAAATTGATGTTTTAAGTTGAGTGTAATTATGTATAACAGATGTTTAAATTGTGTTGTGTTAATTTGATGTTTTAAGTCGAGTTTAATTATGTATAACAGATGTTTTAATTGCGTTGTGTTAATTTTATGTTATTGTAAATTGGTATATGTCTCATCACTGTCACGACTGCTATGTTGATCGGAACTGCACCCAAGAATTTCACACACCATTGCACTTGTGTATATGGCTGTGTGACAATAAAGTGATTTGATTTGATTTGATTTTGATTTGAGTGTGTTCTGTTGAACAACACTCCTTTGGAACAGCTGTGGATTAATCTGTTCGTTCTTCGCGCTTATTCCTCCTGCTGGCTGTAGTTTATTTTGAGTTTTTTTACGGGACATTGAATGATTACGTCGTCTGCAGAACTCATAAACAGCTGGCTCACTGAACATTCGTTTGTCTGTCCGAGGAATCTGAACGGTTTTATATCAGCTGGAATTTGTTTTGTGGAAGATCACACCTTTAAAACAGTTCTGTGAATGAATCTACACATTCTTTGTGTTCATTCTTCCTATTGACTGGGTTTATTTCACAAAGTATTTTCTGTTATGTAATTTTGCTTCACAAATTTGTGAGGCAAAATTGAGCAATCCGATGGCAAAATTGTCATGGGGACTCGTGGGCGTTCATGGACCTTTTGAGTTTTAAGGGATTGACGCTGGTTGGCGCTGTCGTGCGCGGGGTTAATGCGTACGTTTTCCTTTTTTCTGTTTGTTTTGTTCGGGGGGGGGGGGGGGGGTGTTCGGGGGTTTGATTGTTTCACTAATGGGGAATGTGGTCTGTGTAATTTTGTTTTTCACACACAATGTATTTTTTTTTTTTATTATATCAATATGTCAGTTGTTAATATGAGTGTACTATCTCTCTCCACATGGAATGTGAATGGGTTGGGGCACCCCATAAAAAGAAGGAAAGTTATTACTTTTCTTAAACGTAAAAAATATGTTTCAAGAAACACATCTCTCCCCGCAGGAAGCTGAAAAATTTGGGAAGATATGGGGTGGACATGTTTTTTTTAGTGCTGGCTCAAGTAAGAGCAAGGGAGTCATTATATTGTTAAATAAACATCTACAATTCAAATGTTTCAAACAGATTAAAGATAAATTAGGGAGAGTCATTATTGTGTTAGTTGAAATTCAAGGGCAAAGGTTTATTTTGGCTAATATTTATGCACCTAACGATGATGATCAGGGCTTTTTTATAGATCTTGAAGGGATGTTGCAAGCTGCTGGCACCCCTCATGATATAATATTGGGAGGAGACTTTAATCTCTTGATGGACTCAGTCCTTGATCACAGTGAAGCAAAAGTGTGTAAGCCCCCTAGAGCAACATTGACGCTTCACAGGATGTGTAAAAATCTTGGTCTTACAGATATTTGGAGACTTTTGAACCCATCTGGTAGGGACTATACATTTTTTTCATCAGTCTATAAGATTTATTCTTGAATAGATTTTTTTTTTTTTTTATATCCAAATCCCTCATTTCCTCTGTTGTTGATTGCTCAATTGGAAATATTTTAGTCTCAGATCACACCCCAGTGAGTTTAGAGGTGATGCCACATGTAGAGAAAAAGAAGTCATATAGTTGGCACCATAATGTGTCCCTTTTGCAAAATCCTGATTTCCAACAAATGTGAAAGACTGAAATCAGTGTTTATATGGAGACCAACTGGTCCTTGGTATCCACTGTGGGCGTGGCTTGGGAGGCACTTAAGGCGGTTCTTAGGGGTCGGATCATACAGTATGCCTCATTCATTAAAAAATCCAAAGTACAAGAATTTGTGGAGTTGGAAGGAAATATTAAAAGTGCCGAGGCAGAGCTGAAGCGCCGAATGTCATCTGATGGTCTCAGAGAATTGACCCGATTGAAATACAGATATAATACTATTTTGTTGCAGAAAGTGGAGTTTTGGTTGTTCAGGGCAAGACAGTCATACTTTGAGTCGGGTGACAAAGCAGGGAAGCTTTTGGCTAGATATATAAAGCAGAGAGAGTCTTTTTCTCCCATTCCCTCAGTGAAATCTGCTAGTGGTGAAATTTTTACCTCAGCCATTGATATTAATAATGCTTTTAAAGAATTCTATCTTGATCTCTATAGTTCCACGTCTTCGTTTACTGATGAAGATATTATACATTTTGTGGAACCATTAGATCTTCCTAAACTGACGACTGAGCAAAAAAATTCTCTTGATTCTGAGATAACCTTGGAGGAGCTTGACGAGGTAATTAAGGCCTTACCTACAGGCAAGGCTCCGGGGCCAGATGGTTTTGCCGCTGAATTTTTTAGATCTTATGCTACAGAACTGGCTCCACTTTTGTTAGAAGTTTATACTGAATCATTAAAGAATGGAAAGCTTCCTCCAACCATGACACAGGCCCGGATCAGTCTGATTCTTAAAAAGGACAAAGATCCAAGCGAGTGTAAAACTTACCGTCCAATTTCCCTGCTCTAGCTAGATGTAAATATTTTGGCAAAAATTTTGGCAAACCGATTAAGTAAAGTTATGACATCTCTTATACATATAGATCAGGTGGGGTTTATTCGGGGTCATAGCTCTTCTGATAATATTAGGCATTTCATCAACATCATGTGGTCAGTAGCGAATGAGCAGTCTCCGGTCGCTGCCATCTCACTTGACGCCGAAAAGGCGTTTGATATGGTAGAATGGGATTATCTTTTTAAGATTTTGGAAATGTATGGGTTCGGGAGTACGTTTATTGGTTGGATCAAGTTACTTTATAGACACCCTGTAGCAGCGGTACAAACAAATGGATTCATTTCAGATTATTTTACGCTGGATAGGGGCACACAGCAAGGTTGCCCTCTTTCCCCATTATTGTTCTGTCTTGCCCTGGAACCATTAGCAACCGTGATAAGAAAGGAGGATGATTTTCCAGGGGTGGTGGCGGGAGGCGTGGCGCATAAGCTTCTGCTTTATGCAGATGATATTTTATTATTTGTCTCTGACCCTAATAAATCTATGCCTTGCCTCCACAGAATTATTCATTCCTTTTCCAAATTCTCAGGATACAAAGTCAACTGGTCTAAATCCGAAGCATTGGCTCTGACAGTGTATTGTCCAGTAACGGCCTCTCAGCCAGGCGCCTTCCAGTGGCCCAAACAGGGCATTAAGTATTTGGGCATTTTATTCCCAGCAAATTTGTCTGATTTAGTTAGAGTTACTTTTGACCCCTTAATAAAACGGTTTTCGAGCGATGTGGGCAGGTGGGCTTCATTACATCTATCGATGATTGGGAAGGTTAATGTTATTAAAATGAACTGTATTCCAAAATTTAACTACCTGCTACAGTCTCTCCCGGTAGATGTCCCCCTCTCTTATTTCAAGCAATTTGAAAGCATAGCGAAGTCTTTCATTTGGAATGGTAAACGTCCCAGATTACAATTCAATAAGTTACATAGACCAATTGACAAGGGTGGGCTAGGCTAACCCAAGATTTCGTTTTATTATTATGCATTCGGTCTCAGACATTTGGCACATTGGTCGCTTCCACCTGAAAGAGCCCCTCACTGGTTCTGCATTGAACAAGAACTTCTTGCCCCTATATTGCCATTGCAATGTCTTTCTACCAGGCTGCCCAGACAACTAAAGACACATCCCGTTATCTCACACATGCAGTTAGTGTGGACAAGGGTTTCCCACGTGCTCAATTCGAACATTTACCTGAACGTTGCCGCAAGTATTTGGTTAAACCCTAAACTGTGTATTAATAAGTCCCCTTTTTGCTGGACAGAATGGATTGAGAAGGGAGTTGCTACGCTGGGTGACCTGTATGAAAATGGAGCATTGAGATCCTTTGAAAATATTACACACCGGTTTGGGATTCCCAGATCTCAATTCTTCAGGTACTTACAGCTGCGCCATCTATTTTGTACCATCTTTGGGTGTAGTACACAGCCCCCTAAAGCTGCAGACACTCTTGAGATGGTGCTAGCGGCTTTTGGAAAGTGTCACGAGGCTTCAGCGTACTATTCCTGACTAATTCAGAGTCTAGGGGATGGGGTTTTGACATCTCTCAAGAAGTTATGGGAGAATGACTTGAATTTAGTACTGGAGGATGAAGAATGGGGTAGGATTTTAAAAATGCCAAGTCTATGTCTAGGGATGCAAGGATGCGCCTCATTCAATTTAAGATTCTGCATTGTTTTTATTGGACTCCCTCTAGATTGCATAGGCTTGGTCTTAAAGATACACCCACCTGTTGGCGATGCCAATCAGAGGATGGGGACATAGCCCATGTTTTTTGGTATTGTACTAAGATTCAAGAGTTTTGGTCGAGGGTTCAGAGTCATGTTTGTGAGATCCTGAGCACTCAGATTTCATTCTAACCCAGACTTTGTATTTTGGGGGATGGGGCAGGGGTTAACTTAGGGAACATACACATTGAAAACTGGGTCCTTACCAGTGTGATGATCGGCAGGAAAGTGATCCTTGGGGGATGGAATTCGGCTGGTGCACCCTCATTTCATGAGTGGTGCACCGAATTGGGCACAGTGGCGGCCTTTGAAAAGATGTCGCATAGGTGGCTGGGCAGCTTGGGTGCCTTTGAGAAGAAGTGGGGCACTTATTTGGCCTTCTTGGAGGGTGCCAGGGAGGAACAGTGGAGAGGGACAGTTTAAATGGTGTGTATGTAATTAATTGATGTGTGGAACCCTTTTTCTTTTTTGTTGGGCAATTTTTTGTTTTTTTATATCTGAGTATTTTTTTGGACTGTTTGCTTGTATGTGTGTCTGTTATTATTCTGTGTCTGACCACTGGGTTGTGTGTTGGGTGGGTGGGGGGAAGGAGGGAGGGAGCGGGGTATATTTTGTTGAAAACTGATTCCGTGTTTTCATGTGCTGTTTATGTTGATTTGAGTGTGGAATCAATAAAAATTGTTAATGACAAAAAAAAAAGTGACACTTCCTTCCACCAGTTGGTGGCGCTACGACTGTGACCCACAATAGTCACATCAATATGATCAGCCTGCAAGGACAAAAATTTGGCTCAATTTTGATGTTTTTAATTTTCTGCATGCAGAAGATATGAGACATTTCCTTATTCCATTTTCTTGATGTTATTTTATCGCTTTGCCATGGCAACACCGTTCGATATATCAAAAAACAATTTAGCATCATAAATGTCTTGGCATGATGTCGCCCACATTTGGTACCTATAACATAAAATCCTTGGGAGGAGTATATCAAATTCCTGAGCATGCATTTTTCAAACAATCCATAATGGCCAACTTCCTTTTTGGGCAGAGCTTATGACTGTCTGCATGAAAGCTGTCCGGCTTCATGAGATGTATATGTGTACAAAGTTTGGTGACTGTAGCTCAAAAGGGATGTGTTACATAGCCCCCCGAACATGCCCATATTCTAAGTGGTGCCACAGAGCCCCCTCCACACCCCCACATCTGTAACTTTGCCACACCCTAATGGCCAGTGACTCTGATGTATGTGCAAACTTTCAAGAGTTTTCACGCATGTTATATACCCCAAAAGTACTGAAAACCTTGAAAAGAAGAAAAAAAAATAACAACAATAATAATCCTTAGAAGAACAATAGGGCTCTGCACTTTCAGTGCTTGGGCCCTAATAATAATAATAATAAATGCCTAGAAGAACAATAGGGTCCTCACACCATCAATGCTCGGGCCCTAATAATAATAATAATAATAATAATGATAATAATAATAAATATAGCTGCAAGCAGCGATAATGGGCCCAAGCACCATGGGTCCATTTCCACTTGGTGGCCTTCAGAAAACAAAGCATGATGGACACAGCAACAACTCAACATTAATGTAAACTTGGACCCTAATCATACAATGAGTAATAGATATATGCCACCATTCCAGTTTGACTACAACTTCAACTTAACTGATTAATTTGACATTTTTGCTATAATTTAATATAATTCTTTATTGAAAAAGAATATGTAGATCTAAAGATTATATTGTAATGAAGTTATTTACCATTTTTATTTATCCATAAACCGGCTTTAAATTAAATTAACAAATGTAATTCATGGCATTAGGTGTTAAGTAGATTTTAATATGAGCACAGAAGTCATTTAGGTTTGTAATTTCGTTGCAATTCTGTTGTTGCATTTTTTTTCTCTGTGCAGTCAAAATAAATGAAGTACATTAACTTTGAGTCTGCATTCGTTATTCATATGCACAACTGTTTAAATAGCCTCTAAATTAATGTAGGGCAAATGAGGACATAAATTAGTTTAGAATGCTACATGTTTGCCCATAGAATAATTATTCAAAGCATAAATTACCAACTGGTTACCAACAAACAACTATTTGTCACAGTTCTGGCATTTGTGCCAGCTCATACTGTTGTTTGTTTTTCTCTCTCCCTCGTGTCTCACAGGTGGAGACGGCACGCGATCAGCATTTCCATGGGAGCGGTGATCGTTCACGGGGAGATGTTGATCACAGCAATGATTTACTCGCCTGTTACCATCTACTTCACTCTGATTGCACTCCCTACTTATTCCTTGTGTGTCACCTCGTTATTATTTGCCTGTTTATGGTTAACTGTCATGTTAACTTTGCTCTCTCGTGAAGTTGGAGCATGCTTGTGTGTCTGTTGGTTGCCCCTCTGTAGAGGCATGGTTACCTTCCTGCTTGCCGTCACCCTCACCAGTTCTGTGCGCAGTTCATGTGGAGGAGGATTCCTCTGTCTCTGCCTGCGTCTCGGGGACTATATCATCTGGGATTTGCTTCGCAACACACCAACTTCAACGGATTCTCTTCGGATTGTTCCTGACTTCCACAAAGCACACTTATCATACGAACACACCCTTCACTAGCCCATTGCGGCTCACTGGATTTCAGCCTTCTGCAGCCGGCGCCAGGTGCGCCTTATCTTGACATTGAGAACTTTGTTAATAAAACCATTGAACCATCATCTCTGCATTTGTGTCCTTTGTTCCCTCCGTGACACTACTGAACCATGACCTTGCCACAACGTCGTCATGACGGACTGGCACCGCTCCAAAAATACGTTGTGGCAACGAATACAGAAATGTCACTTTTCCGGTTGTCACAACGTAATCAGTTACATTGCCACAACTAAAGTTTGGTCATCAAATTACGGTATATTTAGGAAATGGCCATATAATTTGACTAGCTGATATTACAAAATGGCTGAATTTGCTGCTGCTTTTCTCAGATTTTGCAATGCAATTTTCTGCATTTTTGGGGGTTGTTTTGCAGTGAAAACTCACAAAATCATCATTATATACCTATGTAATTGTGTTAATTACATTTTAAATGCAACTACATGTAAATATTTTAGTGCATTATAACTGAATATGCAGTTAGCAACCAAAAAAAAAAAAAAAAAAAAAGGCACACAAAAATAGCATATATTTAAGTGAAAGCTGTGGGTATTGAAATACCCTTAATTATTTTTGTATTACAATTTTCTCCTCAGAGAATGCAATAAAACTTGTCTAGGCCTTCAGTGCGATTCATGCCATTAAGAAAACACAGTTTCACAATGAATAAGACACCATGTGCCCATCATATAATACGTGACAGTCAACTAATAATACCAATTGACATTTTAAAAACACGTCCATGCACGAAAGCCAGAACCAAGGAGGTCTAATACAAAGAAAAAGATCTCTAATAATATTTGCGATTTAAATTTTGTTTGCAATAAATTTTGTTTCGTCAGGGTACACGGTTACTTTTCAAAACTTGATCCGACACTGAATACTCAAGCAGCCTAATATACACTTAGAAAACTCCTGATGTTGCTATAACAATGCAAAAAGCACTTACCAATTTGCTTGAAGTGAAAATGTGCAGTAACAAATAATAAAGAATAGGCAAGTGTGATCAAACTTTGAAGTTCTAGTCTTACACTGAGGGGCCGTTCACATTGAGCACATTTGTGTCCGTCTGCACTGTTTTAAAAATGATTTCAATGTAAACGTGCACTAGATAGACGTCTTTGAAGGGTTGTTTGTATTTTTAAATGCCATGTCAATTTAAAAAGAACTTAAACTGTGAAACGTCTCAAGTCAATACATACATTTTGCTCTTTTGTGGTGCTGCGTGTAATTTTAGTGCAAAAACAAACGCATTCAAGCATGTGAACGGCACGTTGCATAAGAGGTTAAAGGTTCTAATCCATCCATATAAAACTATATGTTTTAATTAAAGATTGCATCCGCACCTCAGTTGATGTACAGGTGCATCTCAATAAATTAGAATGTCGTGGAAAAGTTCATTTATTTCAGTAATTCAACTCAAATTGTGAAACTCGTGTATTAAATAAATTCAATGCACACAGACTGAAGTAGTTTAAGTCTTTGGTTCTTTTAATTGTGATGATTTTGGCTCACATTTAACAAAAACCCACCAATTCACTCTCTCAACAAATTAGAATATGGTGACATGCCAATCAGCTAATCAACTCAAAACACCTGCAAAGGTTTCCTGAGCCTTCAAAATGGTCTCTCAGTTTAGTTCACTAGGCTACACAATCATGGGGAAGACTGCTGATCTGACAGTTGTCCAGAAGACAATCATTGACACCCTTCACAAGGAGGGTAAGCCACAAACATTCATTGCCAAAGAAGCTGGCTGTTCACAGAGTGCTGTATCAAAGCATGTTAACAGAAAGTTGAGTGGAAGGAAAAAATGTGGAAGAAAAAGATGCACAACCAACCAAGAGAACCTCAGCCTTATGATTGTCAAGCAAAATCTATTCAAGAATTTGGGTGAACTTCACAAGGAATGGACTGAGGCTGGGGTCAAGGCATCAAGAGCCACCACACACAGACGTGTCAAGGAATTTGGCTACAGCTGTCGTATTCCTTTTGTTAATAAGACGTCAGAGGCGTCTTACCTGGGCTAAGGAGAAGAAGAACTGGACTGTTGCCCAGTGGTCCAAAGTCCTCTTTTCAGATGAGAGCAAGTTTTGTATTTCATTTGGAAACCAAGGTCCTAGAGTCTGGAGGAAGGGTGGAGAAGCTCATAGCCCAAGTTGCTTGAAGTCCAGTGTTAAGTTTCCACAGTCTGTGATGATTTGGGGTGCAATGTCATCTGCTGGTGTTGGTCCATTGTGTTTTTTGAAAACCAAAGTCACTGCACCCGTTTACCAAGAAATTTTGGAGCACTTCATGCTTCCTTCTGCTGACCAGCTTTTTAAAGATGCTGATTTCATTTTCCAGCAGGATTTGGCACCTGCCCACACTGCCAAAAGCACCAAAAGTTGGTTAAATGACCATGGTGTTGGTGTGCTTGACTGGCCAGCAAACTCACCAGACTTGAACCCCATAGAGAAACTATGGGGTATTGTCAAGAGGAAAATGAGAAACAAGAGACCAAAAAATGCAGATGAGCTGAAGGCCACTGTCAAAGAAACCTGGGCTTCCATACCACCTCAGCAGTGCCACAAACTGATCACCTCCATGCCACGCCGAATTGAGGCAGTAATTAAAGCAAAAGGAGCCCCTACCAAGTATTGAGTACATATACAGTAAATTAACATACTTTCCAGAAGGCCAACAATTCACTAAAAATGTTTTTTTTTATTGGTCTTATGATGTATTCTAATTTTTTGAGATAGTGAATTGGTGGGTTTTTGTTAAACGTGAGCCAAAATCATCACAATTAAAAGAACCAAAGACTTAAACTACTTCAGTCTGTGTGCATTGAATTTATTTAATACACGAGTTTCACAATTTGAGTTGAATTACTGAAATAAATGAACTTTTCCACGACATTCTAATTTATTGAGATGCACCTGTATATAATGAGTGGGGACACATTTGTTTGCATTTTTCTATGGGATTCGACTGGAAAAGGGCTCAAACCCGGGGTTAGTTGTCACACACGTGGTTAAAACGAAACTTCATTTGTTTACTTGTTGCCATATCAGTACTGCTTAGATTAAAAAAATTGCAAGAAAATCCGCTCCGGGAATTTGTGCAAGAGCATCGGTGACCAAGATGGCACAACTCACGAACACCCATGGCACAACAAAGCCATGAAACACTCGATTTATATAGGAAGTAAACACACTAAATGCCAGTGCTGCACATTAACAATCAGGTCACCTGGTTACCCCACACCTAAGAGCGATTAAAGAGAGAGAGAGAAATAAAGATAAAACACACGCTCTACACACACAATCAATACGGCCGAGAAGGCAATCACAATGGGGGATATATTTCGCTTTTCTATTTCCTGGAAAAGAACGCGAGCTGCAGAAAAAACTGCTGACACTAATCGACATTGATAACAGCCAAAACAAACAGTTATCTTTAATTCAAAATAATGCCGGATCAGCAATCAAAACATACACAGATCAAATGAATCAAACTCCATCTCAAGAACTGGAGATGTTTAACGCATGAAATAAGAAATATAATTAACTGAAGAACGTAGTTCTTTTGGGAATCATTCATGGAGCTTGGTTACCCTCTATTGGACATTTCTTGTAATTGCCACTCATTACATATACACATAATGACACAGTTTTCTATTATTTTTACATTACAGTTGATATTATTATTATATTTTATTTATATAAAAATGAAAGACATTTAAAAATTAAAGACATTTATTTAAAAACCAAGTATGCCAAATACCTCAAAACATGTGAATATGCACAAAAAAGAATGATGACATTTAATGCACTGCCATGGCAACAGTATTTAAGATATCAACAATCCCTTCAGAATTTTAAATTTGCACTGTCTTGACACTATTCAAATTGTTTTTTTTTTTTTTTAAAGCAATTCAGGTTAACATAATAGGGATATTGTGACTGTAGCTCATAGCCCCCCAAACATGCCCATGTTCTAGGTGGCGCCACAGAGCCAGCCCTGCACCCCTCCACCTGTAACTTTGCCACGCCATAATGGCCAGCGACTCCGATGTGTGTGCAAACTTTCAAGAGTTTTCACGCATGTTATGTACCCAAAAAGTACCGAAAACCTTGAAAAGAAGAATTTTTATATATATATATATATATATAATAATAATAATAATAATAATCCTTAGAAGAACAATAGAGCCTCACACTTTCAGTGCTTGGGCCCTAATAAACAGAGCAGATACAATAGGGTCCTCACACCTCGGTGCTCGGGCCCTAATTAAAGCTGAAAGCAGTGATGAACGGGCCCTCGCACCCTGGTGCACGTTGGGGCTGCTGTGCCAGGGGAATGTCACTCCAATTTAATTTTTAGCACTTAAATGTTGTTAAGAGTGTATCACAGTGTAAAACATGTCATTTCCTGTTGCCAGTAGGTGGCGCTATGACTATAACTGAATATTGGCACGTAGGTGTATTCAGGCCGGTAGGTATTTTTTGTAGGTATTGGCATGTTACACATGTGTATCGATTTTCGTACGTGTAGGTGAAACGTAGCGTAAAGCGCACATCATTGAATGTTTGTAGGTGGCACTATCGAGCCATTTTGAAACCCATATCAGATGTAAATATTTGCCACTTCTGATGCGTGTGCAAAGTTTCATGAATTTTCGAATATGTTTAGGCCCTCAAAAATGCTATTCATTTGGGAAAAAAAAATACACGCATAGAAGAACAATAGGGTCCTCACACCATCGGTGCTCAGGCCCTAATAAGTTTAAATACAATTTCAGTATGTTGGCTTTCTCAAGCCAACCTAATAATAATAATAATAACAAGTTTAAATAGAATTTCAGTATGCTGGCTTTCTCAAGCCAACCTAATAAGTTTAAATAGGATTTCAGTATGTTGGCTTTCTCAAGCCAACATAATAATAATAATAATAATAATAATAATAATAATAAGTTTAAATAGGATTTCAGTATTTTGGCTTTCTCAAGCCAACATAATAATAATAATAATAATAATAATAATTAAAGCTGCAAGCAGCGATGAACGGGCCCTCGCACCCTGGTGCACGTTGGGGCTGTTGTGCCAGCTCCCTGTGGTGACCGTGATTTTTATGGCATATATTTGTTCATAACTCAACATTTAAAACACTTGAACCTAATCAGTGATTTCTCAATGTATTACTGAAGCTAGAGAAAATAAATGACTTCAAATGAAACATCAATCATTTTATAATTATAAATCAAAACATGTCACTTCCTGTTGCCAATAGATGGCGCTATGACTATAACTTAATATTGGCATGTAGGTGTATTCAGGCTGGGACCGTTATCAAACATGTGAAGTTTGGGGCAGATTGGACATTGTATGTTTGAGTTACAACAACTTCCTGTTTCTTGGTGAAACATGGAACATTGTCAGACCGCCACGGCCGCGCCGTGCAGTGAAAACTCAAAAGCTTTGCAATTTAGCATTGCCAAGGCCTTTAGATTAGACTGACCGAATATGATGTCGATCTGATGAAATCACTAGGAGGAGTTTGTTAGTACGAGGCCTGGAAATGGCAAAAACTGAGAAATAATTGAAGAGAAAAATCACAATGGCTGACTTCCTGTTGGGTTTAGGATATTTTTCTTAGAGACTTATTTGTATGTGTTGACATGTTACATATGCCTACCGATTTTCTTTTGTGTAGGTGAAAAGTGGCATGAGGGCTGCTTCGTTGAAATATTGTAGGTATAGAGCCATTTTGCCACAATTAATTCTAAAACCAGTATCAGATGTAAATTTTCCCCACTTTTGAGATGTGTGCAAAGTTTCATGAGTTTTCAAGCATGTTTAGGTCTTAAAAATGTGACTCATTTCATATCGAACTTTGTCAGGCTGCCACTCAACTCAAAAGCTTTGCAATTTAACATCACCAAGGCCTTTAGATTAAGACTGACTAAATATAATGTTGATCTGATTAAATCTCTGGGAGGAGTTTGTTAAAGTACAAGACCTGGAATTGGCTGTTGCCAGTAGGTGGCACTATGACAATAACTGAATATTGGCACGTTGATGTATTCAGGCCGGGACTACTATCAAACATGTTAAGTTTGGGGCAGATTGGACAATGTATTATAACAACTTCCTGTTTCATGGCGAAACATCGACATTTGTCAGACCGTCACGGCCACGCCGTGCAGTGAAAACTCAAAAGCTTCGCAACTTAGCATCGCCAAGGCCTTTAGATTAGAATAACCAAATATGAAGTAGATCTGATGAAATCTCTAGGAGGAGTTTGTTAAAGTACAAGGCCTGGAAATGGCAAAAACTGAGCAAAAATTGCTGACTTACTGTTGAGTTTAGGGCATGGGTCCAAGAGACTTTTTTGTAGGTATTGGCATGTTACACATGTGTACCGATTTTCGTACGTGTAGGTGAAACGTAGAAAAAGCGCACATCATTTAATGTTTGTAGGTGGTGCTATCGAGCCAACAACAACTTCCTGTTTCATGGCGAAACACTGAACTTTGTCAGGCCGCCACGGACACGCCCTTCAACAAAAACTCAAAAGCTTCGCAATTTAACATCACCAAGGCCTTTAGATTAAGACTGACTAAATATGAGGCCTGGGTAGCACAGTGGTAAAGACACTGGCTACTACCCCTGGAGTTTGCTAGTTTGCTAGCTCGAATCCCAGGGTGTGCTGAGTGACTCCAGCCAGGTCTCCTATGCAACCAAATTGGCCCAGTTGCTAGGGAGGGTAGAGTCACATGGGGCCTCCACACACGCTATGTCTCCGTGGCAACACGCTCAACAAGCCACGTGATAAGATGTGCAAGTTGACGGTCTCAGACGCGAAGGCAGCTGGGATTTGTCCTGATTCACCCGGAATGAGGCGAATCACTGCACGACCACGAAGGACTTAAAAGCGCTTTGGGAATTGGGCATTCCAAATTGGGTGAAAACAACTTCCTGTTTCATGGCGAAACATCGAAATTTGTCAGACCATCACGGCCACGCCTTGCAGAGAAAACACAAAAGCTTCGCAATTTAGCATCGCCAAGGCCTTTAGATTAGAATAACCAAATATGAAGTAGATCTGATGAAATCTCTAGGAGGAGTTCGTTAAAGTACGAGGCCTGGAAATGGCAAAAACTGAGCAAAAATTTAAGAGAAGAATCAAAATGGCTGACTTCCTGTTGAGTTTAGGGCAGGGGTGCAAGAGACTTTTTTGTAGGTATTGGCATGTTACACATGTGTACCGAATTTCGTGTAGGCAAAACGTAGCGTAAAGTGCACATCGTTGAAAGTTTGTAGGTGGAGCCATTTTGCCACACCTAATTCTGAAATCCTTATAAGATGTAAATTTTCGCCACTTGTTATGTGTGTGCAAAGTTTCATGAGTTTGAGTATGTTTAGGCTCTCAATAAATGCGATTTATTTGGGAAAAATAAATAAATAAATAAATAAATAATAATAATAATAATAAATGCCTAGAAGTACAATAGGGTCTTCGCACCATCGGTGCTCGGGCCCTAATAATAATAATAATAAGTTTAAATAGAATATCAGTATGTTGGCTTTCTCAAGCCAACATAATAATAATTGCTGTGGTCTCCCATTCACCACTGTCTAAGTTTACCCTGCAATCATTTACTTCCACGTAACAAAACCCGGAGTGTGAAAAAGGTCTATTGAGTATTGTGCATACATATTATTTTTTAAGTTGTTATGAACTGGTTCATGGTTTCTGTGAAAAGGGTGAGTTGATTAAGATTAGTTTATAGACTTTATATGCTTCAGACATGTACAACATCCACGTTTGTACATCTGTTTCTGCATTGGGTCATTTAGGTGGAAAACGTTAATGTAGGAAACATATCCAAGATGTAATCAATAGTTGTATGCGATGTGCAGGATCAAAATCAAATCAAATCAAATCACTTTGTCACACAGCCATATACACAAGTGCAATGGTGTGTGAAATTCTTGGGTGCAGTTCCGATCAACATAGCAGTCGTGACAGTGACGAGACAGTACCAATTTACAATAACATCAAATTAACACAGCACAATTTAAACATCTGATATACACATAATTACACTCAACAATATACAAATAATAACATACACTGTACAGTTTACAAAACACACTATATTGATACACATTATTCAATAAAAATAAAAATATATAAAAAAGTATATATAGTATATATAGAATGTACAGTATTGTACTGTATTGACATTCAGGCTGCCGGTTGATAGTCAGTTGTTAAGAGAGAATATAATATAATAATAATATAATCACTGAATGAAACCCTGATGACAATAAACACTATTATCATTATAACTTAATTTAATAAAATGTAACAATCCCACAATATGCTATTACATATGGCTTTATTTGAATGTGTTTGAGCATGTTTACCACGATGCTGGGATGTTAGAATGATGTACTAGTGACATCATTACGTGATGATGTAAAAGAACTGCTGAATCGTTTTTTTAACTGGTTTATTGAAACAAACCGTCCGAAAGTATTTTTCATGAAAAAGAATCAGACTTTAAAATTGAAAACAGATACAATGCAATGAAATCAAGATCGCAAAATTGTCTAGAATTGTATTGCTTTTGTTTATTTTTAATTAAGTAAATTGAACAAGCAGCAGCAAATCCTTTTGAGTAAACAAATGTTTTTAAAGTAATATATCTGTAAACTGATGGGACAGTTCTTATAGTCTATGAGGCTCCACTGCTCATTTGTAATAACACTGAAGTATAAGCCCTTAAATTCAATGTTAAATGGTGTTCACAACACATTTTACTTCTGTAATCTGACTTATTTCTGAGTGTACAGGATATTCAAGGAAAAAAATAGGGCTGGACCAAGGATGTATAATAATAACTCTAAAAAAAATAAATGTTATTTGTTTGCATTCCTATTCATCTCATAGGTACTTGCCTGACCTGAAAGTACAATCCCCAAAAGTTTGCAAATTTAAAATCTGCCTTCTTAGTTCATGGGAACTACAGAACCACAGAGTTATGACAACACCGATTGGCTGAAGGCACCACCAAAAAATTATAATAATTTCGTAATAATGCCATAGAACATGTGGCTAACTGTTACATGTTCTGTTGTGTCTGTGTCTTTGGACTCTTATTTTGAAATGTAGTTTTGGTCTTCTCATAGTTCTGTTCTTGTTCCTTCCCTGATTGCATCCCAGCTGTGTCTTGTTACCTTGTTAGTCCTTGTGTAATTTAAGTCCTCATGTTTGCTGTGTCCCTTGTCACGTTTTGTGTTTGTAACATCACTTCCTGGTCAGTCTGTATGCTTAGTCAAGTCTAGTTTTAGTCATAGCCGTGCCTTTGTTCTAGTTCTTATTTCTGTTTTGTTTTCACTTTGGATGTCTAAATAAAGATGCACTTGGGTTCTTCATCATCTCGTCATTGTCTTGCTCCTGTCTTCAGCCTGCCTGATACGTTACAGAAAACTTGACTGACAACGATGAGCCCAGCAGTTGCACTTATACGTCTCCACCAGAGAAACCGTCCCCTGGAGGATTATGTAATTGATTTCTGTGGGCTTTGCCATTTGGTGGACTTTGGTGAGATCTCACTAAAAGACTTTTTCATGGAGGTTTGGATAAGCCATTATATTCCATGTTGCCGGGAGGAGTATATTAACTGTGCACTTCGACTGAGTGGTTCAGCCTTCACTGTGGGAGTGGCTGATGAGAAAGTCAGCACTCCTACAGTGACCGCCACATCCGAGTCCTCAACCACCCTGATCTCACCTCCATCCAAGTCCACCATGTCAGAGTCCACTGCCATGACCATCACACCTCTCATGGTCCACGAGCCAGTGCCCATGCATCCCATGGTCCACGAGCCAGCGCCCACGCCTCCCACGGTCCACGAGCCAGCGCCCATGCCTGCCACGGTCCACGAGCCAGCGCCTGAAGCCTCGTCCATCCCAGAGTCAGCGCATGAGTCCCCGGCCGCCTTGACCTCCGACCCATCTGAGTCCCCGGCCGCCTTGACCTCCGACCCATCTGAGTCCCCGGCCGCCTTGACCTCCGACCCATCTGAGTCCCCGGCCGCCTTGACCAAGCTCTCTAAGTCCCAGGCCACCTTGACCTCTGAGCCCTCCAAGTCCCCGGCCGCATTGACCCCTGAGCCTCCAGTGGCTCCACTCCCTGTGCTTCCGCCTCCAGCAGCTCCGCTCTCTAAGGCTCTAGCAACTCTGCCCTCAGAGGCTCAGCCCCGGTCTCCTGGTCCTCTGCCGGCTCCGCTATGCTCTCCTGGTCCGCCCTGGTATCCGGGCCCTCCGCCAGCTCCACCCTGGTCTCCGGGCCCACCGCCTGCTCTGCCCTGGTCTCCTGGTCCACCCTGGTCTCCGGGCTCTCCACCAGCTCCGCCCTGGTCTCCTGGTCCACCCTGGTCTTCAGACCCTCTGCCAGCTCCGCCTTGGTCTCCTGGTCCACCCTGGTCTACGGGCCCTCTGCCAGCTCCACCCTGGTTTCTTGGTCCACCCTGGTCTCCCAGCCATCTGCAGCTCTGCCCTGGTCCCTGCCCACTCCTGATTCCCCAGTTCATTTTAGCTTCTTGTTTAGGGCATCAAGAGCCGCCCTTAAAGTCTTGTTACCTTGTTAGTCCTTGTGCATTTAAGCCCTCTTTGCTGTGTCCCTTGTCAAGTTTTGTGTTTGTAACATCACTTCCTGGTCAGCATGTATTCTTAATCAAGTCTAGTTTTAGTCATAGTCGTGTCTTTTGTTCTAGTTCTTCTGTTTTATTTTCACTTTGGATGTCTAAATAAAGCTGCACTTGGGTTCTCCATTTCGTCATTGTCTTTCTCCTGTTTTCAGCCTGCCTGATATGTTACACTAACAATGAAAAAGACGCTTCTTAGAACCAGATGGTGTAACATAACCAGCCAAACCTTGACCCCTTGGACAGGACTTAATTTTATCTATCGGGAATTAACTGGATTGTAAAAATTGGACATTATACACCAGATTATTTCAGAAAAAGAAAAAAAAAACATGTTGATAAAAGATTTCAAAGACAAACCTTTTTCTATTACTTGGAATAATGTGCACTGGTGAATCATGCACAATAAGACAAGGAATGTGTATTAAGAAAGTAAAAAGTATCCATTTTAATTTCATTGACTTTGTCAATAAATATTGGTTTTAAGAAACAGAAACGGCAGGGATATGAGTCGGTCTCTCCATTTCCCCCCCTGCTAGAGAGTGGCCCAATTAAAGGGTGACTGCAGACTCTCTTTAAACATAGTTCTCTGGGGTGCAGAATTGGACAGCCAAGTCATGAGAACTGCACCAAGAGGAGAGGAAAACTGTTGGAGAGATGATGATTGTGGTTTACAGGAGAGCTGATTTTTGGGGTGTAAGTGAGAGGCTCTATAATCGGAGGTTGAGGGAGCGGAATATACCACCATCTCACATACACATAAATTTGCACAGATACTACTTTTCTGCCTTCACCTGAGAGCTCCAGGCAGGCTTGCGATGCACAAAATGTGGCGCTTGTTCAGACACCTCCTCCTCAACAGGTCCTCTTCAAGCTTTGGTTGGTATGTTTGAGGTCTTTCAAATATATCATTTTTAAAGCTTTGGCATGGTAATCTACCCATACTTACAGAACAGCTGTTTGTCATTCAAAGCAATAACAATCTTGAAATTGATCCAGGCTATTAATCTGCGCTAAATAGCAATTTTGTGATAATGAAAGGCCTGAGGCACAGAGAGTACGCGAGCATGCTTACTGCAGTTAATTGATGTGCAATAACATAATCAGTGCAAGTAAACTATTGTGTTGGAATGCAAGCATGATGTAAGTTATTTAAACAGCTTTAAAACAGACCTTTTCTATATTTTTGAGAAAGAGATCAAGCCAGTCTCTGTGATAACATCCAGGAATGAAAGAGATGCTGTATTTGAATGTTTGAATAACTGACTCTTGAGAACAAAAACAAGTAAAACAATTTAAATGAAAAAAATACAGTGTTGAGAAACAGGATAAGCACAATGTACACACCCTCTTAAAAGGTATAGTGAACAAGCAAAGGATAAGTAAATGCAAGCAGACTACTGTCTACTTGAAGTGTAAGGTGAAGTGTAATCACTGTGCCACTAGGCACTAAATGGAATTGTCAAAATAAACAGGTTTCCCCAAAATTCCTACCACCCCTTCTGCCCATCTACCATTGTTCACTGTAAAAGTACTGTAGTTCCGCACCAAACTCATGCTTTTGGTTGAACCAGAAGTTGGACCGCTAAAACAAACTTAAACAACTTGCCATTTTTGAAAAGTGCCACAGTGCAACACTCTTTGTGAATCTACAAATGACCTACAACCCTAACCCTAACTTGCCTCAGCACATTACACTGGGGTTGGTGAAAGCATTTTATAATAACAAGTAAACAATTCATCTTTAAAGAAATAAAAGTTCAAAGATGATGTGTCCATGCTGATTAGGTCAGACTCACCAGAGCAGGATCCAACTCTTCATTGAGCAAGGCATCATTCTTAATCAGAGCCACTCTCTGAGCAAAACGACAGGTGGATATGGACTCCTGAGAAAGAGAGAGTGAGAGAGAGAGAGAGAGAGAGAGAGAGAGAGAGAGAGAGAGAATTTTTGAATTTTAAAAATAACTTTTTATACAACTTATTCATAGACATACAGTACATGTAGTAGATTGTTTTTCCATATGCAATAAATTGATACATTTTTTATAAAAAAATATTCATACAAATAAAATAAAGATTATTCCAACAAAAGATTACAAAAACTAATGCTTCATCCAAAACATAGCAAATAACTTCATTATAACTAAATGAAAACATTTTGAAAAACATGAAATCAAACAGAACGCTTGCTTTGACCACATTTTTAAACACTGCCACCACTCCTTGTCCTTCTCTCCCCTTAACCTTATTTTTCCTGCCTAGGTATAGGGAGAGCTTCGCCTGCCCAACTAAAAAATTCAAAAGTTGGCTTTTCAATCTATGAGACACCTTATACTGATGACCAAAAATGAAAAATGTAAAAGAAAATTCCACACCACATTAAGCAAAAAACTATTTTTAGAGTCCTGAACAATTCAGTCTACAAAACAATGGAAGATTGTTTCTTTTATACCACAAAAATGACACACATTGGATATATTTTCCATTGAAGATCCTCTGATAATGTTGCTAATAGTGGTTCATATAAGATTCTCTAGATAGGTTTTACATCATCCTCTATCTCCAACTTATCTCTCCACACTGTCAATTCTTCCTTTTAATTTTTCTTTATTTAACACTTTTACACATAATTTGTACAATGCCTTACTTTCAACCTCATACAAACTTAAATCTTCTAACCCCTATAAGAACTATAGTTGTGTAGTGGGGAAGAAGAACTTGAGCGCTGAAATCCTTTTACTGAACAAGACGGCGGCAATAAGGAAGCTGGATTCAGCCTCATCTTTTACAGCGTGTTGTGTCTCGTGAGTGAGCGCCCTTAAGAAAATTGACCTTATTTGGCTGCAGTGGGTCCAGATCTATGGTAATCGCGCTGTCTCCATCACTTTAGTTGAGCCTTGGAATGTCACTGACATTGTATTTAGCGACATCAACTATGATTCTACTGACTGTTCATTTTCAACATTCTCCATTTTAAAGCAAGCCTACAGACCAGTTACACATCTGTTGGACTTCAGTTAGAAGGTAAAAGTGTTGCAAAACTCAAGAGCTTGTAGATTTGTATTTGAGAACATGTACAATATGTATTAGCACAAGCAAATCACATTATACAAGTCAAAGTTTCCTTTTGCTCCGTTCCGTGTATTTTGTATCCAAAGACAAGTCCCAGGCACCCCATTTTCAGTTCATGTCTCTTTTAATATCCTTTCTGTTATTTACAGTCAGTTGGTGATCAAAAAGATAAAAAATAAACATTATTTCTAATCATACATTGCACGGATGAAGGAAAAACAACACTGCAACTTCTCTCTGTTTATGTACACTGCACTCATTCAACCGTAAACACTTCTCTCAAAGAGACAGTACCAATTTAGCACTTGTTATACATATCAATGTAAACTAGAGCTGCACGATGAGGAAAAATGCAATATGCGATACGATATTCCTATGATGACGTCCATGTAAAAAAAAATACCACCTATCCCAGTGATCACAAAAATACTTGTCTTTTGTTCCAAACTGCATTTAGACTGTGCATTATACAGTTTTACAATTAGCTATGTAGCAATATTAAAGTTCATATTTAAATATTTGTATTTTATTTTTTAAAAAGCATATGAATATAAAGTTAATTTTACCATATTATGGGGTATCTTAAAATAGTCTGTGTTGTGAAATATTCATTTTTTTACACTGTAATTCATGTTCTTAATTATTTCATAATTAGTTCGTTCAATGCGGGACTTTTATTTTGAAAAATGTTGTCCAGAAGTGCTTGCCGTAAACATTCACGTTGGTTTAACGTTCCTGTTCTGAGTCTACGCTGCGGCTGAGGAATGATTTCATGGGACAATCCACTCATTGAAACCCATCCTTTGATAAGGGCATTTGGTCTCATTATTTTCTGCACAAATGTTGTTTTGATACTCTTTAATGCTGTGTGTGACAGACAGAGATTCAAACGGAGCGGGGCACCGCGCGCACTCTCTTTCTTATGGCACAAAAAAGAAACATGTAAGAACATGGGTATATTGTAAGATACAATATGACTTACTAAAATCAAATGTGTCTTCTCTATGCTCATATGCACACTGCACGCACACACCAAGTGACAATCGCGAACCTGGTCTGTTCTCTACAATCTGCTTCACCATAAACGTTACTTCTCAATGTATTAAAAAAATCATGCTGTTATTGCAAGCCCTTACGATATGCATATCGCGATATACATTTGCGATATTTCGATACATTTGATATATCGTGCAGCCCTAATGTAAACTCAATGTAAATTGCACGAGTGCTTATTAAAACATTAAACAAAATGTAGTAATGTATTAAGTGTATTAAATGTGTAAATACATGAATATTTAAAAGTACAATCATGCATTATGAAATATTTTAACTTCAGAAAACACTGTACATATCAAAGAATTTCACAAATACAAATCTTTAACAAACATACACAAGGGTTTGGTATTTTTATTTATTTTTTGCATTGTAGTTTTGATATAGTAGCACGTAAATTATAATTTTTGTAATATAATTATTAATTCTATTTTCATTGGGTTCCAACCTTTTTTCCAACCTTTCAATTTGTATTGAAAGTGACAACAGCTTGTATCATTCAAAATGAAAATTCATGACATATAAATTGATATAATGTGAAATTTGTACATTAGTACACAAGCTAAAATGTGATTAAAATTATCAAAAGTGAAATATGAAAATAAAATGTACAATCTTGCATACTATAATGCATGAAATATATATAGTATATACAGGTGCATCTCAATAAATTAGAATGTCATGGAAAAGTTCATTTATTTCAGTAATTCAACTCAAATTGTGAAACTCGTGTATTAAATAAATTCAATGCACACAGACTGAAGTAGTTTAAGTCTTTGGTTCTTTTAATTGTGTTGATTTTGGCTCACATTTAACAAAAACCCACCAATTCACTATCTCAAAAAATTAGAATATGGTGACATGCCAATCAGCTAATCAACTCAAAACACCTGCAAAGGTTTCCTGACCCTTCAAAATGGTCTCTCAGTTTGGTTCACTAGGCTACACAATCATGGGGAAGACTGCTGATCTGACAGTTGTCCAGAAGACAATCATTGACACCCTTCAAAAGGAGGGTAAGCCACAAACATTCATTGCCAAAGAAGCTGGCTGTTCACAGAGTGCTGTATCCAAGCATGTTAACAGAAAGTTGAGTGGAAGGAAAAAGTGTGGAAGAAAAAGATGCACAACCAACCGAGAGAACCGCAGCCTTATGAGGATTGTCAAGCAAAATCGATTCAAGAATTTGGGTGAACTTCACAAGGAATGGACTGAGGCTGGGGTCAAGGCATCAAGAGCCACCACACACAGACGTGTCAAGGAATTTGGCTACAGTTGTCGTATTCCTCTTGTTAAGCCACTCCTGAACCACAGACAACGTCAAAGGTGTCTTACCTGGGCTAAGGAGAAGAAGAACTGGACTGTTGCCCAGTGGTCCAAAGTCCTCTTTTCAGATGAGAGCAAGTTTTGTATTTCATTTGGAAACCAAGGTCCTAGAGTCTGGAGGAAGGGTGGAGAAGCTCATAGCCCAAGTTTCTTGAAGTCCAGTGTTAAGTTTCCACAGTCTGTGATGATTTGGGGTGCAATGTCATCTGCTGGTGTTGGTCCATTGTGTTTTTTGAAAACCAAAGTCACTGCACCCGTTTACCAAGGAATTTTGGAGCACTTCATGCTTCCTTCTGCTGACCAGCTTTTTAAAGATGCTGATTTCATTTTCCAGCAGGATTTGGCACCTGCCCACACTGCCAAAAGCACCAAAAGTTGGTTAAATGACCATGGTGTTGGTGTGCTTGACTAGCCAGCAAACTCACCAGACCTGAACCCCATAGAGAATCTATGGGGTATTGTCAAGAGGAAAATGAGAAACAAGAGACCAAAAAATGCAGATGAGCTGAAGGCCACTGTCAAAGAAACCTGGGCTTCCATACCACCTCAGCAGTGCCACAAACTGATCACCTCCATGCCACGCCGAATTGAGGCAGTAATTAAAGCAAAAGGAGCCCCTACCAAGTATTGAGTACATATACAGTAAATGAACATGCTTTCCAGAAGGCCAACAATTCACTAAAAATGTTTTTTTTATTGGTCTTATGATGTATTCTAATTTTTTGAGATAGTGAATTGGTGGGTTTTTGTTAAATGTGAGCCAAAATCATCACAATTAAAAGAACCAAAGACTTAAACTACTTCAGTCTGTGTGCACTGAATTTATTTAATACACGAGTTTCACAATTTGAGTTGAATTACTGAAATAAATGAACTTTTCCACGACATTCTAATTTATTGAGATGCACCTGTATATATATTTTTAGTTTTACTCTACCCTCATTAAACTCTGGAAAGAGACATTCTGTGTCTGTGAAGTCTTGATGAGGGTGGAGTTTAGCACACTGTCAAAATGTACAGAGGACGTACAGTATAAAGAGGACAGTATATTACATGTGTTTCTTTCTACACTGCACAGTTTATTGTGTGGCGGCTAATGCCTCCTGGTTTCCTACACAAGAACAAAGTAAATCTATCAAGAGGCTCAGTCGTTCTGTCAACACCAAAGCATTTAATCTAGGTTGAGGCTAGCATTACATTACAGATATTATGTATGTAAACCTAACAATTATAAAGCTAGGTTGAGCCTACTACACAGTCATCTTCTGCAAAATAATTGTATTTTATCCAAACAATATCAGCAACATGACCGTATCATCTTGTGAGCCCTGCAGTGCATGAGCATCCTGCTGTCTGGACCTCCCCTGTCTTGGCCATCATCCTCCCATCCATCGTCAATAACAGATGGGTGGGGAAGAACAATACTGCATCGCAATATTTCTGTTTTCATTTATTCCCAAGTTTCTGTAATTTTTAATGCTGTGTTAGTACATAACATAATGCTCACAGCCAGCAGGCAATCTTCCGCTAATACAGAGGTGTCAGGCATGTATTTGCCGCCACGCCTGACAGACAAACGCGAGAAATGTCCCGCGTTTGTTCCCATTTCTGCCACTCGCTCATCAAAGTCAGTGTAAATGATTATGCAATTAAAACAAACTCAGAATACCTTAGCTTTTTTGTTTACAAAAAAAGGGAAAAAGGAAAAATGAAGTTCCCTGTGACACAGAAACACACTCACTCACGCCAGCAAACTCCACCTTCTCCCTCCCAACATCCGCTCAGAGAGAGAGAGAGAGATTGACATGGTAAAAGTCACGTACAAAACAAAAACTTTTACCTTTCATGTGCACAAAAATTAATGTTAAGCAACGTACATCAATGTTCCTCTTCTCCGCAGACACTGTAGCGATCATGGTGGTCATGCAGTTGCCGCCCAAACTGTCCCTGAGCACAGAGGTCATCATGGAGTTGCGGTAGGGAATGTGAGATCGATTCTTCTCCGACAAGGCTATGATAACCTAAGCCAGACAACAAACAGAGCCCACCAAATTGTGGTGTCAGGAACACAATTTACCTCACTTCAAAATTGATTTGGGGGTGAAATATGACATTTCTATTTGAGATTTACCCCTAATCAGATGGTCACGATCATTTGAATGAAATGTATTCTTTACTCATAATCTATCTTTGCATAAACAACATCTATATGTAATAAATTCCTCCAACCTGCTCCAGATAGTGAAGGGAAAGGTTAATGTATTTGGCTTCAGTGAGGATCTGACCCTCAACACCTGTCTTTCCAACTCTTTCAGATCCAGCCAGGTCCACCAGGTGAAGTTTGGAATGTCGTAGAGTGGCTGACCCCAGGACTTTGCTGCACAGGTGAATGGTAAAGATACAGTGTGATCGTGTAGAGGCCTGGTTCATGGGAGTCTACATGAGGGTAGAAACATACATAAAAGACCAGTGATAAGACCAGCTGACAATAAAATGGTCTACAAAGGTTAGATACTGCACATGCGATGTCCTCTATAATAAAGTGCAATGATCAAATTATTTTAATCCTCAGATATTTAAAGTGTCATGAACCCCCCCTAGTTCAGTGCCAATCGTTCACACTTCAGACAGAAAAAAAAAGACTCTCGAAATTGGTGAAAAAAGATGTAAAAATGTGGGAGGGTATTATAGGCGGGAAGAGGGAGGACGTGAGGGAGTCAAGAACTACTGTACTTCCAAAAACACACACAACAGAGACAATCACTTTTGAGAAGGAAGCGAGAACAGCACTCAGAGCAGACATTACCATCAAAACAAGAACTGCTATGAGACTTTATATTAATTCATAGATATTTATACAAGAAACGTTTCAGGTTTAATACAAGTTAAACTCTATTGGCAGCATTTGTGGCATAATGTTGATTAACAGAGAAAATCATTTAAACTCATCTCTCTTTTTCTAAAGAAAAAAATAGTGTGCAGTAAGGCACATACAATGAAAGTAAAGAGGTCCATTACACAAAACATTAAATACACAGTGTTTTTAAAAAAAACAGCCGCAATGCTTAAGCATTATGTGTTAACATAACTCTTGTGTGATAAAATCACTTACTAACTATGTCTGTGTAAAGTTATCTAGTATTTAAAATCCATTGTCATAACGACGTAACACCGGTAAACCACATTGGCGTAAATCTCGGAAACTTAATGTAAAGTAGACCAAAAATAGAGCTGACATGACTTGAGTTTTCAGGTTTTCATCATTGTCTTCTGTTTTTGAACAAGCCGTTATGTTATCCTGTTTATGATCAGACTCATGGCGAAAATACATGATTGGCGGCGTCTAAACGTAACAGACTCTCCAAATACACTTGGAATACACAGCTGCTCCATGTTTGATGTGCAACAGCGGCCGGCCAACAAACATGCTCACTTCAGCGCAATTATGGACTGTGGTCCATTCTGACGTGATTGAATTCTTATCGTGTCCATGATCCGACACACAGAGAAGCAGCGATGGAATCAGTGCTCTATATAACAGCCCTCCCCATAAACAGCATGTTTAGAGCACGAGCAGCAGAACTGAAGCCAAGAAATGCCTATGCAGGTCGGGTTATGTACTGTAGTCCATTTTTTAGAGTGATTTTGATCTGACCACAGTGTATAGTGTAAAAGTCCTCTCTAGTGTCTGTTCTGCGATTGCTGTCTCACGCCTGCCTGGAACAGCTTTTATGTCAATGAGTTTGAATTCTCCACTGTAATGCCAGCTCAACCATGAGGCAGAGCTGTGATTGGATGGAAGCTTTCCTTCTCATGTACAATGTGGAGAAACGCTCAAAAGCTAGTGACGTACATGTGTACTGTCCTACCAATCATAACTCGGAGTTTACACATATACCTCATTTTTGTGACATTGCTTCAACTTTCAAACCGAAAGAACAAAATGGCTCAAAAATAATCACTCTTAACAATAAACATGACGAGTGCTATCATTGTTTTCAGTGATGATTTAAAAAAAAAAAAAAAAAAAAAAAAGTGTTCTAGGATGTCTGACCCTTTAATAACAGATACAATCACATGCAAATGTTAGAAAATTTAAAGGGGTCATGACATGAGGAATCAAATTTTCCTTGATCTTTTGACACAAAGGAGGTCATTGTACTATAAAAAACAAACTGTAAGATTCAGAACTGAAAACTTCCTCCTTAAAAGAGAAAGAGCATTTATTTAAAACAAGCTCTAGAAACGGGCCGTTTGGAATTTTTGGAACTTGTGACATCAAAAGGACCAAATACATCTGCAGCTAGACATCAACGCCTATTTGTTATCATTGCACCCTTGGCCCTGCCCACTGGTGCTCAGACAGTCACACTCACACAGGTGAAGAGGAGAGAAGGCCTGTCATGGGAGATTTATCCAAAGAGGACTTAAACAGGACACCTTCATGTGCCTATATGGATTTAAATGTTTTTCAACATAAACCTTCACTAGATGGCTTTGACTGTTATCATTAATCTCGAGCCGCTTTTAAAAAACACGATGTCAAGTTAGGACTCTAAAAAGGAGACCCCCATCCTGTTTCATATTGCTGTTGTGCTGTTTTGAAGGCATCCTGGACTGTTTTTGCACCAATCTGTGCTATTTTTAATTGATAGTCTTTTGTACACACCCACTATATGGACGTCTTTAATTGTTTCAATGCGTTTCCAGCGATGTGTGGCGCGTTTTAAGAGCGGTGCAAGCGCAACTTATAAAAACGCATCTTATTCAGCTGCCAACGCTGTCTGGGAGAAATGCATGCCATTCTGTGTGTAAACAAACACAGAAGATGTGAGATGGTGCTCCGGTGAAGACCAGCATCTCTTCTTTGGCCTATTGAAGCACACAACATCACCATGGACTGTATTATATTGCAAACATTTCAGTGTGGATTGTATGTTTTTAGCTCATATCAGAGTGAATTGCTTGTGAACCAGTCACAATCTGATTCAAGCTTTGCAAAGGAACTGAAAGATGCATCAGTTAAGACACTACCGGACCCATGGGTACACAGTTTAATTTACGAATGTCATTACTGTTTGATATCTGCTGTGCTTTAAGGAACATTTTTATAAATTCAGATGAAATATGTTGGGTATACGTTGTGTTAACCCTGAAATGTAGTTTTATACCCCTTTAAGGTAAATACCATGAAAAGTTACACCTCTAAAACAACTTTGTGTTTCACAAAAAACTGAACATATTTGTGCATTGAGCTTTTTCTGCCTGGCCCAGCATGTGCATCAGTGCCGGGGAAAAATATCAGTAACAGGGAAGCATATGGTGACTTTGGAGAGGTTTATTTTCCAAGACTAAAAATAACAGGCAGTCACTGAATCATGAAATGACTCATCAGGATAAACTCATTAATTAGAAAAAGATTAGATGAAGTGGGTGAGACATTTCAAATCTTATCAAACCAATGCTAAGAGCTGAGAATCTGAAAACAGTAACAACTAGTGAGACATGCTACATATCACAAAGAATGTTTCTGAAGAATAATCTGCATTAAATAAATTTAACTTCTATAGAGTTTGGATCCGTATTTATGCTGATGTTTTGGTAGCATAAGTGTGCACCATTCTATATGCTACACAACTGCAGGACAATTTCTCACATCTGGCAAAGTAAAATACAGCTAAACAAACATATTCAATTAGTTTGTTTGTTTGGAAAGTAAACATAGCCTTGGCTGTAAGCAGTGGATGTGCATCTTATACTGTATGTTTTAGTACAGGCAGCTACTCCACATCCAAACACATTTTATCTATTAATTAAGTTACTAAAAAATTTTATTTAATCATGGCTCCAAACACAAAAATACACTTGGTAAAAATAGACAAAATTACAAGGACAACTTCAAGACCCCATCAAATAGTTTGACAAATGCTGGTTTTCTTCCTGTGTTGACATCAAATGGTTCACCACCACCTTCACCTACACCTACAGATCTACCAGAATCAGAGGGTGATGACAAGGAAGAACATGAACCTGTCCGTTCATTTCTTAAAGGAATACTCCGGGTCCAATACAAGTTAAGCTCAATCGACAGCATTTGTGGCATAATATTACCACAAATATTAATTTTGCCTTGCCCCTCCTTTTCTTTAAAAAAAGCTAAAATTTGGGTTGCAGTGAGGCACTTACAATGGAAGTGAATGGGGGCCAAATTTGTTAATGTTAAAATACTCAGTGTTTCAAAAGTATTGCCACAAGATGTAAACAGTATGCATTTTTACATTAAATTTGTGTGATAAAATCACTTATTAACCTAATCTGTGTAAAGTTATAGCCAATTTTACAGTTCCGTTGCCATGACAATGTAATGTCAACAAACACTAAAACCCTAAAATAACTGTACAAATAACAATTTAAACAACTTTACAGCTCAAATAATACGTGGGATGTAACAGAATAATTAATGCAATTGCTTTTATGAAATTATAAGCTTCACATTTCTGCCTTTAAAGCTTCACATTTCTGCCTTTAAACCCTGTTGCATTTTGGCTTCACTATACACAATGTATAATTTAAACCGACTGATCTTAGTTCAGAAGACTCTGGGCTGTCAGTAAAGTGTTAAACTTTCGACGTACAGTCATGTGACAAAACAACATGGCGCCGATCACATCTGGTAAGAAACCTAATTAACTTTCTACATTGAAACCTGTTTGAGTCAAAAGATTAGAGTCTCTAGTTTCATCCGATATGGTATTTTTTCAAATCTGAGGTCAGAAGGGGGGGGCGCACATTTTTTTCAAGGTTGAATTTTTGAATGACTTCAAATAGTCATCAGTACTGAAGTACCAAGCAAATATACATGAGCCTAATGTGAACTGTAAACATAATTAGAACATGTAACATCAATATTCTTCATCTCCTTTAGAAAATATGAATAAAGGTAATTCACAATTGTCTTTTATCTCCATGATGTTAACCTCTGGAGAGGCATATAGAGCTTGATAAATGAGAAAAAGATTTGAATTTAAATTTCATAAATTTGAATTTTAGACATGGCATTTAACAAAACTGAATTTTCCATGGCGTATTTTATAGTTTTCAATTTACATTTTTTAAATTTGAATTGTAGACATGGCATTTAACTTTTTTTTTTCATACTTTATAGATTTGTAATTTTAAACTGCAGATTTTGTGTTCTGAATTTTTTATAGGTGAAATTATCTGTAAATGTTCAGATTATAAAATTACAGCTGAAGAAGAAATTCAGTATTCAAAATTCAATATAGAATTAAATATTCTAAAATTCAAAACGCAGAAATTCAGATCTTACAGAAAGTAGGCCAGAGGTCAAGCATTCGGGTTTCACAGGGAAAAGTAGAGGGTTTCAGAGAAGTCGAACGGAGCATTTTGGTCACAGAGCTACAATGGCAATTCCAGCATTGCTGACATGATAGTGAAAACGTAAAATTTCACATATATCAAGTACCCATGACCAGTATATATTGAATCATTTCAATAAATAATTATAGACACCTGCAGCAGATAGTCCAGACAACAGAACATTTTCAGTTTTCTTCCACTTAAGATCGGGAAATGAACTTGTGATACAGACGTGACTTTAGTTGACATGATTAAAAACTTAGTGAATTGAAATGCACAATCCAGAAATAATACCAGCCACATAATATAGAAGGGCTGAGATTCCTAAGAACATGTAGTAATTTTTTTTTATTAACTGTTGTTTTCACATAAATGAGGAAAACCCGTCATTACGGATATGACAGTTGTGAAAGCAGCACTTACTTGATGAGGGGGAAATCAAAACACTAAAACTTGTAACTTTGATCTCTGAGACATCTGTATGATATAACCATCAAGGCTGCATGATGGATTTAAATAAGATTAAAACTGTGATATGGCCTTGCACAAATACAAAGCCACTATGGGCTGCATTTTTAAATATATAATCTGAATTGACAGTTTCAGAAAGAACTGCACGAGCGTGTGGCACCCTTGCGGGAGTAAAAGCGGAACACTCAGAGTAGCGCAGCAGTTATGTTTATCATAATACAGTTAAAATCACAACGTTTATCAAAATGGTCTCTTCTTAAATGCTGGCTATAAATGCAGTAGCTTGAAACAAGTCACAGACCAAAGCAATAGTCAGTCATCTATCAGAATAATCATAGTAAAAGAAGGAGCATTGATGGTTGTGATTCTCTCATTGACACATGATTTGATATGAAGCATCCATAACGGTCACATCCATAATGCATTTTCATGAGTGTTTAAAGTATAGAAGGGAGACCATTTGTTCATATCAACATAAATTAGCTTAGAACAAAGTATGAACTTATTTGAATGAATATTGTTTTAGTGATATAATCTTAACCTCTAAAATGTTACGGACGTGACAGCGCTGAAACACAACGATGAAAAAAACACATGAAACCAGATCTGACCATTCAAACTGAAAACAAACTGATTTTAAACGGATTTCAAACCATGAAAAAAATTACACTTTGACATGTTGAAGTGTCAACCAATGATTACTGGACAATCAGAGACAGTTTAGCTCAAGACAAATCACTTGTATTAAAATTAATTGGAGAAATTGGAATGCTCAATATGGCAGGTGTAGAAGAAATTCCTGTCTTACATGTAAAATAACAGACTGTAAATAACAGATTTGTATTTTGCACTGTACATAACAGATTTGTATTAGATTTGCCCTACTCTATGTGTATGTATGTATGTGTGTGTATGTACGTATGTGTATAATTATTTTTTATTTTTTATTATTATCTGTGTCTTGCTGCTGTTTTTGTATTGTTTTTGTATTGTTGTACACTGGAAGCTCCTGTCACCAAGACAAATTCCTTGTGTAAGCATACTTGGCAATAAAGCTGATTCTGATAAGAGCCAATCACCTTTTATACAGACATCACCTGTCAGTTACCTCAAGAACATGCAGGCCATAAAAATAGCATTTATAGTGTGATCTGAGGTAAGAAAGCACAGTTTATAATACTATTGTCAGATTTTACTGCTGATTTGAAATATGTTATTTGATTATAATATTTTCCAAACATTTTTTAGATTTTGGTCTGTCCCCATTTATGTAGATAGAAGCTGTACTTTTATACTGTGTAGGACTTTAATGCAGAAGATAACTAAGAGAAATTCAGAAGTCAACAGAACGATTTAAATACAGAATCTACACTGACTTTTTCCTGAGCTATAAAGAGACTCGGACTCACCAAGTCTGAGGGTACGTTTACATGACAATGATGTACTAAAAACGGAAATGTTTTTCCTTTGCGTTTTTGAAAAGTTTCGCGTACAGACGACAACGTTGTCAAAATGATCCTCGTTCACATGGATCTGCGAAAACGACTACAAACGCTGTATTATGCATGCCAGTCCAGTAGTTGGCGATGTCACTTTGTAAAGAAACACTACGTGCCTGCACACATAAGCATTCTTCCACAGAGCGGTGAATACAAACAATGAAGATCACAATTGCTTGTCGTAGTAGTGATGCAGTTAATCTACACTTTGCTGGAGAAGTGTCAATAAACTCAAAACCTTGAGCAGCACAAACACAGTTCTGTAGTCCGCCACTGTAGTTTTGAATGTCTCGCACTTAACACATAATATGCGTGCACAGTCAAATTTGTGTCAATACGCATACAAAGTTTTCCGTTTTTAGTTGAAAACGTTGTCGTGTAAATGGCCCCTGAGTTTCTTGCATCTGGCAAATCTTAACTGCTGTAAAAACAGTGGGGAATCTTGGAAAAGGCACAGTGAAGCTCATCTGTCTTTGTTGTTAATCAGATAAACCCCCACTTAACTCATCACATGACTGGCCATGGGAATTTCAGAACAAAGACATTCCATTGTTCTTCAGTATAACCAACTCTCCACATTTAAAATTATTATACTAATCATGAGGCATGTTTCCGGATCACCAGCTCACATGAAGCTTCATTCATGAACATTTGACATGGACTTTGGACTTTTCTTATTTCACTACAATCCAAACACACAGCCATGTGTAGGATTATACTAAAAATATGGACAAATGCATCCTATGCAGAGGATAACCCTGACAGTTATGTTCTTCATAATGTGTAATGCATTATCCGTGTTAAAACTAAAACTAATTAGTAGGAAGTTTTATCATGAACTATAACTGTAATTTAATAAGAAAGTACAAGTATTTGGCATGTAATTGATTGTCTTAAATTCCAGAATGATGGTGTGAAGTATATTTGGCTCTTTGCAGTTATAGTTTTCTTATGAAATTCATGATTAAAATGTTCACCTTTTTGAGCGGGAAACAGAGAACAAAACTCATAAATCACCTTCAGAAGGAGGGACCGAGAGAGGATCACATGGTGTCTGAAAAGCCGCTTCTGATTGGCTTAGAGCCTCTTTGGGGTGTGCATAAACAGAATGGGTTAAAAGACCAGCCTGGCCAACCCCTCTTTCTCTTCTCTGCTCTACGGCCTTCACACACTTTGACCTCTGTCCCAGGAAGTCCTGAGTTCTCCCTGGCGGGAGTCCTCACCTCCAGGGCTCTGCCTGGTCATTCCATCACCAATCAATCAAACCAAACCAAGGCCTCCTGGAACTGAACCAAGCCATATGACTTCCAAGAACTCTACATGGCAAACAACGCATGCAACACAAGTACAGACCTCCAGACATTTGCTGAAATCTGGTGCTTTCTTTAATATAATTTGAGTAACCCGATCTCAAATCATGGCGTACAAAATGAAGTTCTCAGGGTTTGTTCAAGGCAAGGTCTAAAGACTCCATAAAGTTCATTTTTCTGTTACAGATAATTTTCCATTCATCTTCTGTCAAAGCTCACTTACCAACCTGTGTTTATGTTTGTTTGTCTGTGAGTTAGTTTAGTTGTTTGTTAATAAAGTCTTGTTTGTATTAAGAGAAGTTGACTGTGTATTTGATTAAATCATATCAGTCCTTTGAAATCTGTTGATCCTAAATGCTACACGCTCATAAACAGTATTTCGATCTATTTGTAATATTATTTTCAATGGCCATGAAAGTAGTATTACTGTAAGAATTAATCTTATGTTCCGATCAACTCGGAACTCAGATTTTTAGTGGATGCAAACATTCATTCTTTTAATATTCCCCAAATCAATCGTTAATTCCCCTTTTGAGCAAAATTCTTTGCATATAAATTGTGAGCAGATACAATAAGTCTGCTTATTTGCATACATTTCCCTACATTATTTTGGTGGTCGAACGTGGCCAAGATTCTTAAACTAATTATTAACATATAAAATTCTACAACTGCTTGTTTCCATAGAAAATAGCTGCCTAGGTGCATCACAAAGATGCATCCAAGTGGACTGACTGACTTTGAAAGGGACTCTGCCGTGCAATCTAGATGTTGTATCCACCTTTTTCCTGGGGGTCTTACTGGGGGAACAAATGTGGGTGCGACTTCTGGCGGAAGCTGTTCTATAGCAATCGCTAGCTCCGGTTGCAGTCATTTTAGACCCTATTTACAGCTGGTATTAAGACGTGTTTCGGATGATCTGATAGGAAATGGTCAGCGCTATATAGTTGTAAATGGGGTGCAAAACGTTTTGTGATTGGATCACAAAAACACATTACAGATGTAGTCAAAAAAGCATGTGGCCACTTCACATTTAAACGCCGCCCTGATGTGTCCCGGACAGCTGTGAAGCACCACCTCTCACCTGTCAATCACCTGCAGTTTAAGCTTACATGTGGATTTAAAAGGAAATTACTGTGCAATCGGACAACTTGAAAAAGCGATTACATACCCAAGGACGAGAACTTCATGGCTTTTCCTCAGTATGTCTGTCTGACATCAACATGTAGGGTGACAAGATGACAAGCGCACACATCTGAAGCAGAACTAACAGAGGTAGGCTAATCCACAAAATCAACAGATAATTTTGCTCGAGATTTTTTGTTTGTGCATAAATTACAACTGCATCTGGGAGAAACAACGAGCCAGATTTGTTCACACTTTCTTTGTCTTTGACTTTTTTTAAGTTTATCATAGTTTACAAAAATTAGCAACACTACTAACTTAAAAGAATAGAAGATAAAAGAATAAAAAAAGAATCCAAAAATTTAAATTCTCTCATCATTTACTCACAATCATGCCATCCCTGATGAGTATGACTTTCTTTCTTTTGCTGAACACAAACAAAGATTTTTAGAAGAATACCTCAGGACTGTAGGTTCTTACAATGCAAGTGAATGGGTACAAAGAAGTTAAAAGTTCCAAAGCACATAAAGGCAGCATAAAAGTAATCCATACGACTTCAGTGGTTAAATCCATATCTTCAGAAGTGATATGATAGGTGTGGGTCAGAAACAGATCAATATTCAGATCAAAAAGTATTTTTTTACTATAAATATAACCCTGCAGCTCTCGCCTGGTTACCCACTGAAGCTAAGCAGGGCTGAGCCTAACCCTCCTAGGGAGCTATGTCACTGGCTCCATTAAGATGCTCGCTTTTGTGCTATCGAGTCAGATTTTCTGCAAAATGCACGAGCCTATGCAGCTGCTAGAGAGTACGGCCAGCTACACAGCGTCTCATTCCCCTCAGGGTACCAAGGTTATGTAAGGTACTTAATCAAGACGTTCCCTTTCGTGGAACTTGAGCTGCGTATGAACACTCTGGGAATGATATATTGTACATTCCCATCATGTGAACAGTAGCTGCCAACTGTCTAAGCCCATGTGGGAAACAGAGGCGCACAAGTGAGCTAAAGCATCTGAATAAAAGATATTATGGATTTACAGAGAGGAAGCAGGAGTCAACCCCTCATCCAGATTATAAAATCTATCAAATGTACACAGAGAGGACCATCTTGCCGCCATACAAATGTCCCCCAAGGACGCATCTCTAGCCAAAGCCCATGAGGATGCCATGCCCCTAGTAAAATGGGCTTGAATACCTGAAGGCGATGGTAAACCGCGCGCTTCATAAGCACTTGAAATTGCATCAATAAGCCAATGAGACAGTCTTTACTTGGACAAAGAAATCCTCTGTTGCGGCCAACAAAGCACACAAACAACTGCTCTAACTTATGCCAATGGCTAGTACAGTCAACATAAACATGCAGCACCCAAACTGGGCAAAGCATATGCAACCTTTCATGTTCCTCCGACTCAAATGGGGGAGGAGAGAAGAACTGTAAATTAATGATCTGCGAGCGAAATGACGTAGAAATAACCTTGGGCAAACAGCCCAAACGAAGTCTTAACACAACCTTTGAACACCCTGGCGCAAAATCCATCCACAAGGGATTGATCAACAGGGCATGCAAATCACAGACTCTCTAAAATGATGCCAATGACACAAGCAGGGCCATTTTTAAGAGTCAAAAACATACCAATAACTGTTGTCAAGGGCTCAAGTGGGGCATCCGAGAGCACCTCTAACACAACAGATTAATCCCATAAAGGGATGCGGATTGGACGAATGGCCTAAACCTGCGTACCCCGCGCAGAAATCGAGAGATAAGAGAATGTCTATCAACAGAGACTCCATTGATAAGCGCATGTTCAGCCACTATAGCGGCAATATAGATTTTCAGCATTGCCGGGGTAACCCCGGCCCCGAAACGTTCCTGCAAAAATTCTAGCAGTGTACCAACAGGACAGTGAACTGGATTTTCACTTCGTGCTGTACACCAAGAAGCGAAAATACGCCACTTAAACATATATAGCCTTGTTGCTGATGGAGCTCTAGCATTTAGAATGGTATCAACCACAGCGGAGGATAAACCATCATTCAAAAGAATGCCCCGTTGAGGGGCCGCACCCATAACTTAAATAATAGTGCATCAACGCCCAGCGGTGCCAGGGGCGAGAGAGAAAACCAGAGGTGACAGTGCGACGTCATGCTCGAAACAAACAGGTCCACTTCCACTCTGTCGAACCTCCTCCAGATTTGTTCCACAATCTGTGGATGTGATGTCCATTCTCTGGGTATCAGATCTTGTCTGGACAGGAGATCCGCCCCTAAATTCAACCAGCCCGGAACATGTACAGCTCGTAGAGAAAGTACATTGTTCTGTACGCACAGAAGGATACGATGTGCCAGTCTCAGCATGGCACAAGCATGAACATCTCCAGACAGTGTATGTGTCAATCCAGTCGCTGGCATACACAGCGCCCCAACCCACAGAGAAGGCATCTGTCATTACCACTTAGCAGCGTCACACCTGTCCCAATGGAACCCCGATATCAGAAAGTGGGCCTTGGCAACAGGATACTCTTGTCTAGATTCACTCGTAGCCCTAGATTGCTTAAATGGCTAAGAACGACATCTCGGTGTTGGGCAGCCAGACTCTCTGAGCGAGCAAACACCAACTAATCATTGAGATAATTCAAAACACAGATGCCTTGAAGCCTCAAACACATCAGAGCTGCATCCATGCATTTTGTGAAAGTGTGTGGTGGCAGAAAGTTTTTTTCAAACGGAAGGACGCAAAATTGGTTCGCTATGCCCCCAAAAGTGAATCTGAGAAAGCGCCTTTGCTTCGGCACAATCTGAATGTGGAAATAAGTGTCTTTCAAACTATTGTCACAAACCAGTCCCCCGGCTGTACTTGTGACATTATTTGTTTCTGCATCAACACTCTGAATTTACATTTAATTGACATCGTCTCAAATCCAGAATGGGACGCATGCCACCATGATATAACCATGCTCTATCATTCTAATGACCCATTTCGAAATGGCTTTTCGGCTTTCTCCTGTAGTGCAACATGTAACCACTAGATGGTGACTGTTCTACAATCAGCGGCACAGTGGAAGGAGACTCCTGTGCCTTCACTACTGCGGCCGATTGAATGAAAGTAAATAATGTTTTGCTTGTATTATATCCAGGCATGCATAAAAAACGGCCTGAAGTGTCTACAGCAGGGACGCACGTTGAATAAAAAATCTTCCGTGGCATGTTGAATGGGTAAGAATGTAGGGAGAATTGCCTTTATTGTATCTAGGCATGTATAAAAAAATAAATAAAATAAAAATCACCCTGAAGTGTGAATACAGCAGGGACGCTCATTGAATAAAACATCTTCCCTGGCATGTTAAATGGGAAAGAATGTAGGGAGAATTGCCTTTATTATATCTATGTATGTATAAAAAGTTGCCCGAAGTGTGTATACAGCAGGGACGCTAATGGAATAAAATTTTTTCCATGGCATGTTAAATGAGGAAGAATGTAGGGAGAACTGCCTTTATTATATCTAGGCATGTTTGAAAAAAAGTCACCCTGAAGTGTGCATATAGTAGAGACGTTCATTGATAAAACCTCTTCCCAAGCATTTTGAGCCCTGCTTCTGGTCAGCCACATTGGCCCCAGCATTCCTATGGGGGGACAGCATGTGGTGCTTATGACTGTGCGTTTTGTGTACACTTGTACTTGTTGAACATTGAATTCTGTTATGCATGCCTCAAGACCCTTGGTTATGGAGACAGAGGCTGAATTTGGGATGCAATTGCTCAATGTTCGCTCCCCAGTGCAAGCTGCAGGGGGAAGCTGAACTATATTCTAGTTGTCTGGCTTTTGAGGTGTGTACAATGGCGAACTTATCCCGATAATGACCGAAGGGCAAACGGGGAAAACAGATACGTTTATATGGTCCAATTTCGTTCACTGAATGGGGGCTCACACTTCATTACACAGCAAGCCCGTCAGGCTCGTGTGTAGACCAGAATCTTTTGTACATTGAGTTATATTAAGCATGCCACGAGACCCTTGGACATGGAGGCAGAGGTAAAACTCAAGCTGAAAATAATGAACGCTCATTCGCCAGCGCAAATTACAGGGGAAACTGAGCTAAATTGGTGTACTGAAAAATCGGTTAGACACTAAACCGGTCCCAGCATATACAATGGGGGAACACTGTGCAGAGCTCGAGACAAAGTACTTTTACACACTGGATAAAGAATTTAATAGAGAATGCTCAACATTAATTCAAATGTTATTCACAGGAGTAGACAGACACAACTTCGAGCGTTCGAGGCATGAAAAACGGCGAACTTGACTCGATAGTGAACTCCACTTCATTAATAAATACTTAAGCAGGCTTCAGCTGGTCAGAAGACTGCGGTCCTCTGAACGGCGATGATCCGAACACCAAGCGCTCATCTGTGAGGTGTGATACATGTGGGGGTTTGCGTTTGCTAAGCTCAATTCATAGAAGGAGGGACAAAGTCCATTGTCTATCACACTCGCAAAAGCATTGCCTTGACCAACTCGTTCCCCAGCGAGAGCCTGGGGGGAAACCGGTGAACTCAAAAAGGCTCTCCTTAACGCGATACGCTTGGTAGGACTCAAAACCATCGTGTGTAGATCCAACAGCTGTCTGAAAAGAGCGACATCCATGCCGCCATTGAAAAATCTAGCAGAGAACGCAGTGTACATCTCATCTCTCACTAGAACACTTGCATTATTCACGAAACAGGCGAAAGAAAAAACTAGATAATGTACCTTGCATCTCCTGATAGAACCCGAGAGAATAATGACACCGACAAAGCACTTCCACGCGTTGGTTCGCCATCACTTAGTTAGGGAATATTCTCTTATTCCAGCCCCCTCGTTCTTCGGCCAGGCTCACCGGCCATGCAGGATCCCCTCTGCTGTGAGCAGTGCTCGAACGGGAAAGGGAGAGAGAGAGAGAGGCAGAGGCCGCTCCTCCATTGCCTTATTCATGTGCATTCTCCCAGAACAACACAGCAAAAGACAATAGGGACAAAGGGGCCTATTTTGTTTCCATATTGTCCAACGACAAATTCTCTGGAATAAATGGGGATTATGCCTCGTAGTAAGAAATTGCGAGCCTCGACGAAGCGCCGTAGTCCCCTTGTAATGTTTGGACAAACCACATTGAAATTGCTTTGAAATTTATTCTGTGTCAACGACGTCCTTATGTGTCTCCCACTCAAATGGGAGAAGAATAATCCTCGCTATGATATGTCGCTAGAAACAAACACGGGCTTACACAATTCGTACACTGAAGAACAGAAAATCTGACTCTGTGGTGCGATAGCGAGTGCCTTTATGGAGCACATGTTGTAGCTCCCTAGGGGCCATCACTTAAGCACCATCAGCCAATAAATTGGTGTGATTTTATAAGGGCTTCAGACCATGTGACACTTGGTCGGTGTCCCATAGCATTCATACGCAGCTCGAGTTCCACAAAAGGGATCCAAAGCATTTAAGTGAATCAGTTCTTATAGACAGTTCATGTAAATGAACCTGATTAAAATAAACAATTCTCTTATATTTAACATTGTAAACTCTGATTAATTTTAGTGAGTCGGTACTTTAGGATGGTTCATGTAAATTAACTAGTTCACATAATGATTCATTGATTCACTTGAGTCCATGGACTTTGCCTTCTTTTTTTAAGCAAAATATTTAGGATATTTCTGCTGTTTTTCAATATATTTCAGTTAGTCAGTATATTTAGTTATATAAAAGAGGCTATTTTCTAGTTTCATTAGTGTATAAATAGTGTATGTTAGTGTATAATGTAAAATTAAATGCTGTCAGCCTATTTGTTAAACCCTTATGAAAATTAACCATGGTTTTAATACAGTAATATTTTATTAACCATGACTGTACTAACCATGGTTAATTTTGTGGTAACTATGATTTTACTACAAATACCATGGTTTAACTATGGATACTGTCATAAAACCATAGTTAAATTCCATAAGGAAATGTCACTGTAATTAAATATATAACTATCATGTGAGATTATTGAATTCTGCAACTCTGCAAAAGTAATATCATCTGATTGTTAAATATCTAAAAATATTTTCTTCTTTAAATAGCTTCAGTGTAGTTAGCTACTTTTTATTACAGTAGTAGCTTGAAGTGTAGCTAAGTACTTTTTTTAAAGAGTAGCTTGACTGTAGCTTTGCTACTTTAAGTTATGAGCAGCCTATAGCTTGGGAAGCAACAGTTTGAAAGTAGCTTTCCCAACATTGGATTAATGGTTATCAAAAACACTGAATGTGAACATACCCTGCTAAAAAGATCAGCTAAACCAGCATTCAATTCCCATGATTGTCTAAGCTGGTTCATGCTGATTAGTGTTGGTTTGGTGCTGGACTAGCTGGTGGTCCAGCATAGCTATGCTTTTCACCAGCACAACCTAACTGGTGAAGCTGGTTGACCAGCACGGTCATTCTGATGAAGCTGGTTATGATAGTTTAAAAGCCTGGTGCAGGCAGCACACCCGCATCCTATGCTGGGACACCAGCACCAAAACACAACATAAGCTGGTGACCAGTAATGATAGTTTTCAGCAGGGTAGCCAAAGAGTTGCAAGCAAATAGAGAGCTGAAGTTTTCACCTCTGCAATCATACGATTAGTGTCCCCTAAGAAAAGCAAATCCAAAGCCTCCTCTTCATTGGCTGACTGTAGTAATGACAGGTTCTTGAGGTGAATGTTCTGGTCTGGATCTTCCATGATTGTCACCCTCCTAGACAATGACATAACATTAAGATCAGAAAACTCACTCATATCACAAACAAATAAAAGGTCAAGCATTTTCTAAACATCAAACCTATAGACAAGTCAAGAAAAGCACAGCTGTGCATCAGTAGACTGCAGCCAGGGAATGAGCCAAACTTTACTCTCCACACACACACACACACACACACACACACACACACACAATCCATTGAGCGGATCGCTTAAAATGTAATACTGAATTGGCTTGCATTTTCAAAACAACCTGATGAATTATTGCTTTTTTCGAGTGTTTTGGGGCTGAGCATTAACTGAGCATTAACTTGTGCAAGTCCTGTAAGCTAGGTATCATTAATTTTGAGGTATTAAATAATTTTCAGTTATTATTTATGTCCGTAGTATTTATTTTGCTGGACAAGTTACTGTATGCGCTGAAATTTAATATTTCAGGGTTTAGTGATTCTTGTGTTAGCAAGCACCAAGAAAACAATTTATACCACTAAAAAAGGAGTGGGCATGGTCTATTTTTTTTAGCAGTTTGCAATTTGTGTGACTCTTGTGAGTTAAAAGTCCACAGAGCATAAAGAGGGAGACAAGAGGAAAATGAAAGTGAAGTGAAAAAAGCCAATATGATCAGATTCTGTGAGAACTCGATATGGAGGCGAAGGTAGAATCCATATGCAGGAAGTTTATTAAACACAGCAAACAAATCCAAAACACAGGGCAGAGATGTAATCACTGAAGCAGGCAAAATAGTCGTTAACAAATAATCAATCCAACCAGGCAAACAGAGCAAAACAGTAATCCAAAAATCAGTAATCCAATAAAGCAGGCACAGGCAATAGGAAAAACGCTTGGTAAGGCAGTGAAACCGGCAATATTTTGCGAAGTAACAATGGACAGGCATGGCTATTTATATGGTGTAAACAGGAAGTCACCATAGAAGAAGCGGTTCAAAGTTAGTAATCAGGAGAGGGCTCCCTCTGGCGGTCGGCTAAATGAATACCAGCCTCATTCATTACAGATTTTGTAACCTGATCTGCGGAGGTCGCATTTGTCGGCCGCATATATCATCGAGGCTGTCTCGTTTCAGAAAAGCGAGTAGGACACTTCGAATGCAGCCTTCGAACACGACCTGCTTTCAGGAGAATTCAGAGGATACATGAGGTGTATCCTTCATGGGCACTCACAACCCACAATTCTTTGCTTTAACGGAAATGTCTAAAAAAAAAATGATGCCAATTTGCCCGTAAATATGATGTTCAAATGCAAGGAATATTAATTCCCAAGTTGAAGTACCTCAGTAGATGGGTGCAGAGTATATAATATGTATAATTATATTAATATATAATTAAAATAAAGTATTAGACTAAAAGTACACCTGTAAAATCGAATTTCTTTTCTCTTTACATCATTAAAACTCTCCTAAAATGTACCGCATAAATTCCCTTCCAGAGGGACTTTGATCCCTTCTCACTCAAAGCGCTCGCTCTTGTTAAAGAGTGGCGTGCTGTCATAGCAACCATGTTACCTTCTGTTTCCGTTTGTCTTACGAAGGATGTCTCGTTTAAATGAGGCGTGTTTAAAGGAGGACACTCGGTATACTGCAGCCTTCAAAGGACGCGTCCTACCTAGCATGCAGCCTTCCAAACAAGACACAGCCAATGACTATTTAACTATTAAACAGGAAATCACCATAGAAGAAGCGGTTCAAAGTTAGTATTCGGGAGAGCGCTCCCTCTGGCGGTCGGCTGAATGAATAACAGCATCATTCGTTACAGAATCCAATATGACCAGTTTCGTGGCATGTTTACTAAATCAGTGAAACAATACAAATTAAAGCCCCTAAAAGTGGAAAATAAAGTAGAACAGAGTAGTAATAATCGAGATGGAGACCACAAGAAAAAGAGCTAAAGGAGCAAAATGAAGAGTATCTGGACAGATTCATGAAGCAACAGTTTAGGGTAACTTTGTAGCCCACAGGCACAAGTAAATGAAAATTCTTGATATTTTGTTGAGCAAATAAAATTTCCTCTCACTTCTGTCACTGAGAAGTTCTTCATGTGCAAATAATTTTCATATGAAAAACTTATTCAAGGCAACAACTACCATTTTAAAGTGACTGTTTATACCCTTTAGAGCATGGGTTTACGAAGCCTTGAACAGTAAGCCCCCCCCCCGACAAAATTACAAGACCACGCCCCCCTTACCCACCACCCCTTTTCAGATAAAAGGAAATAAATCCGTAATTGTTTTGAAAAGGAGTGGATGACAAATCATTGTGAAATTCTACTTGTGACAATGCAATTACAGATATCAAGAACTGGAGTTTTTATTAGTTAAAAAAAAATTATTATATCACGTATGTGTATTTCTGCGAGTGACGACATAATGTTTTATATCAAGAATTAACGTTTTTACTAGTGCAAATGTAGTAAGTGATATTAAGAATTGGGATCTCCACAAGTAGTAATTCCATTCCTGATATCAAGAAATATAATTTTAACTAGAGAAAACTGAATTATTGATATCAACAATTCATACCCTGCATCAATTTGGCTTGCCATAGAGGCAGAGCTATGTGGCATTATAACAGATTCACAAGTGCACAGGACAAGTTTTGAGTGCGCACACACACTCTTTGAGCGAGAGCAGGGAGAATTTGAGAGCACATATCCAGTTTGTGCACACATCCAGTTTGTGCGAGAGTGAAGGGAATCTACGTGCGAGAGGAGTGATTCGCATTCACGCAACTGTTGATGCGCTCTCACATGATAAGCATGTGTTCACGACATTTAACAGTATTACAAATCCATAGAGCTATGGTCTATTGAGCTGGACTATGGTCCATGAAGCTATTAATTTACATTTATCTTGACAATATATTTTTATTGTATTTATCTTTTGATATAACTTGGTGAATTTATCATTATTCTCTGTGCCTCCCCTGACATGCTCTGGTGCCCCCCTGGGGAGGCGTGCCTCATAGTTTGAAAACAGTATCTTTAGAGCATTTGGGTAATTAGAATATGAATGTGGTCATACTGGAAAAAAGTTATGATAATGATTTAGGCTGACCACACTTTGAATCAGCTAAGTTATTAAAATAATGAACAGTTGAATTAGTTTTTCATTTCTGAGAATTGGAAAGTGGGAGGCAATAGTTAGACTGACGGCAAGTCCTCTAGACAAGATGCCTCATGTTGGGGATTCAGGAGATCATAGCCGGCCTCATTGTAGATTTCCAGGTAAGAAATGTGGGTTGAATAGACCATGCTGTTGTCCTGTAAACAGAAATACAACTATTTGAGTAAGGTATACCAAAGTAATTTCAAAACAGTCAATTATTGTTAAAGGGGTCATATAAAGTTTGTATTATTTAATTTCTTTTTTATTATTTCAAGTTTTTAGTGCCTAAAATAAATACATCTTATTGTAGTTTTTCATTTCAATTTGTTTTTCATTTTTTTCCCCTGAGTTCACTTATTAGTAAAGTGTTTTGTGCGTGTGTGTGCAATTTGTTTATTTTTATAAAACATCTCTTATTTTAGTTTTTCTTCCGGTAAATGGCCACTGGCAATCCCACCAGGTGCAGGTTTGCTGCTGTCTTAAAGGTGGTGTGATACATGTTTACAGAACATTTTACAGAAAATGTCCCTATCACCTGACAGATATCACTGACATTGGTGTCCTAAAATTCAACACCTGTCTCTGTGACAGCACTAGACTCTAATCAGCAAACCGAAATGTGACCATGGACGATGCAAGGATTATTTGGTTAGCCAATCAGAGGCCTTTAAGGAACTTTATGCCAGCCAATCATTTTGTGCATTCACAGAGCAGCCAAAATAAGCAGGAAGCAGAAAGTGTGGTAGCTGAGGTGAATCATTCAAGTCAAATGCCAATTCAGCTTTAAGAATTCATTTGTTTGTTGTGCAAGAAAACTTTCCTGTCGTTGATTTTGACAACATTGAGATGATGTGCTGCTTCTCTCCTGCTCCATCTCTGTTTACAACAGTCAACATCATAACAGTATCTTTAGAAGGCATGGTTTTGGAAAGAGGGGGCATGTCTAATTTAGTTGCTAAGACTGGCAAAAGTCCCAGAACAGCTAGCATTGCTTACAGCTGAAATGTGCCACAGAACCTGTTAAGATCAAAGCGAAATGATCAGAGTCCTTGTTCAAATTAAACTTCAGCCACAACTCCCTAGAATTAGGATCTTTTGGAAGGCTATTCAGAGCAGCAGGTGCTTCACACAGCCAGGTCCAAAGTTTCCCATAATTTCCCCTTGTAACTAGTTCTTCCAGTGATTGGAAAAAATAGCATTTATTCTGCTTTCTGCTTATTACCTCATAGTGACTGGGAAGGCCAAGTTTCTGATCACTCAATCAGCATCTAACTTGTAATCTAATCTAAATGTGGTCAGATATATGTCATTTGTGTGATGTCCCAAAGTCGTGAAAGTATAGAACAAGCCATTTGTGCAGCTTAGTTCCAAAAAACTGGGGAGGATCTTTTGAATTCGAAAGGTTACAATATGTTTTTTTAATAGGACATCAAGCTCTTTTCAAGTAGATTTTTTCATAGTACTTGATTCCTAATTATATCAACTCTGAGTGAAATCAAAAATTTGACCAAAGGGGTCATTTGTAAACTAATTTTAAATTTGGCAAATATAAAATCTATCAGCATTAATAATAATAATAATAATAATAATAATAAATACTCTTTGCAGGTTGAAAACATGTCTTGAGGGAAAATGCTCTATTCACCTTGCTGAAATGCTGATACAAGTATGACAGAGTTCTGGGGATGATCCCTCGGTCACTGTACCGCTCTGCACCTCCAGTGATGGTGAAGGTCTTCCCACTTCCTGTCTGCCCATAAGCGAAGATGGTTCCATTAAAACCTGCCAGCACACTGTCAAAAGAAGCCAGGTTAACAGTGATCTGAAGGCATCTCGCTTCAAAGTGAAGCCCTTGTATAGCTTTCTGAAAATAACCACAAAACTTCTGACAGCTGGCTTATTCTCAGGAATAAGAGTCCCATTTGTGTGCTATATGTGTCATCATGACAAACTACTGATACTTAAAAGAATAGTTCACCCAAAAATGAACACTTTCTCATAATTTTCTCACCCTCATGCCATCCCAGATGTATATGACTTTCTTTCTTCTGCAGAACACATCAAAGATTTTTAGAAGAATATCTCAGCTCTGTTGGTCCGCAAGTGAATGGTGACCAGAACTCAGAAGGTCCTAAAAGCATGTAAATGCAGCATAAAAGTAATCCATATGACATCAGTGGTTAAATCAATGTCTTCAGAAGCCATATGATAGATGTGAATGAGAAACAGATCAATATTTAAGTCATTTTACTCTAAATCTCCACATTTGACCAGACCCGACCAGTAGGTGGCTGAATGTGTAAGTCACTTCCACATCAGAATGTGGAAGTAAAAGTGAAAGTGAAGATTTATAGTAAAAAAGGAACTTAAATATTATGCTTCCTTTACATCTTTTTTGGACCTTCTGAGTTCTGGTCACCATTCACTTGCATTGTATGGACCTACAGAACTGAAATATTCTTCAAAAATGTGTGTTCTGCATAAGAAAGAAAGTCATACACATCTGGGATGACATGGGGGTGTGTAAATGATGAGATAATTTTCACTATTGGGTGAACTATTCCTTTAACAGGATACTGAACTGAAATAAAACATTAATTTTACTTTTAAATGTTCACTTTTCATCTGAATGTTGGCCAATTTGCATGTCCCCAGATAATTCTACCTAAAAGTATCTTTTATTGAAATCTGTATATCATTTTTTGCCATCATGAAGCTCAATAGTTTAAATCTGTTATGGGAAAAAGCCAAAGTGATAATTATTTTTTAAAGAAAAAAAAAATTGGTTCTTGGCACAAAGCACATTAATACTGTAACTAATGTGTTGTGTTGAGGTCAATGATATTTGTTAGCTAAGGCCACTATTAGACATTTAATGTAATGTAAAAGGGTTGGCAAAAATGCCTTGAAAGAGAAATGTCATGGGTTTTATTATTCAACCTTTACATCCTGGTATTGCAGGAAAAGCAGTAGAGTGCTCCTGCTACTAGGTTTCACCACAACAGTCAGCTGTTGGTGAAGATCAAGAGCAGAGGTCGGCAAACTTTTTGACAAGGAGTGCCTTTTTTTCCTTCTTTTTTTTTTCTTTTTCTGCTTTTTTAATTGCTTATTTGATTGCGGATGATGAAATTGTATGGAATCTTAAATATTTCTTTTGTAATTTTTCATAATCACACAGAGGTAATCACTAGCACGCAAGCAACAGCGAGGAGAGGAGCACTATTTTATATGAAGTTTTTTGCACCTGCATTTCAATCTACATCTTGCTGTAATCCTTCCTCGTGATCACGCAGCATGTTTTCATTAAGCTTTTAGGGAGGCTTTTAAAGTGTGATGAGACTCGCGCTGCTCGTGCAAGCCATTCGCTCATCACAAGCCGTTCAACTATTTAGCCCTTTTCGGTGAATCGCACCTGCAAAATCCTAAAACTTTATTTCCAGGTTTAATTTATATTTTGATAGACTCAGATTTTTGAACCTCATGATGTGGGTTTATGTTTTCTCTTTATAATGTAATTTTGAGTGAGACCATGGTTTTAAGGAGGGTGTATCTGTATGCAGGGTTGGAAATCTCAAGGACTAATAGTGGTGTTTACCTTATTACATCACGCATTGTTCTGAAAGCAAAAAGAAACAAATGAAACACTGAATGTAGGTTGTCATCCACGCAGCCTGACCAAAGCAAAGCAGGCACATTCAACCGAAAGTGAAGCACTGCCGGCTTGTGATGCGCGAATGGCTTGCATGCACTGCATGAGTCTGTTAGGTATACTGCAGTCTCGTCACATTTTAACTTTGTTTAGCCTCACATTCAGCTCATGAAAACACGCTGCGTGATCATGAGGAAGGATTACATCAAGATGTAGATTGGAATGCAGCTGTGGAATTTCATGTGAATGAAATAGTCTACTCCTCTCTCGCCGTTGCTGGCGTGCCAGTGATTACACCTCCGCGTGCCATAGGTTGCCGATCCCTGATCAACAGCAACACTTTTCAGTATGCATACTGGTTTGATCTACATATTTCATGTATCTGATTTGTAACTATTTCATCTAAATTGTAACCATCTGATGTAACCTTAAGACAACCATTATTAAACATTGCTCTCCCACATATTTAGCTATTCTAACTGCACAAATTTTTGTAGTAGGTATTAGTAACAGAAGGTGGTAATAGACAAGATTACCACCATTTTGTACCATCTTGCTATTAACATTTCTTCAGTCACTTCGGCATTCTTACAGCTTCGGCATTCTTACTGTAGTGAAAACCAACCTTACAGTTTAATTGATCGTCCATTGACAACAATGCAGCCCAACTTATGTGATGACACAGATTGAGATAAAGGTTTATTGGTGAGGACCTCTACCTGTTGCTCTTGGTTTTCATTAACACCTGTTTGCACCACCTAGTGGTGAAGCCTAGTAGCAGCAAGTGAAGATTGTGCATTGGCACTCTTCTGCTTTTCCTGCAATGCCAGAATGTACAGTACAAGGTTGAATTTCCAAACAAATTTTAACCACTGACATTTTAGAGATGAATTTGCAAAGCAAAATATAATGGACCAAATATTACCTGTTGAATAATAAAGATTAATTAAAAAGTTTTTGGAAGTGAATTTTGGAAGGTTTTCATTATTGAATTTTCATTTATGAAATTTTGTGTGAAATGTTTCCAGTTGAAATTTCACAGCTTATATACTGTATACAACCATATGAAATTGCACCCTCAAAAAATACAAGCACTGTTAATGCAATGAGTTTATTTTTCAATTAGTGCAATTCAGTGTGCTTTTTAGTTTCAAAAACATTTGTCATTAATTTACTTCCATTGTTGAATAAAAAAAGATATATTGATAGTTCAGCAATAATAGTTATTAATAACAATTTCTCAATAACCTCAACTCAATTCAACCTTACCTAGACCAAAATTTTACTCAAAGTCATATGAGGAAAAAAAAAGCTAGATGCCTTGAAAAAAGACAGAACTGCAAACAGGTCTTTGGCTTGGCTCTGTTGTCTGGATGCTATGCAGGAAATCAGACCTGTACTTAACGTAACTGCACACCCATTCATATGCTGTGAGTGAAAAGCAGACATAATGCTACTAAAGTTTCACCCAGCTCCACAGCTGTCATTATGGCTGTCTGGGTGATGGTTTGGATGTTAGAGTGTAAACAGGGACATTTGGATTTGGGTTTAGATTAGTAAAGGCATTGATGGAGACTATAGCATGCTAGTGCTTTGGCAGAGCTTCAGAGGAGAGTCACAAAGCTCTATGTACAATACTAATGTCAAACTCGTAACTTGACTATTTCAGCCACAGTCTAGATATTATAATAATATAAGGAATATAAGGAATGGGCACTAATGTTGGCACTGTGGTTCAAATCAATGCTTTTATTTTCAATGGTGCCTGCTAAGGCAAGCAATACTATTACTATGGCAAACGATTTAACAGGCAAACAAAAACCCCACAGACTTGAATTGAAGGAGGGACCCAAGCCATATATACAGACCAGAATACTATAGAGACTTGGGGTGGCTTTTCTGACTTGGGCCAGTAGGCAAATATTTAGTGACCACCAGAACGCCCTAGCAGCCACCCAGAACACCCAAGTAACTGCATGGCAACCCTTCCACAACACCCTAGCAACATGGTCTCTACATGTGCATGAGAAAGGACCATTCACATTTTCAATCGAGTTTCAATCGTGCTCTCTCCAAATGATCCAATATATTCTAACAATATTATCCATGTATAATTCCACAACACATAGCAGTGGCCAGTTGCATAAACATAACCATTAACTTGAGACTTCGTCTAACAATTAGTCTGACTAGCAAAAGACGCCACAGAAAGCCTGTTGCATAAAACAAGCTCGCAGCTGTCTTTAGTAAGACGGTCTAACTTGCATTACACTCTGGGAAATGTATGATACTGAACGACTTAAATGTCCGACTGTGGACTCTCAATACAGTTTTCATTCACTGAATATATCTGGTTATTAGAGGAATGCAATGCTTAAAAATGTATTCTAATGAACACAAATAATAAAAAACACAAGAAATTTTGTTTCCATCGTAGAAGTCAAAGTCTTCTACGAAGTCTCAACTGAAGCTCCATTTAGCACTCAACAGAAGCCCTCACTGGCACAGCTGCCAGTTATTTTCCATGGCAACATGGAATGTAAACAAAGGTTAGCCTAGGGCTGTGCTCTCTTATATTTTGGTCTTAAATTAGACCGATCTAAAGGAAGTCGCACACCAGACGCGTCTGGCGGATGACATGGCGCATTCTAAAATTCGAAACAACCGTTTTCAATCAAGGTACGCACATTGCCGCTGCCACTCGCCATCTGTTGCCAGTGCCCAGCTATGTCTCCGGAGCCAGCTCAAATTTCTGCCATGCCACTGAGCGCAACTCGCATATTTTCCATTAAATTCGACACAAATCATTAGCAAAGGACATACATTATTTATCAAAACAAATCCCTTTATTGTCACTCAACCATATACACAAGTGCAACAGTGGATGAAATTCTTGGGTGCAGTTGCAAGCAACATAGCAGTATGACAATTACAATAAACATCTGATTTACACATAACACAGTTTACACATCTTGTTACACAATACAATATACACCTAATAATATACAGTATACACAAAATAAGAAGACTGTATACAATACAAATAATATACAATATACACAAAATAAGTACAATGTATACAATAAAAATACACTGTCCCCCCCGTAATCAGTGGAAATAAATATGAAGTGTTGTGTTGACATTCAGCTGTTGGTTGATAATCAGTTGCCAGTGTGTGTTATTAAGAGAAGTATAAAATGTGAGTCCAGTCTGAGGCTAATAAAGTGCAGTGCTGATATACTGTATGTATCGTGAACGATCAAGAGTTCAAAAGTGTGATCGCTTGGGGGAAGAAGCTGTCATGAAGTCGACTGGTACAGGTCCTGATGCTGCGAAACTGCCTGCCTGATGGTAAAAATGAGAGCAGCCCATGGCTCGGGTGGCTGGAGTCTCTGATGATCCTCCCAGCTTTTTTCACACAACGTCTGGTATAGATGTCCTGGAAGGTTGGAAGCTCACCTCCGATGATGTGTCTGGCAGTTCGCACCACCTTTTGCATGGCTTTGCGGTTGAGGGCGGTGCTCTTGCCATACCAGGCAATGATGCAGCCAGTCAGGATGCTCTCTACAGTGCTGGTTTAGAACCGTGTGAGGATGTTGTGGTTCATTCCAAACTTCCTCAGCCGTCTCAGGAAGAAGAGGCACTGGTGAGCATTCTTCACAACGACTTCTGTGTGGACGGACCATGTGAGTTCCTCAGTGATTTGGACACCGAGGAACTTGAAGCTGCTGATTCTCTCCACCGGTGCTCCATTGATGGTGATGGGGCTGTGTTCTCTGTCTTTTCTCCTGAAGTCCACCACAAGCTCTTTGGTCTTACTGACCTTGAGGGAGAGGTTGTGCTCCTGACATCAGCGTGTCAGAGTGTGCACCTCCTCTCTGTAGGCTGTTTCATCATTGTCAGTGATCAGAACTACCACCGTCGTATCATCAGCAAACTTAATGATGACATTGGAGCTGTGTGTTGCCACACAGTCATGTGTGTACAGGGAATACAGGAGTGGGCTGAGAACACAGCCCTACGGGGCTCCAGTGTTGAGGGTCAGTGATGAGGAGATGTTGCTGCCTATTCTAACCACCTGGGGTCTGCTTGACAGGAAGTCCAGGATCCAGCTGCACAGTGAGCTGTTTAAGCCCGGAGTTTCAAATCAAGCTTGGAGGGCACTATGGTGTTGAATGCTAAGCTGTAGTCCACAAAAGAGCATTCTCACAAATGTGTTCCTTTTTTCCAGGTGGGAGAGAGCAGTGTGTAGTGTAGATGCAATGGCATCATCAGTGGAGCGGTTGTTGCGGTAAACTGCAGTGAGGAGTTTACCAGTGAGGCAGGCAGTACAGAGCAGATGTAATCTCTGATTAGCCTCTCAAAGCATTTGCTGATGATGGGGGTCAGAGCAACAGGATGCCAGTCATTTAAGCAAGAGATTTTGAGTTGCTTTGGTACAGGCACAATGGTGGACGTTTTAAAGCATGTGGGGACCACAGACTAGGAGAGGGAAAGGTTAAAAATGTCCATAAAAACACCAGCTCTGATGACGCGGCCTGGAATGCCGTCTGGACCTGCAGCTTTACGGATATTCACCCATTGGAAGGATCGGGTTACATCCGCTACAGAGACAGAGAGTGAACTAACCCCTGTAGCTTCGGTCGTGAGAGCTCTCTCCACGAGGGCGGTGTTGTTTCCCTCGAAACGTGCATACAAATATTAAGCTCATCCGGAAGAGAGGCAGGAGTGTTCACGGCGGAGTTTTTATTTCCTTTGCAGTCCGTGATGATATTAATTCCCTGCCACATGCTTCTAGAGTCGGTGTTGAACTGTCCTTCAATCTTGTCCCTGTACTGCCGTGTGGCTGCTCTGATGGCTATTTTATGCTCCGCGTTCCCGGAATTAAAAGCGGAGGTCCGCACATTAAGTGCCGCACAAACATCGCTATTAATCCATGGTTTCTGGTTAGGATAGATCCGTATTATTTTGGTCGGCACTATATCATTTATGTACTTCCTGATGAAACATGTTACGGTATCAGCGTAGACCTCGATGTCGTCATCAGTGGCGGACCTGAACATCTCCCAGTCCACATGATCAAAACAGTCCTGTAGCATAGAATCTGATTGGTCTGACCGGCACTGGATCATTCTGAGGGTGGGTGCTTCCTGTTTCAGTTTCTGCCTGTAAGTGGGCAGAAGGAGAACTCTAGTGTTTACTCTGTCGTTTTTCATTTTTGAAGGGGAAAACCTTGGTAACTTTTGTGTGTACTGTCTGCCATCTGAACCGCATCAACATGCCTTGTGTTTGATACCTGTGCTGCGTCCTAGATGCGACGAGGTGTGGCGCTTCTCATCGAATATGCGACCGCCTTAAGTTTTTATGCAACTGACTGAAAAAGTTTCGACTAAAATTTTAGATGACTAACTAGTAAGACTAGTCTAAAAAGTTTTATGCAACTGGCCCTATACACTACTTTGTTGTATTTCATTTATTCTGAAAATAACGTCACAATGCAAGAGATCTTAATGAACCTAAAAATAAGCTTTATTTTCTTTATGCAAAATATAATTTTGTATACATTTATTTTAATTTATGAAATATAACCTGTACATTTCTTTGTGAGATTTACCCATAGACACCTTCTCAAGAAAAGTCCACGTAGTGCCCAAGACATTCCTGTATGACTTTCCCTCCTTTCTTAATGGAAATTTCCTTGTGGATTATATTTTCACAAAGTCTATAAATGAGCTCTCTGGTAAGATTGAAGGGTGGATCACTATGAAGTCCATATCCTATGTTGTCATGGTAATTAAAGGCCTTCAACCCACATTAAGGGTGGCTCTTAGCACACTCTAAATTGAATTCCTGAGAAATACGAGAGGGTAGTTTTTTTATTTTATTTTTTTATACTTTGAATGGAGAAAGAGCTGTTTGTTAATGGCCTGTTTTTCGTAATGCCATGGTACCTGAGGTTTGGAAGTCAGTGTCACCAGAGCTGCTGTTTGGTGACAAGGCCAATACATAACAACAAACAAATAGACAAAGTGGACATTCAGACATTCAGCCTAAAGATATTCAGCAAAAAGTCATTCAGACATTCAGACATTTTTTCTGATGAGTCATGCTTGTAAAACTTGCCACAATGATGCTACAAAAGAAGGGCTGTTTTATAAGAGAAGTCACATGAATTTTGCAACAAGCAGGATTTATTTACAGCACTAACTTTTATACATTGTCTGGATGTTTTTGGAGCAGTCTGGATGTTTTTGGAACTAAATCCATTTATGATTATGACCTAGCCATCCTCTTGCATTTATGATCACTAGTTCCACAACTTTTATTCAAAGCTTTAAGCCATTAGGCTGTGCTCTGATGATCAATATAACTTATTAGATGTTTTAGTAATGCCAATTTCGATTTTTATTTAAGGCTGCACAATTAAATATATTTTAACCAGGATCATGGTTTCTGCCTCTCATGGTTAATTAAGCATAACTGTCTACGGTATTAGTGAGCTAATGTTTACAAGTATCATATGTGTGTTGCTCTGTGTTACACATACTTTGAACACACATGAGATAATGATATGGTGTTATAGCACCTCTACATGTATACTGTCACCTCTGCTAGTAAAACACTGAAACAATAGTCTCCCTTCTGCCAAATAAAGGCTTGAGACTGTACAGCAATGTTGCTTGCTAAATTAGTACAGATATATATTACTATTGTATATTATTATTATGTATTGGAATATATTAATAGTGTTAATAATAATAATTATAATAATTTAAAGAATGGATCTTAAAAGCGGACTCAAGTGTGAACACCCTACAAAATAACTATTTTTAATGATAGTAAAGTATGGGCAAAAGTACTTAAATTTGGTCAAAAGGAATCATTAACTAGTTTGCAGTTTTAACACTTTGTTCTAGGAATGCACCAATACCACTTTTTCTTTTCCGATTCCAATACCAGAAATCTCTGTATCAGCCGATACCGATCTGATACCAGTGTTGTTTTTTCATAATCAGTTTAGAATATCTATATCTCACTCTATGATACTAATTATGGGGTTCTTTTATATGTAAAGAAACACAAACCTTTAACTACACATTATATCAATTTAATTGTATAGCCTATTAAGAAAAACTTTGTTAACTAGTCTACTGGATAATGTAGTAGCAAAATTAACAGTAATTCCAGTGAAAGTCAGAACTAGAAAAGAAGCCAGCTCCGTATCTGTCACTCACTCGATGTTGTGTCGATGTAGTGACACTAGGGGTCACTCTTGGGAGCCCGAGACACCTCTGGTCTTTGATAAAGGCCAATGAAAATTGGCAAGTGGTATTTGCATGCCACTCCCCCGGACATACGGGTATAAAAGGAGCTGGTATGCAACCACTCATTCAGATTTTCTCTTCGGAGCCGAACGGTCATGCTCACTGAGCTGAATACTACTGTTCATTCACCTCTGCTGGATCTGATGGCCCACTTCAGCGGCTTCTCCTTCCTCTGCACTGGTGCACTGCAGAGAATGCCCCTGGGCACTACGTCAGAAATAAAAGAGTATATTTCTCGAAAAGTGTATATTTCTCTAAAAGAGCGGCACACACGGAACGTCTTTTTAAAGACGCGTCTTTCTAAAGATGCTTTTCCGATTGTGTGTTATTCCTGGTTGCGCTTGTTATCTCTCGCCTTCTGACGGTCACGATCACTGTCTTTCATGTCTGGGCACTGCTCACGCGGCGACAGCGTTCGGGATGGTCATGTTCTCATTGCGAGAATATGTCCATGGCAACGTTGCGGTTGCGGCTCGCCTTCGTAAGAAAGCAAGCCACCCCAGAGGCTCCCCGCCTCGGTCCTTTTACCCACGGGTATGAGGCCAGTGCAGCTAGCACTGGGGGCGATTTGGGGACCCCAATGGGACCGCCTCCGCCGGGTATCCCCCCACGGACCTCCCATTCCCCAGCATGCTCGTCTGCCCTGATCGGGCTTCCGGATGAGTCTGCCGGCTCACCTCACGGCGAGTTTGACCTCTTATTCGGAGCCCGCGAAAGTGATGAGCTCTCGAACACAGCATCGGAGAGCGGGCTCGTCCAGTCAGAAGCCTCAGCTGGGCTGCTCCCTTTGGGGACGATTGCCCAGTCACAGGCTGACGCGGAGATGACGACATGCTTTCCCGGGCAGCTGCGAGCGTTGGCTAGAGTGGAACTCACTGCTCTTCCCTGAACCCTCGTGGCTTGGTGACTGGTTCCTGGGCTCGCGGTGCCGCTCAAAGCCATGCCCCGCCCCAGTTCCTTTCTTCCCGGAAGTGCATGAAGAGCTGACAAGGTCGCAGGAGGCACTTTTTACTGCCCGTCCCAATCTTTTCAGCTTCCCCGCCCTAACTATCCTCGATCGTGGGGCGGCCAAGGGCTAATCGGCAATCACCCGGTGGATAAAGGCGCTCGCGGTGCACCTAAGCCTGCAGAGCGCCGTCACCTGGCGCAGGTGCCCAAAGCCCCCGTCCAAGGCCTGTAAGTTTACGTCGTCTCTGACGGCCAAGGCCTACGGTGCTGCTGGACAAGCCGCCTCCGCCCTGCACACCATGGCTCTCCTACAAGTCCGCCAAGGCGCTAAAGGAACTGCACGAGGGTGGTTCCGCCCCGGGATTGATGCAGGAACTGCGCTCGGTGACCGACCTTGCTCTACGAGCGACGGAGGTCACGGCGCAGTCTCTCGGGCAGACGATGGCCACACTAGTGGTCCAGGAGCGCCACCTTTGGCTCAACCTGGTCGAGATGGACAAGGCCGACAAGACACGATTCCTCGCTGCCCCCATTTCCTAGGCGGGCCTATTCGGCGACACCATCGAGGACTTTGCCCAGCAGTTTTCGATGGTGGAGCAGTAGACGGATGCTAGCCGGCATCTCCTGCCCCGGCGTGGCTCCAGATCCCGCACCCCGTCTACTCATCGCCAAGGGCGTGCCCCTGTGGTGACTGCACCGGCTCTGCCAATGCCCGCCACTTCGGCCCGGCCCCGGTGTGGAGCCCACCGCAGGAAGCAGACGCCACCCGTCTCGCGGCCGCCCAGAAAGGCTTCAAAGCGCCCTTGAGACGGGCGACCCAGGGACAACAAAACCCGCTGCTCTGAAGCTGGTAAGCAGATCTCTCCATCTTTTTGTTACCTTTTGCATTTAATTGCACTGCATGCCCAAGTGGCTGCAGTACTCAAGAGCTTAGCAAGAGCGGTTTCCTTGTTCCCTGGGTCACGTATCCGGTGTGCACAGCAATCATCACGACCACCGTCCACCACTCTATTTGGCAGGTTTGGCGATCCAGCAGCGGTCTCCCGCCCCTGGGCGCCCAGCTGTGGCACAAATCCACCCCCGATGTGACAGTCTCCACGGGTCACGAGGACAGGCCTCTTCCTCCCCCGTGCCAGGATGTTCCGGGGGTGGTCACAAGGGGCCAGGTAAGTCCTTCAATGTCCTTAGACTCAGCACGGCCACGACGTGGTGTGGCACCTCGAGCTCTGCCCCGCCGCGAGGTCCCACCTGCTGGTAAGTCCGATGACATTGTCCCTTTGGTCCCCCTTGCGCGGCACTTGGACGCATGGCTTGCGCTTTCCAATCCGTCGCGAGGGCTGGTCCGGACCGTCCGAACCGGCTGTGCGGTTCATTTTGCCGGGCGTCCGCCCAGGTTCAGCGGTGTCCACTTCACCTTGGTGGAGATTGCTACCCTCCTATGGAAGGGTGCGATAGAACCTGTCCCTCCAGCTGAGATGAAGAAGGGGTTTTTCAGCCCCTACTTCATCATACCGAAAAAAGAACTAGGCTTTACACAGACTCCCGTTCAAGATGCTGACGCAAAAATGCATTATGGCGAGCGTCCAGCATCAAGATTGGTTCGCGGTGGTAGACCTGAAGGATGCGTACTTCCACGTCTCGATCCTTCCTCGAAACAGACCCTTCCTGCGGTTTGCATCCGAGAGTCAGGCGTATCAGTACAAAGTCCTCCCTTTCAGCCTGTTTCCTCGCGTCTTTACGAAGGTCGCAGAGGCTGCTCTTGCCCCGTTAAGGGAGGTGGGCATTCGCATTCTCAACTATTTCGACGACTGGCTAATCCTAGCTCATTCTCGAGACATGTTGTGTGCACACAGGGACCTGGTGCTCTCACACCTCAGCCGATTAGGGCTTCGGGTCAACTGGGAAAAGCACAAGCTCCTCCCAGTTCAGAGCATCTCTTTTCTCAGTTTGGAGTTGGACTCAGTCTCCTTGACGGCACGCCTTACGAACGAGCGCACCCAGTCGGTGCTGGCCTGTTTGAACGCATTCAAACAGAAAACAGCGGTTCCACTGAAACTTTTTCAGAGGCTCCTGGGGCATATGGCATCCTCGGCGGTGGCCACCCCGCTCGGGTTGATGCATATGAGACTGCTTCAGCACTGGCTCCAGACTCGAGTGCCGAGATGGGCATGGCGCCACGGGACACGTTGCGTGGTCATAGTGCCGGTCTGTCACCGTCTTTTCAGCCCTTAGACCGACCTCTCGTTTCTACGGCAGGTGTTCCTCTAGAACTGGTCTCCAGGCGTGTCGTGGTCACGACAGACGCCTCCAAAATGGGCTGGGGCGCTGTTTGCAATGGGCACGCAGCCGCCGGCCTCTGGACGGGTCCGCGACTGCATTGGCACATCAACTGCCTCGAGTTGTTGGCAATTCTGCTCACCCTGCGGAGGTTTCGGCCATTGATCCAGGGCAAGCACATGTTAGTTCAGACAGACAACATGACAATGGTAGCATATGTCAACCGCCAAGGCGGTCTGCGCTCTCAGTGTATGTCACAACTCGCCCGCCGTCTCCTCCTCTGGAGTCAGCAGCACTTCAAGTTGCTGCAAGCCACTCACATCCTGGGCAACCTCAACACTACAGCGGACACGCTGTCACGACAGGTTACCCTCAGGGGAGAGTGGAGACTCCACCCTCAGGTGGTCCAGCTGATTTGGAGTCGATTCGACAGGCACAGGTGCACCTGTTCACCTCCCAAGGATCCTCCCCACTGCCCGCCCCTCAGCATCGACACACTGGCACACAGCTGGCTCCCTGGCATGCGCAAATATGCATTTCTCCCAGTGAGCCTGCTTGCGCAGACCCTGTGCAAGGTCAGGGAGGACGAGGAGCAGGTCGTCCTGGTAGCACCCTACTGGCCCACACAAACGTGGTGCTCAGACCTCACGCTCCTCGCAACAGCTCCCCCCTGGCAAATTCCCCTAGGGAAGGACCTTCTTTCTCAGGGAAGGGGCACCATCTGGCACCCGTGCCCAGACCTCTGGAATCTCCATGTCTGGCCCCTGGATGGGACATGAAGACCTAAGCGGTCTACCACCCGCGGTGGTAGACACGATCACTCAGGCTAGGGCCCCCTCTACAAGGCGCCTGTATGCCTTTAAGTGGCGTCTGTTTGCTAAGTGGTGTTCTTCATGAAGCGAAGACCCCCAGAGATGCGCAGTCGGATCAGTGCTTTCCTTCCTGCAGGAGAGGCTGGAAGGGAGGCTGTCCCCTTCCACTTTGAAGGTGTACGTTGCCGCCATAGCAGCACACCATGATGCAGTCGACAGTAGGTCCTTAGGGAAGCACGACCTGATCATCAGGTTCCTAAGAGGCGCCAGGAGGCTGAATCCCTCCAGACCGCGCCTCGTTCCCTCATGGGATCTCTCCGTAGTTCTTCAGGGTCTACAGAGAGCCCCCTTTGAGCCTTTGCAGTCAGCCGAGCTTAAGGCACTCTCCTTGAAGACTGCCCTCCTGACTGTGCTCACTTCCATCAAGAGGGTAGGTGACCTGCAAGCGTCCTCTGTCAGCGAAACGTGCCTGGAGTTCGGTCCAGGTTACTCTCACGTGATCCTGAGACCCTGACCGTGCTATGTGCCCAAGGTTCCCACCACCCCTTTAGGGACCAGGGGTGAACCTGCAAGCGCTGCCCCAGGAGGAGGCAGACCCAGCCCTGTCTTCGCTGTGTCCGGTGCGTGCTTTACGCATCTATTTGGATTGCACGCAGAGCTTTAGAATCTCTGAACAGCTCTTTGTCTGCTTTGGTGCACAGCGGAAAGGAAGCACTGTCTCCAAGCAGAGGATCGCCCACTGGCTCACTGACGCCATAACTATGGCATATGTCGACTAGGACATGCCGCCCCCGGTAGGGCTACATGCCCATTCTACCAGGGGTGTAGTGGCTCCCTGGGCCCTGGCCAGGGGTGCCTCTCTAACAGACATTTGCAGAGCAGCGGGCTGGGAAACACCCAACACCTGTGCAAGGTTCTACAACCTCCGGGTGGAACCGGATTCGTCCCAGGTAGTGACGCAACACAAGCGGATAAGCCCGGGATAGCTGGCCAGGTATATCGCTTGCACATAGCGCTTTCCACCTCCCTTGGAGCTGAAGACGTGCCCCATTAATTCCCAGTAGTGTTCACAAACTTTGTTCCCTGGTTGACTTCCTCCGAGCCCTGTGGCAGTCGAGTTTTCAGAGAGACTCGCAGATGGCCCAGTACACGCGCTAACTAAGAGCCCTGTTCTGGGGTAGGTGCTCCGCATGTTGCGGTTCCCTGTAAGGCTAACCCCATGCGATTATATATCTTCCGCCAATTCGTTTCCCTGTTGGCAAACTGTGTCTTCCTTGGGCAGAGCCCGTCTGCCCCAGTCTCCATGTTTGTAGTAACTCCTCCCCCACTGGGCAGGATCTACCTTGAAGACTCCCCACATGGTTGGAAAGACCATGTGACGTATTTTTCCACTTAAATATCCCCCCCTCTCTTTGGGCGAGGTGTGGTCTCCGCGGTGTCTTCCCCTTGGATGATCCCCCTTCTTTTTTAGGGAGTGGAAAAAAGAAGGGGAAAAGAGGCCACGACTGGGTTAAGCCGGTCTCTATCTTCTTGGTAGTCGACTTGTCCCCAAAAAGGGCTGTTCGACACTCATAAATATGTTGGGGGAGGTTACGTGTCGACCTGGTGTGCTGGCTATGAGGCACACAGTAGTCTGCCCACCACACACCGCCAGTTCACGTAACACAGTTCAGCCAATTGTGGAGTTTCGTATAGGGACCCCTAGTGTCACTACATCGACACAATGTCGAGTGAGTGACAGATAGGGAACATCATGGTTACTTGTGTCCCTCCTGCCACAACGCTGAACTACCCGCTGAAATGGCCGGACCTTATTTCGGCTCCTCAGCATAAAACTTGAATGAGTGGTTGCGTACCAGCTCCTTTTATACCTGTATGTCCGGGGGAGTGGCATGCAAATACCACTCGCCAATTTTCATTGGCCTTTTATCAAAGACCAGAGGTGTCTCGGGCTCCCAAGAGTGACCCCTACTGTCACTACATCGACACAATGTCTCGTTCCCTCCATCAGGGAACGGAGGTTACACAAGTAACAATGACGTTTTCTTTACCCAATTTTTTCAACTTGTATCTGGATTCAGATCTCTCTCATTTTTTTTCACTTTAGTTGTAAGATATTAGCCCACTTTTCATTCACACTGTTATTTTTGGAACCCAGTCAACTTAAATATTGTTGTAATTTGTAAACAAATAACAATGATAATAATAATTATAATAATAAAATAATAATAATAATTATTATTATTATTGACCTTTAGAATTTTATAATACAATAGTAAACTATTTCAGTCATGCACCTTTAACTTTAAAATGCTCAGGCTTTTATTTTGACAGTCTGAACACTCTGGAAGTTCTGTTAGTGTACGTATGTGGGCTAGCTCACAGTAGTTTAATTCGCTTCTTATTCAAAATCTGGTGAAATGGCCCTGAGGTGCCGTTCTCAATGCATGTTACAAATGAACCGAACTACTGAGCTTCTACATCTGCGATTTTGTTCTTGTGTGCCACTCACATATTGCGCACTGCTCTGAGGGCCATGAGCACATTAACATCATGTGCTTGCTATATATGTGTCAACAGAGCTGCGCCATTTACTAACGCGCTGCACATCAATTTTATATATTTACTTATTAAACAGCCTTTTGCGATTCACAGAGCTATGGCATGTCTTCAAGTGGCTTTGAATAAAATGCACAAGTCATATGGACTACTTTAATGGTGCCTTTATGGTTCTTTTATGAAATTTTTGGAGCTTGACAGTAACAAACATGACTAACACATGTTATCAGATTTGGATCGGGCTAGTCGGACCGATATCCGATCCGTCTAAAAACTTTAGTATCGGAGCCGATAACGATCAAGGTATCGGATCGATATATCCCTGCTTTGTTCAACATGAGATACTGAATGTAATTTTATTTGTTTGTTTTTTCAGAATTCATATCTAAGCACTTTCATGGGTTTACAAGTGGATACAGGCATATCGCCGTCCAATGGAACATTTGCTGATGCAGTATGAACATATTGGATTTTGCCGATACCGATAACTAAAGTGGTGGAAAAGGTTGATAACCGATTAATCTGACGATAATTTTTAAAATTTATTCATAGAATGTAAAACAAAACAAACAGTTCTCAGTCTTTCCATACTATGACAGGCAAAGGCACAGAGGCTACAAGAGTCCAACATTAATAAAATCCCAGTTGCAGTTTGTTGTGCAACCAAAATCCCAATGACCAGAAAGAAATGAAGATTTGGTGCATTACGCAGGACTTTATAACTAAACAAGCCTGGAATACACTTATTTTGGGACACTTATTTGGGAATGACAGAGATTTGGCTCTGTTACATTGCTCTACATTTAAGTATTTACCCAATTAAGTTTTTATAGCCTATATTCACCAGATTAAAACTATGAGTAACTATCGTTATATATTTTTGCCAATAACCGATAGTTCCAAAAAGCACTGATAAATCGTTAAACCTGATATACCGGTCTACCTCAGGATTACTTGGCAATTACAGGCAAGTGTGTAACAGCAGGGTTTGAAGTAAACTATGCGAACATGGCCTTCCAAAAACAGAACTTAATTATACCATTGCTAAATTGTTCTGTTTATTAACATATTGATAAATGGTTGCTAGGGTGTTCTGGGTGGTTAAGCCAGTTGCTTACTGGCCCAATTCAAAGGAAACCAACCCCCAAGTCTGTAGGTCCTAATCTATAAAATGTCTAAGGTCTTTTTTTGTTTGGTTGTTTTTCGGCCATTTTATAGTTTTATCCTCCACCAGTCTGACATCATAAGTCAGGTCACTTGGAAAAGTAATAGCACACCTCTCCTCAGCAAGCTGTGTGATTTGCTGTAATGCTGTGCATTACCCTCTGCATTAATAAGGGTGAATAAACTTTTCTAAGGTTATCCTGAGTTCCACATTTTTTTTAGTGGACATACGAAGTTAATTCACACAAGGGTTCTTGCAGAGTAACCACATGTATGGTTCATCACATTAGCTACAGTGTACCACTAATGTTGGACAACCAAAAAGAGTCCAAATACTGTTTGTACAGTAATTTTTGAACAGTATATTTATTTGTCATTTAACCCCCCCCAAAAAACGTTTTTGTGAAATGTTTATCTTGAAAAGTATGCTTGCACTATCTTTATTTAATTAAATGCCACTTGCTTTGATATTTTGTTTTCTAATGTTAATTAAAAATAAATAAATAAAAACTTTTCGGGCTACTATTTATATCAAAGCAGCTTGCCATCAAGTATGGTAAATCCTAAATTCAAGCAATCTTTGCTTCAGTGTTGATTATGTAACAGAGCGCAAGTGTTATTATTATATTAGTTTCATTAACAACAATGAGAACAGAAAGTGGGGGAAAATTTTTTTAACTCACTTATCAGCTACAGGCTTTGCAATGGCATCAAAGATTTCCTCTTGACTGGCTGTTTGGTCAAAAACCTTTTGAAACCTATAGTGAAAAAAACAAAACAATTTATATATATATATATATATATATATATATATATATATATATATATATATATATATATATATTTATATTTATATTTATATACATATATATATTAATCATAAGAGGTCCTCTACAGACAAATGAAAATTTGCTTTTACTTAAAGTTTAGTCACAAACCTGAGGAAAAGCAAAAGGTAGCTTATGGGCTGTGGCTGAATTATTTTCAAAGAAAGGTGAGTTTTTCAAACAAAGTTACTGCATGTCAAATACAGCAGTGAACAGCTGTTCACCTATTGTGGCTGCTCTGTCACTCATCCAATACTGCAATAAAAAATCTTCTCATTTTTCCCCTATGTCATCACTGCAAATATTTTATGCAAATTTATATTTGCCATTCTGTAAAACTAACATTCTGCTTTGGTGGAAAAATACACAAAGTCAGTTAAAAGGAAATTTATTACAATATCAGTTTGTTAACATCAGATGAACTTGTCAAAATTATCAAACATAAGTCAAGTTAGCCCCGATTTTTGAACGTTAAAGGTCATAAAATGACCATAATATGTCATTAGAGAATTAGGAAACATGCTAAGTTGAAATACTGGCTTCTCTGATAACAATGCTACAGCCAGTATATTCTACTTTTAAGTTTCCATTCCGGGCCGGAATTTCTGTTTATTTGTGGGATCCCGCCCACTGCCCACTTATCAATAGTATTTCAACACCACCGGGTTGCCAGATTTGAACAAGTTTGCAGGCAACACTGCATGCTGCAGCCACGGAAGCCAGCAAACGAACTGGATCAGAGAAAACAGATTCCACCCGACCTAAAAAGCCTCGCCATCCATCTAAAAACCACCATGACCAGAGGCGTAGTAAAACATGGATAAATATTGGAGATGCCTTTGGAAGATGGAAACAGCTTAAAGCCCAGAAATCCTTTCAAACGGATGCTGAGTTGGCTAATTTGCGTGTCAACATTCTGGCAACCCGCAAGAGCTTCGAGTCTGGGGCGGGGCAGACAACTCTCCTATATTTTGAATTTGGACTGCAGTACCCATTTCAAACGCTTGTTGCCAAACTTACATATAGCACCTTTGATGGATCCCAATGCCAGACAAATTCAAATGTTGAGTATTATGTCATGTGAAAATATTAAGACGAAGCTGACATGCCTGTGTTTTCTTTTAATGTAAACATCTCTACTGTTATAAGATGCTTTTTTTAGATTTTGTGTCATTTACAAAATTGTAAAGATATTGACCGATAATTCCAAATGTTATTTTGACAGATAAATAAAACCAAGAAAACCATTTAAATCTAGTGCATTTTCATTATAATGTTCTTTATGTGCTATATAGGCCTTCTTCACCATGCCTTCACTTTCTCTCACTCTGTGTGCATGCGCTCTCAGTGAAAGTGACGGTGCAAATGGCATATGTCGGCTTACTGCATACATAAATAACTCGCTAGTATTTCCGTACAAAATTATGATATAGAACATAATTACTTTAGGATACTTTAGGTACTTTAAATACCTAATTACATGAATCCCTTAAACCGAGTAAGGAAATCAGCGTTCTTGTTTACATGACGTTTCAGAATGTCGCTTTCTGCTTAATTTTCTTAAGTGAATGTAAACGTGGTCAGTGTCATCTGAAGTGATCCACTCGAGTCGAATGGATTACTTCAGTGTTGCCTTTATCTGCTTTGGAGCTTCAAAGGTCTGGCCACCATTCACTTGCATTTAAATGACCTATAGAGCTGAAATTTTCTTCTAAAAATCTTTATATTCTACAGAAGTCATATACATCTGGGATGGCATGAGGGTGATTAAAAAAGAGACCTATCCCTTTAACAACCTGCCCATGGTACTTAAGTAAAATCAGCCTGTACTGTCAAGTCTATTACCTTTATGAAAACATAATTATTTCAACATATTAAAATTTATTAATTAAGCTTGTGATGGCACTATGCTATTTATTAACACTTAAACACATGATTTGTCTGATAGAATCCTTAAAATAATTAAAAAATCTTTTACATAAAAACAATCACTATCAAACTGGAAAAGGTACTCATTTCATAGAATGACCCTGAAAGAGAATAAAACGAAATATTATATACTGTATTAATATTGTCATCTGTGTCTGCTGCTAATTAACATGATTAGTAAATGTTCCAGCGGACCAGAGTTGCTATCATTAGTATGGAATGTCTTCATTCATGATGAAAAAGTGTCCCAGGATGTATGTGTAACGACGGCTGGCACTGGCAATGACAAAGATGATGGAGTAAAGAACCCAAGTGCAAATTTATTCAAATCGTGATATCCATAAACCCTAACTACATACGTAAATAAAACATGAACTAGACTTGACCTCTCAACCAAAGTTACATACAAACAATACCTGACAATGGACAATGGAAAACATGAGGGTTAAATACATGAACATGGGAGAACACATGACAAGGATGACCAATAAACACAAAGAACTCTAAACAAGATAACAAGACAATCAACCAATGAAAACAAGACACATGAACATGGAGGGAAACATGAAATCACATGACAAGGGAACCACATGACATGAAACAGGAACTAGAATTTCAAAATAAAAGACGTGAAAAACATGAACCAACAAAATACACATGACAATATGACATAAGAATGGGAATACACTTTTATAGGGATAGTTCACCCAAAAATGAAAATTCTCTCATCATTTACTCACCCTCAAGGCATCCCAGATGTGTATGACTTTCTTTCTTCTGCAGAACACAAATTAAGATATTTAGAAGAATATTTCAGCTCTGTAGGTCCTCACAATGCAAGTGAATGGGTGCCAATATTTTGAAACTCCAAAATCCACATAAAAGGGAGAATACAAGTAATCCATATGACTCCAGTGGTTAAATCCATGTGTTCAAACACGATATGACAGGTGTGGGTGAGAAACAGATCAACATTTAAGTCATTTTTTGTCATAAATTCTGCTCTTATACAAGAAGGATGTGAATCACCCAAAACAGAAGAAGAATGAGGCAGTGAGAGTAAAGTGGAAATTGACTGAACAGCGAGGAGAATTTATAGTAAAAAAAGGACATAAATATTGATCAGTTTCTCACCCACACCTATCAAATCGCTTCAGAATATATGGATTTAACCACCAGAGTCGAGTACTTTTAGTTTGCCCTTATGTGGATTTTGGAGCTTTCAAATCTTGGCACCCATTCACTTACATTGTATGAACCTAAAGAGCTGAGAAATACTTCTTAAAATCTTCTATTGTGTTCAGCAGAAGAAAGTCATACACATCTGGGATGGCATGAGGGTGTGTAAATGATAAGAGAATTTTCATTTTTGGGTGAACTAACCCTTTAATGTCATATGTGAGATGCCTTTTCCATGAGCAAAGTGAATGTGTGTGTGTGTTTTTTTTCTTTTTTATTTCTAAAAGCTTTGTGCTCATTACTGGCACTTAAAACTGTGAATTTGAGGGTTTGATGCGCCCTGCCTAGTGGACAGGCACTGGAGACCCTGAATATCTGGGACAACTGCTTTAAAGGGGTCATGACATGAGGAATACAATTTTCCTTGATCTTTTGACATATAAGTGGTCATTGTACTATAAAAACATACTGCAAGTTTCAGAACTGAAAACATCCTCCTTAATAGAAAAATAGCATTTATTTAAACCAGTCTCTAGAAATGGCCAGTTTGGAATTTGTGGAACTTGTGACGTCATGAGGACCAAATATATCTGCATATGACTGCCTCTTCAGCAAGACTTTAACGCCTATTCTTCCTCATTGCACCCTTGGCCCTGGCCACTGGTGATCAATCAGTCACAGGTGAAGAGGAGAGAGGGCTTGTCATGGGAAATTCACCCAAAGGAGACTTACACAGGACACCTTTATGTGCCTATCTGGATTTAAATGTTTTTCTACATTACCTGCACTAGATGAATGGCTTTGACCAATAGCATACATCTTGCACTGCTTTTAAAAGTCACAATGTCAAGTTAGAACTCTAAAAAGAGACCTCCATTGTGTTTCATTCAGCTGCGCTGTTTCTTGTTGTTTGGAAGGCGTTCTGAACCGTTTTTGCACCCATCTGTGCTATTTTTAACTGTTAGTCTTTTGTAAACATATATGGACGTCTTTGATCTTTTTGATGCGCTTCCGGTGATGTGCACCACGTTTTAAGAGCGGTACAAGCGCAAGTTTTAAAAACGTGTCTCAATCTGCTGCGGCAAAAGATTGGGAGAAACATGCTGTTCCTGTGTGTAAACAAACACGGAAGATGTGAAATGTGAAGACCAGCATCTCTGCTTTGGCTTGTTGAAGCCGGCTTAAGCACCCCAACATCACCGTGTATTGTAATATGTTTGCGTATTCAGAACATTTCAGCGTGGATTGCTTTTATTCATAAATATTTCATATGTCATGACTATTTGATAGTTTATTATGCTGCTTGAGTGAACAGTTTAATATATTCAGTGTTAGATGTGCGTTATACTGTAGGTTAATCCTAAAATTTTGTATGATAAATGTTGTGGTCTTGTGGAGTTTGTTCATTTTCTTCGGATTGCATTTCAAATATGTCTGTATTTGAGGGGCTGCATGATGTTAGCCAATCATAACAGTGGGTGTTTACAATGAAGTTTTAAAGGGCCAGAGAGCTTGAAACCGAGTATTTCAGACAAAGGGCCAGAGACGAGGTGGAAAATTATTATATATTACTAAATTATGACTGTTTTTTGTGCAAAAAAAGTTTTGAAACACTTACTCATTCTTTATTATAATGTTTTTCACATTTTAGAATAAGAGTAAAGTCATCAAAACTATGGAATAACATAAATGGAACTATGGGAATTATGTTGTGACTAAACAAAATCCAAAATAAATAAAAACTGTGTTATATTTTAGCATCTTCAAAGTAGTCACCCTTTGCCTAGAATTTGCAGAAATGTACTCTTGACATTTCTCAACCAACTTCTTGAGGTATCACCCTGGGATGCATTTTAAACAGTATCGAAGGAGTTCCCATCTATGTTGGGCACTTATTGCTGCTTTTCTTTATTATTTTGTCCAAGTCATCAATTTCAAAAACTTTTTTTTTTAAATTACATTTAAGTTTTATAATGAAATAAATTAATATGGTGGCACAATTATATTTTTGTCTACAAAACTAATTGCAAACATTTAAGCATACGCCTTCAGATCAAAAGATTTTTAAGATCATGAGAAACATTTCAGTCAAGTGTTTCAAAACTTTTGACCAGTAGTGTATATACAGTACTGTGCAAAAGTCTTAGGCACATAAGATGTTTCACAAAAACATTTGTCTTATTTTTATCTGCTACTCTAGTGTGTCAATAGGAAATATACATTTTATACTCCCAAACATTCCTTTTGCAAATAGAATAGAATAGAATAGAAGAACAGGGAGCCCTGCAACAGACGGCATGGCCCTCACAGAGCCCCCCACTGAACATCTGGTCAGTCTGGGATTACACGAAGAGATAGAATTAATTGAGACAGCCTAAATAAATAAAAGAACTGTGGTGAATTCTCCAAGAAGCTTGGAACATCCTATCTGCCAACAATCAAGAACAACTGTGTCCAGGTGTAAGTAGGTGAATTGGTGCTGTTTTGAAGGCAAAAGTGTTCACACCAAATATTGATTTAGCTCTTTTTCTGTTTACTGGACATTGTATGACATTAATTGATTAATGAAAACTATTTATGTCATTAATTTTTTAAGAAATCCTCATTTTGGGGGGCCTGGGTAGCTCAGTGGTAAAAGACGCTGGCTACCACCCCTGGAGTTCGCTAGTTTGAATCCCAGGGCATGCTGAGTGACTCCATCCAGGTCTCCTAAGCAACCAAATTGGCCCGGTTGCTAGGGAGGGAAGAGTCACATGGGGTAACCTCCTCGTGGTCACTATAATGTGGTTCGTTTTCGGTGGGGCACGTGGTGAGTTGAGCACGGATGCCGCGGTGGATGGTGTGAAGCCTCCACATGTGCTATATCTCTCGTGGTAACGCACTCAACAAGCCATGTGATAAGATGCGCGGGTTGATGGCCTCAGATGCGGAGGCAACTGGGATTCATCCTCCGCCACCCAGATTGAGGCGAATCACTACATGACCACGAGGACTTAAAAGCACACTGGGAATTGGGCATTCCAAATTGGGTAAAAAAAAAAAAAAAAAAAAAGAAATCCTCATTTTGAACGTTTTTCACAAGTGACTAAACCTTTTGCACAGTACTGTATATATACTAACATTATACATGGACCTCAGGGAAGATAATAAAATTATAAAAAATAAAACATTTAAAAAAAAGAGTATGTCATGAACTCTTTAAACAATCGGACAAAGTTGCTCTAAGATTGTGTGCATGTACTGTAGCTGAAAGCTAGTACTGAAAGCTGACTGGCTTGAAAGGTTACCTCAGATAATTATTGGTTTGAAGGGGGCAGGTTTACCCCTGTCTCTTTGGCCTATTGATGAGTTGAATTTATTCACTAGTAATTGTTATAATTGTTAATCAAAGCATTTTTAGTAATGCACATTTATTCTGGTTATGTTATAATTATGAATGTTGCAGGTCATTTTTGTATTTGTCCTCTGAGGTGTGACTGACGGTCTGACCCATGTCAGGAATGCAGTTAACAGTGCTTACTCATTTAGCCCGGCTCCTAAGGACAAATATACATTGTTGTAACTATTCCATTGATCACCTATTCAGTTTAAGTAAGAGTTGTATTGTGTTTAGGTCATTAATTACTGACACAAATACATTTTAATTCATCACTAAAAGTATATTTCTGCATAACTTTGCTCTGTTGCGTTTGGACGTATTGTTCTCATTATGTTTGTTCCAGCTGATAAAGCCTGTGTCCCAGTGAGTGTGTCCCAACCTTAAGAGAACTGTTGTGTTCTGCCAAATGATGTCATTGCAGCGATTGTTTGTAGTTTTGAGAATCATGTGACTAAGTCAGAGGAACTGGAAGCCAGTGTATCTAAAGAGAAGACTCACCTGCTCAGACCTATTTCTGCTTACCAACTTCACTTAGTGTCTTGAAAATATAATCTTTGAATGTTTGCATTCACGTAGTTAAACAGAACACTGTGGTTGTAAGATTTCTAAAATAATCTGTACTGTTCACTTATCAGATCTCTGTACTCATAAGAGATGATGATGATGATGTACTCATAAGAGATGATTCATTTGCATATGCCTATAATTACTGTTGCTTCTGTAATCTAAGTTAGTTCGAAGTTAGATCCTCAACTAATTTTCTCTTTCTGTCTTTTGACTTTGGAAATGTGGAGAAATTTGTCTTCAGTAAACTCCCTCTATTGACTGAAATTTCAACATTGATTCCTGGTCATCATTATTCATACTGGTCTCTTTACTGGGTATAACTGTATTTCCTTACAGGTTATTGAGGCGGAAGAAGGCAAATTCAATCTCTTTCGCCCTCCTGATTTTTCTCCCTATATAGAGTCTGTGTCCGAAATCAAAGATAGCTGTCTAGTTGCCTCGCTGCCCTATCAGTCAATAACTCAACAGACAGTGTTTGCATACAAAGGTACCTCCAGAAACTGGTTTTGTACAGGCTACTGAGGCAGCATAATGTCACATCATTGCTAGAATACCAGCAACTGATTATCGGCATCTGGTGTCTACTAAAGGTAACGTGTCTACTTTATTGTGGTTCAGTTGGACTGAATGGTCTAATAATCTAGAACAAAATCAAGAGTTTTGGCGATAACCAAGTGTATATTTAAAAACTACAATACTTCTTTCTTGCTAGAAATGGAATCAAAAGTTGGAAAAGTTGAATAAAAACATACATTTATACACATTGTCTATCAACTGCCTCTTCTGCCGCCATTTTTTTTCTTAAACTCAACCACTATGGATCCACGCGTACAGGATTATGGGATTTCATCTATGCTGCCTTCAAAAATCAATTAGATGATGTTATCTCAGTAGACAGGATGTGACACGAACATTGGATTCATACGTGCCTTGGTCCCTTCCTACCTGCGTATACAGCCTCTGGAGGCAGCATTTTCCTGGTTTCGGACGGAGCTATTGTGCCTTCTACCCTCTTGTTTTTGCCAGATTGTTTTGTGTGTTCGTGTCTCCAGTTGGTTCAGGTTTCTCCTTGGTCGGTCTGGTACCTGTTTTTGTTTATTACTTATTTTGGTTATTCTCATTACTGTTGTTTTTCCTCCCTCAAGTGTTTTGTTTGCATTTTTGTATAAGTCGAAATAAAGCCCATTGATTGTTATCCTGCATTTGGGTCCTACTTCCAGTTCCCTGACATATAATACAAACCATTAATGCTTTTATCATATGCTTTTAGAACTATCCTCCAATAAACCAAGTAAAATCAAAATGTAAGCACTGGATGTATATTAGGCACTGGGCATATTTTATTTTGTCATTTGATTAACTTGACCTGTACTGTACTATTATCATCCCTTCAAAGTTTGGCTTTCAGCAGGTAAAGAGACTTTTTTGGTGGGCAGACCGCTTATCCTATATAGTAGCCGTAGTGAGACCGGGCAGCAGAATAAGCACATGGAGCCGCTCAGAAAAGTTATACACAAGATCACAATTAATTTTAAATGAGAGGGGCAAGTAGAACGGAGAACTAAACTGTCCTGAATATGCTGCATGGGTCTCATGTCAGCAGAGGGAGCACCCCGCCCCAAACAGCCCCAGAGACACTCTGCCACCCTGTGTGACCGCCTTTATCAACTATGCCAGGATATGCGACTGCTCGAAGCAATTTGTTTCATTTAGTTAATTTTCTTATTTATTAATTGTACACAGTAATAGATTTGCATATTGTGAATAAAACACACGTGAAAGATATTTGTTTGGCCAAATATGGGGCACAGTTGTCTGGTCCACCCATACCCCCCCCCCCCCCCCATCCACACACACCCAAGTGCCAGCCCTGCATAGAGAGAAAAATACACTTCATCTTCATCCTCAAGTATCTTAGTTTAAGTATTAGGCCCTCTTTAACACTATTCCACATCACCTGAATTTGTAGTTCTCCCTCTTGTTGTTGATAAAACCATCTGCCAAGTCTCTGGGAACTACAAACTCCAAGCTGCCACCCTGCTCCTCACAGTCTACAGTGTACACCTGCCAAGAAGAAGTTTAAACATGGAAAAACTCTTTCAAGAGCTCGACCATATAAATGTGAATAACAAGAACAGTAATGATGATGATGATGATGATGATGATGATGAAGCAGTAAGTCTGCTTGCAAATGAGGGGTGTGTAGCTCTATCTCTGTCCTTTAGAAGCATTATGGTTGTAATTAGAATCTAATTTATTTTCTTCTGTGGCCCATAATTGAGGGGAAATGAATAATGTGGAAGAGCCTTTTCAATAGTTTTTAGAGACAATGGATTTCTGATATGGCATCACCAAAGCTTTCAGAGAAAACACATGCAATAACTTCTCTATGAATGTTAACTCTTTAAACATAGCTTACAATCAGACAGAACAAAACACAGGAACTGGAGAGAAAAAAAAATGAAACTACGAAGCCATACGAGTGCAGTGACTATATCAACGGTACACAAATGTGAGACTTGTAACTGTCAGGCGTTTATGTATGTAAAACACTCACCGCGATGGGTTTCTTTGTCGGTTTAACACGGGCAAAGATTTGAATCGTTTGTTTTACCATTGTTTTATATAATATTTATGATACTTTAAAATATTTGTTCCATCCAAAGCACCAGCTTAGCTCCACGTTTACATCACTCTATTCTCTGAGTTTTTCATTCCCTTGTTTACAGCGGTTGCTAAGTGACCTGGGAGAGGGCAAAGCCCTTCAAACAGGAAGTCAACAGGTTAGCATATGTTAGCGTAACGCGGCCGTTCCATAGACATTCTAATGGTGCGTTCACATACAATGCGAAGAAAATTTTCGCCTCGCATTGCTCGCGCGAGTTTGACCGCTGGATTATAAATTTGTGTTTAAACTCGCGTTCGCGATTTTTTTTGTTTTTTTTTTTTTTTTTTTGTTTTTTTTTGAGTTATTCAAAAAAATATTCCCCCTTCTCTTCCGGAAAAGGACAGGAGGAGGGGCTTCTACCACAACTTATCTTTCCGCCATCAACCATGGCCGATATCACAACGATTGCTGCTCTGTATCTGTTGTGGAAGTCCCAGATACCTTGGAAAATGAAACACCGTCGTGTTTTGATGCATGATATCATCCGGAGGCGCATACAGCTCTGTGAATTTCACCGCCTTCTCCAGGAACTGCGTCTGGATGACTGCCGCTTCGTTCGGTCTCTGTACATGTATGACGTTGTGTCATACAATTCCAGGTGCCCACACACCGCTACAACAATTTTTTCATCGATTTTTCCAGATATTTTATGCTACAACATCAGTACGTCGGTCAGTGACATCCGGACAATCTCAATGCTGATAGGCTTTCGCGACAACGCATCATGCAAATTTATGCGAATGAAGCGATTTCGTGTGTTCGAGTCAAATCATTCGCGCCGCCCAGCACGAATTAGTGTCTATTTGCATCTTTGCATTAACTTTGTATGTAATCGCGCCGCACGAAACACTCGCTTCGCATTGTATGTGAACGCACCATAAGGCGGTACACTGGTGAGGAGACAAGATGTCGTTATTTTTGAATGGAGGTCTATGGAGGAGATGCTTCACAACGCTGAATAAACCGCTTTTGTGAGGAAACAGCTAATCATTTAATGAATTAACCGCCTGTCCGCTAATCTTCAACATGTTTAACACTAAACAATCCTTTTGGAGTTAACTATGTGTGGAGTTTTCTATGATAAAATTGATGTTTTATAAAAGAAGTCACAAACGATTTTACGACCGGAAGGTGTCAGTTTAGGGCTCTCTCCATTCATTTATAGCATCAGCAAACTGTCGTAAAATGCTAGTTGGCCGTTACGCTCTCTCCATGATAGAACCATGAAGATTGTTGTAACAGTACTATAAGATCTCTGGTGCCTGCTGTCTGTCGGAGCAGTAGGAGGAACCAAAGTCTGGAACAACCTGAACCTGGCGTCCACATCACCTGTCAATCATCTCTAGAATGCGCATGCACATTAGCTATACAAGCCGGGAAAATTGTGTTTTTTTTTTTTTTTTTTGCGTAATCAGTTAAAGAATCACAATTTATGATACCACCGTTGTCAGATTTTACTGCTGATTTGAAATATGTCCTTTGACCATAATCTTGACCAACCGTTTTTGAGATTTCGGTGTTCCCCCATTCAAGTAGATAGGAGCTGTACTGGCATGACTGAAAATAGCCTCCTGAGAGTGTTCCAAAGATGGCCGACAGTGGACTGACTTGCTAGAAAGACTTTGGTTTTAGGTAGTTGAGTTCGTAATATAAAATAGTTATAACATATTTATTTAATTGTATGTATAAAGATTCACCTTTATATTGTTCGCATTGTTGTTATAATTACAAGTGTTTCAACAAAGTCTCTTTTTCAAGGTAAGTCAGTCCATTAGGCAGCTGTTTTTGGAACGTTCTTGGGCAGTTTTAGCAGCTATTTTCAAGATTACGATAAAAGAACATATTTCAAATAAGCAGTAAAATCTGACAAAACTGTGTGGTTTCCCTGGGCCTTGGCACTTGAGGGGAATAGCGGCACGGCACCCTGGCCCGTTGGCCGTGACGTGTGCTCCAACTCGCGCCGTGGTTCCAGGGTGCGGATCCAGCGACACATCTAACTTGGAAATTCAAATCGAGCGAGGCCAGAAATATTGACAGACAAGATGCTTTTGTGTCACGGGTAAGTAGAAAAGTGCATTTCTGTTTATATACTAAAGACATGACTATTTTAATGCATGTTTATCATATTATGGATTTCTGAATCTGAAAATATTTGTTTTTCCATGCATTCTACTCATGTTGGTCCTGCTGTTAAAAAATCATGGAAAGTTGCCAGCATCTCACTGAGGCTCAGGCATGTGTTTCATATCAGCAATGAAGAAATCGTTGTTCTGCCACTTTGGACTGGGATACAAGGATGGACTAGCCATCTGGATTAAACCGTGCAGCGCATCCGCTGGCTGCAGTGCGAGAGCAGAATGGGACAACCACTCGTTTCTCAAACTGCCATCACAGCCCTGACGAACCTCCATTGCACTCGCGTCCTGATGTACAGTGGTAAACACAGCGGGAGTTGCGCAGCCCATTTGAATTCAACACAGAATTAGCTGTTGTACACTCATGTGATATGGAAATCTTTCTGTCTTTCTTTTGCTATCATTTTGAGGACAATGAAGTACTGACGAAATGCAGCATCAGGCTTGTGTGAAGAAAAAAAATAGGAATAAAAAATACTTAGTTTTTTCAGGTTAATTTTACCCAATATTTAAAAGTATATTTTGCATATTTTACAAAGGTAAATTGTACTAACTGTCTAAGATACATTAGGTAGACTTTACTTATCTAATATTCATAACCTGTAGATTGCATGCTAAAATTTAGAAAATGTACTCAAAGAAAGTTGGTGCAAATTGCTGCCTCATTTTTTTGGGGTAAACTCCATAGGTTGTTAGGGGTTCAAGCCCAAAGGACTGAAACCCTATTGTATTTGTCAGGATTTTTATTAGGGGTTCAAGCCCAAAGGGCTGAAACCCTATTGTATTTGTCAGGATCTTTAGGGGTTCAAGCCCGAAGGGCTGAAAACCTATTGTAATTGTAAGGATTTTTATTTTTATTATTATTCTGCCCTAAAACTGATCTTGCAGACCAAACCGTAAGTCGTAGAGAGCTGAAACTTTGAGGGAAGGTAGTCCTCCAGAGTACTACAGTGTATCAAAGTTTCGGTCCGATCGGACTCAAGGTGGCGCTATAGTGATCATGTTTATGTTTTGGCCCATAATTCCTAAACCGTTTGTCGCACATTGTTGGATGAACAAAATGTATATCTCAGATTTCATTTCCGTCATGAAATTTTTTGCGCTAATTTGCATAATTCGAAAAACGTACTTTTTCGAACTCCTCCTAGCCCGTATGTCCGATTTGCACAAAAATTGATGTGTGTCTTCTATGAACCCTCCTGACAAAAAGGAATTTTGATTCGTCGAAGCATTGCGAAGATATAAGCCAACGAATTGGTCAGGTGTTGTCCATTTTGTACGTATTGACCAATATCTACCAAACGAAAAAGCCAAATGTTATGAAACTTGATACATATAGACAACAGGACATTCTGAGGATGCACGCAAAGTCGCGAAAAATTTAGCGCTACAACAACAAAAACGCTCATAACTCCGCAACCGTATGATCAATGAAGTTGAAAATTGGTATGCATCTTGTAGGGGCCAAAGGCTAACATACCCTACAATATCAGTAGGACAAATAAAAAACATGGCTGCCAGCAGCCAATCAAATTTCAGCAAAATGGATGTATAAATGGTGTGTAAATTATTGTATATTATCCAATGTTACCTGCTATTGTGAACTACATCTAGGACTCCCTAGGTCAATAATTATAAAAGAAAATTTTAACTTTAGATATTTATTTAGTTATTTAGGGGTTGCATTTATCATGTGGGTTTGACCAAGTGTATCCAAAAGCCTATAATTCCTAAAATAAATATTTGAATTTCTAAAACCTTTTTGGAGATTGGGTGCTTTGTGGCTTTATAACAATTAAAAAGTAAAAAAAAAAAAAAAAAAAAAAGAAAATGACCACCATAACAAATGAATTGGAAATACAAAAAATGTTAAAATACAGAGCATTTTGGGGGAATACAAACTGCAGATAAAAAGAACACAGTAATGAAGGGGTTCAACTCTAAAACATCAAGACTGCAAAATACACACACTCACACAGAAACACTTATGCACACACATATGATCAATAATGATCAATCAATAATTCAGTCACAATACAGGAACAAAGCACACATCAATGAAGGGGTTAAACTCAAAAACATCAGGAGTGTATATTAGACACACCCACTCACATGTACACACACTTATACACACACATACTGTATACAAACAGTGAAATCATAGGCTGAGTTTGAGACTGTTTACCAGTTAGTTGAGTCTGAAGACTTCATTCACTGGATTTTAAATGCCTTTGCTCTATTTTTAACTTAAATACAGCATTAATTGAAAAATAATATCAAATGTGTTTTCCTAACATTTTTAAAATAAACATTATGCAAAACAAATATAGTATATTCATTTCATTAAAAAAATACACATACAAGCTAGAACCGCTACTGGGTGCGGCCCAAACCCACTCATACACACACATACTGTACACAGACAATGAAAACATAGGCTGAGTTTGAGACTGAAAGGCTGGATTATCTGCACATTTTAAGTCTGACTTTATCGTGTTTCAGGATCGTTGAACTCAAGACATCAGAGTCATATTTAACACCAGTGGGCAAATTCAACAACTTACAAAGTAAATATACATATACAAATACATACCTTTTTTGCATACTTTGAAAGTTCTTAAAAGGCTTGAACCCTGACAATTGCTGCTTGCAGCTATATATATATATATATACACACACACACACACACACATATATATATAAATTTAATTATTTTTTTCTTTTTTTTTATTGGAGGCACTGGCCTAGAAACCGCTGAAAATGGCATTTTATATGAGGTGGGGATTTAAAATGTATTGTAGCGTTGCAATGAAGACACATGATGTCGATCACATAAACAGTGTGTTTATTTAAGGCTCATCTCAACAATAGCCATGCCGTACACTCTGTAATTGTTTGGAGAAACCTATTAAAACAGCGTTGAACCCATTCTGCTCACTGTCTCCCACTCGCACTCACACATACATGAAACATTCAGGAACAGCTCTTAAAGCAAGACATTAAAATCCAGTCAAATGCATAACACAAATAAACATTTCAACACATTACAGTGTGTATGCAGCTACATTGATGACTATGAAGGTAAGAAACCATACACATAAACATCAGAAACAACAAGCTCATCTAAGTTTCTGTGAACATCAATAGAGAATAGAATGGAGGGGACCAATGATGCAAAAGTTTTTTGAAGAGGAGGACATTGAACATTTTTAACAACTTTCAAACAAATGGCCACAGCAAGTCAGTGTCCTAAGGCACAATGGGCAAAGTATTTAGTTTCACTCCTAACAGGGAAAACCAGAACAGCATGTGTTGCTATGGATTACAATGACACGTTGGATTGTGATAGTTAAAGAGGCCATCCTTGAAGTTTGAGGTCCATCTAGAAACTTATAGGCTGCATTTGAGATCCACGCAGGTATTACCAGGTGAAATGCCAAGAGAACTCTACACCAGACTAAAAGAGCTGTATGAGAATTGGGTGTTTCCACAAGACCATACCAAAGAGGAAATTGGGGAACAGCTAGTGTTGGAACAATTTCTTCGAATGAGGAATGGCGAGGTTCAAGTATGGATTAAGGAGCACAACCCAAAGACGGCCAAGGAGGCAGAATATTCGTCAAGTCTGGTTGGGAGAGAGAATCCAGCATGGTGCTGCCAGGTAAGTTTGAGGTTGGTTGTGAAGGTGGTCATAGCGGTAAAGTCCCTAAGTCTACACCAAAAGCTAGTCAGGAGCCAGAGGCAATCGTTTGCTATTACTGTGGCCAAACAGGACATATTAAGTCAAGATGTCCTTTCAGAAAGCTAAAGACATCTAATTTGTGTTCAGGAGATGGATCTAGAAGATCAGGGCAAGTCTAGGGTGATAGTGGAGGTCAGTGAGGAGGAATGACATGGAGAAGAGGGAAAGCAGTCTGTAGTGCTGAGTTCACTAAGACCTTTGGTGATGGAGCTAAAGTATTCTACTTATACTTGGGTGGGGCATTTAGGGCAAAATAAGACTTGGGAGAGAATTGTGTGCAGATTCTATTGGCCAAACATGTATGCAGAGATGATGTGCTTTTGTAAGTCATGCGTAAAATGTCAGTTGACTGCACCAATGTTGCGTGGAAATAGAGCACCCTTAGTACCTATGCCCATAATTGAAGTTACTTTGAGCAGGGTTGCCATGGATAGTGTGGGTCCCTTAGAATATAGTCACAGGGGTAATAGATATATATTAGGAATTAAGGGTATAAAGACCACCCCATACCACCCTCAAACTGATGGGCTTGTTGAGAGATTTAATAAGATTGTCAAGAGCATGCTCCGGAAGTTTGTGTCTGACTCAGGAGTAGACTGGATGACTTGCTGCCTTATCTTTTGTTCACCTATCGCAAAGTGCCACAATCCTCAACAGTGTTTTCCAAATTTGAGCTCCTTTAAAACAGGAAGGTGAGTGGTCCACTTGATGTCTTGAATTAGGCTTAGGAGGGAGAACAGCCAGATTTAGAGTAAAAAAGGACTTACATTTTGATCTATTTCTCACCCACACCTATTATATCCCTTTTGAAGATATGGATTTAACCACTGGAGTCTTATGGATTACTTCTAAGTTTCCTTTATGTGATTTTTGGAGCTACAAAGGTCTGATCACCATCCACTTGCATTGTATGGACCTACAGAGCTGAGATATTCTTCTAAAAATCTTTGTTTGTGTTCTGCTGAAGAAAGAAAGTCATACACATCTGGGAGGGCATGAGGGGGAGTAATTGATGAGAGAATTCTCATATTTGGGTGAACTATCCCTTTACCATGCTGAAAGAGTGGCACCCAAGAGAGACACCAGTGGAGCAGCAACTGTTGGCCAGGCTGTGGGGGAGGAAGAAGAAGTGGAGGAATAGTACTTCCCTGTTGTGCAAAGCAAATCACCTAACTTTGACCTGGCTCATTTGTCTAAGGCCCAACAGAAGGAACTCAAAGCATGCATCCCAACTGGTCTGTTCAGTGAGACGCCATGCCAAACTGATATGGCTGAACATCATATCACATTGAAAGCACCTGGTCCAGTAAGGCTCCCCAGTTATTGCATTCCAGCCCAGCTCCTCTCCAAGTTTAAGCAGGAGATAGAGGCCATGCAGGAGATCAGCATAATTGAACCCTCCAACAGTGAGTGGTCCAGTTCTGTGGTGCATGTACCCAAAACAGATGGAACTTTGAGGTTATGTTTGGACTTTAGAAAGTTAAACGGCATCTCATCTTTTGACTTCTACCTCATGTCCAGGGTAGATGAGATGTTGGATTGGTTGCCATGCCCAGTACCTCACAACCCTTGACCTTAGCAAAGGATATTGGTAGGTGCCCATGGCAGAGGATTCTAAGGCTTTGACAGCATTCAGGACACCTTTTGGATTATTTAATTTTTCTTCTATGCCCTTTGGCCTGCAGTGTGCACCAGCCACCTTCCAGTACCTAATGGATAAGATTCTGGAGGGGGCCAAGAGATTACTCATTAGCTTATATAGGTAATGTGATCATTTTCAGTTGGACTTGGAAAGACCACCTAGTCCATCTGAAGGATGTGCTGGAATGCCTCAAGAGGGCAGGTCTGACAATTAATCCCAAAATGTGCCATGGCCCAATCTGAGGTCCACTACATGGGAGATGTGGTTGGGGTTATTAAGCCTCTGCTGGGAAAGGTGAGTGCTATTGTTGACAACCCCGTACCAGGCACTAAGAAGCAAGTACACTCCTTTTTGGGGGTGGTTGGTTGGTACCGCAGGTTTATACCCAACTTTGCAAACAGAGATGTTCCACTGATTGATCTGACATGTTATTCAAGCTCCAATAAGTTTACCTGGTCTGAGTCATGTGTTGGGGCTTTTGAGGATCTGAGATGTTGTTTGACCAAGGACTCTGTATTGCAAAGTCCAGACTTTGCAAAACCCTTTTAAAGTCCAGACAGATGCTTCTGGAGTAGGCCTGGGGGCAATGTTACTGTGGGGAGCCGGTAGAGCAAAAACCAGTTGTCTTCCTCAGCAGAAAACTGTTTCCCAGAGAGTTGCAGTATTTCATCTTTGAAGAGGAGAGCCTAGCAATAAAATGGACTGTGAATTTGTTGAGACACTATCTTGTGGGTAAGGACTTTACCTTGGAGACAGATCATCAGGCATTGTAATGGCTTGACAAGATGAAAGACACTAACGCTAGGGTCACTCGGTGGTACTTATCTCTCCAACTATACGTTTTGTTGTAAAATATCATATGGGGCTGCAAAATATGCCTCCAGACTATCTTTATAGAGTTTATGGAGAGGATACCTCTTAAAAAGGGATGGGGTAATAGGAGGAATTATGTGCTTTATTGTACTTATTTGGGGGGATAACAAGTCAACCTTTACCTTTATTTATATAGCACATTTAAAAACAGCAGAAGTTGACCCAAAGTGCTTTACAAATCAAACAAACAAAATGACAGGGTGATATAAAAACAGATTGATTTAAAGTTAAATATAAAACATAATAAAATAAAATACAACATCATGTATTTATCCATTTCAAACTATTCAATGATTTATTCAAAAGCTACAGAATAAAAATATGTTTTTAAAGAAGATTTAAAAATGGCTAATGATGAAGCTGACATCACATGGAAAGGGAGACTATTCCATAGATTAGGACCTATCACAGCAAAGGCACGGTCACCCTTAGATCTGTAGTGGCAACGAGGAACCCTCAGAGAAGTTGATCAGAAGACCTTAGTGCTCTGGTTGGGGAGTAAGGGTGTAGAAGGTCACTGATATATTGGGGCGCGAGACCAGATAGTGCTTGTAGACAAAAATCAGAATTTTAAAATGGACTCTGAATTTCAAAGTGTAGAGATGCTAAAACCGGGGAAATGTGATCCCTCTTTCTTGACCCTGTTAAAAGCCTAGCTGCCGTGTTTTGAACTAGCTGTAGGCGGGATAACGCAGTTTGGAGCAGACCAATGTACAATGGGTTACAATAGTCTAACCTTGATTTAATAAATGAATGGATCACAATTTCCAAGTCTTTATGGGAAAGAAAGTGTTTTATTTTAGTGATAGATCTCAGGTGGAAAAAACTACCCTTGACAACAGCACTGACCTGCTTATTGAAAAGTAACAAGGAGTCTAAAATCACTCCAAGACTCCTTACATGATCTTGTACATTCGACGACAGAGGACCTAACTGGGCAACCAGGCCAGGTAAGGAGGGCATGGAGGAACCAAAAATCAGAACTTTGGTTTTGCTTTCATTTAATTGTAAGAAATTGTTTACCAGCCAATGTTTAATATCTTTGAAGCAATTTAGGGCATTCAATTCTTGTCTACACTCACTGGGAAATAAAATTGGGAATCGTGAGCATAACAATGATAAGATATGCTGTACTTCTGAAAAATAGAGCTCAGAGGAAGCATATACAGGGAAAATAACAAGGGTCCTAAAATTGACCCTTGAGGGACACCACACTGTAATTGAGCCGACGTAGAAGAAAAATTACCTAAATTTACAGAGAATGTCCTTTCTTTTAGATAGGTGGAAAACCACTGGAGGGCCGTACCCTGGATGCCAACCATACATTCTAGACGATTGAGAATAGAGAGTAGAGATGCAAATAAACTCTCTTCAAAATCTTGGAAATAAAAGGCAGTTTGGAGATTGGTCTGTAATTGTTGTGTATTGCCTGATCCAAAAAAGGTTTTTTTTAACAAAGGATGTAGAACTGCATGTTTAAAACTACTTGGAACAACAACACTTGCTAATGAGCTGTTAATTATAGCTGTCACTCTGGAACTGATAGTCATGAAAACTTCTTTAAGAAGGCGTAGTGAAAGAATATCCAGTTTGTAACTGGAACACTTCATCTTGGAGACTACAACTGTTCTGACGTAACTGGTTCAAAGTGAGTCAGCGAGCTGGACGGGGAAGAAATAAGTGGTTGATCAAATTGTGAAGGTGCAGTCGCACCTTTAATCTGCTAAATTTTGTGAGTAAAGAAGTTTAAAAATGTTTCACAGGTCTCTTGGGTGGCGTCCAGAAAAGCATATCTAGTTGGGTTTAAAACAGAATCAATTATTTTTAATCAATAGTTTTGGTCGATTTGCGTCATCAGAGATTAATGTAGAGAAAAGCTTTCCTTTACAGCTCTCTGATAGTTAGTTAAACACCTTTAAAATGTCATAAGAGACCTGAAACTTGTCTCTTTTCCAATTGCGCTCAGCTTTTCTGCACTCTTTTCTGAGAGTGCGTGTGATGTAATTTAGCCAAGGCTGTGAAACACCCTTAACTCTCCTTGGCTTAAGTGGAGAGACATTATCAAGTGTAAAAGTACAAGATTTATTAAAAGCTTTGACCAATGATTCAGTGTCGAGTCCAGCTAAGACATCATCTGTGAAATGCGTTTAAAATTCTGAAAAAAGATTGGCAGTAGACAAGTGAATGGACCGGGAGTGACGTAAGGGCTGAGAAAAAGTAGGGAGGACAAGTAGATACAGACTCAAACATTATTGAATAATGGTCAGAAATGGCAATATCTAAGACCTCTAAGTTGGAAACAGAAAGACCACAAGATAACACAAAATCTAATGTATGACCCATATTGTGAGTAGGACCAGTGACATGTCGTACAAAATTTAAAGACTCAGTGAGGGAGATAAATTCATTTACCAGAGGTTTTGATGTACAGCATACATTGTTGGGCCTCATGTATTCAGATAGAAGAAAAAGGCAGGCCTAACACAGTCGTTAAACCTAACTCAGCCCCCCACATAACAAGTCATAAATTTTACTGATAAAAATCACGCCAAAATCAAACAAAGGGAGTCCAAAACTGACTACAAATCCCATGAAGCCTTGCTCACTAAAGGATCGAACTCTCAACTCCTGTTGGATGAGGCACACAACAGAACGTCCCTCAACCATGACATCATCAGGAGTAGAAATATCTCTGAAATGCTTCCGGGATTTGCTTCCAGCAACTTTGCTCGCCGTGTGTAGACGCAGCTCATCGCTGCTCTCAGGTGTAGCCTCGTGGCACAAGGAAGTAACATACGACTTGAAACTGTGGCCATACAATCTCCATCTCGCTGGACAAGTTGAGATTACTCTGTGTTCCACCGAACACTCTAACGGATCCGAAGGAGGCTGCCGAGCAATCCGCATCTTCATCCGTTTGCCTGCAGAAATGAAGAGATAAAAGATTTCTCTTCCCTCTTCAATCAAGTCGACATCGCTGATTTCTCCGCCAGCCCGCCAAGAATCAGCAGCCGTACTGCCCGCCGACAGAGCGAGGAAACGGCCTCCCGTCATCACCCAAGCCTCGAGGAACCAAGTCTGAGTTAAAGGACGTATGAACACACATTCTGCATCCTCATGCGATTCAAGTAAGAGGTTTACGTCTGAGCAGAGATAGAATATTATAGTGTGTTATTCTTGTGTATCAAGGTTATTGCTTGTACAGTTTACGGACCGCCATGTCCACTCATTATTAATACTCAGGGTATTAATTATCACAAATTTGATTTGCTGTATTGTAGTCCAACCACATTGGACTGTTGTGCATTTCCGCCATCGCGGGTGAGACCGGCAAACTGAGTTTATCCATTAAAGAATCAAAGACCGTGGGACGGTTTACGAGCCGTCCACCGCGCCTCTGAGTGATAAACTAACAGCTGCTTTCTGTCCCACGATCGCGAAACCGGCTTTTCCCTAATGACATACTCTCCACGAGAGTCACGTCCACCATTTTGTGCGTGTCCCTCCTTACACACACACACACACACACACACACACACACACTTGCTCTCACACACACCCTCATGCGTTATAGGATTACTTTGAATTCCATATCTAATCATATCACTGTTTAGTTTGTAGTTGTAAGTCGGAAGTTTATTGACTGCATTGTATTAATTATTAATTGATATTACTGCATAAATAAAGTTTGTTATATTACAAAGAGAAGTGTTTTGGTTTGTTTTGCATACACCTGTGTCATGCTGACGGGATGTCAGTGCTCGGATTCAAGCTTCATTCATTGTTTTTTTTCCCGAAAGTCGATATTCTTCAGATGTCGATTTTCCTAAGAAAACAATCTAATATTGAGACTGTTATACTATCTGGTTATTAGTCCCTGATTCCAGGGTGGTGCCCCATCAATATTAATCCTTATTAATATTCTATTGATAATTGATAATTATCTTTGATGATTGTTGAATTTGAATGATCAATAAGCTAGTGTTAATTTTAATTAATGTTTCATTGATGTTAATGATTATCTTTGATTTACATTTATGCATTTGTCAGATGCTTTTATCCAAAGTGACTTACAGTGCCCTTATTGCAGGGACAATCACCCTGGAGCAACCTGGAGTTAAGTGCCTTGCTCAAAGACACAATGGTGGTGGCTGTGGGGATTGAACCAACAACCTTTTGCTTACCAGTTTAGTGCTTTAGTCCACTACACCACCTTTAAATCATTGTCTGTATCTTTGATAATTATTGATTATTGCTAATAACCAAACCCACTCATAAA